>NC_081560.1:171468929-171835018 GCF_022355385.1 Mustela nigripes | reverse complement strand
TCTGCGCCTGATTTATAATGAGCATGCTCTTCCTATGGTTCCTCCTGCCAAGACAGCTTTTCTTCAATTCTGAGCATAGGCAGTGATCAAGTGGTCACCATGTGGTCAAGGTGTTGACCTTGGCAATTTCTCAGGAGTTATTTCCTCACTGTTATTTTAAGTTTCTTTTTATCAAATAATTAACGGCTATAAAAAAAATAGAACTTTCTGGGATTTTTAGAAATAGTGAATATCTGCATTGTCCAATATGGCAGCCATTAGTTACATGTGGACACTGAGCAGCTGAAGTGTGGCTAGTGCAATTAAGGAAATAAATTTTAAATTTTAATTTAATTTAAATTCATATGTAAACTTCCCTGTGGCTGGTGGCTCCTGTATTGAACAGTGCAGTTTTGCCATCTAAGAGCTGGAGTTCACAATCCATCTTGTAGACATTTGGAGGTAGAAACTGATCTCTGCCCCAAATCAGTCATTCAAGCAGTACACACTTTGAGAACAAATATACCTTATATTTTTGTCCATATTTGCAATTTCTTCCATATGAAATATTCTTAGGAAGACTTCTACTTGTAAGAAGATGGAGTGAATGTACTTTTCCCTATTCCTCCCACCAAGTACAATTAAAAACTTGTCTTTGTGTTGATCCTCTTTATTCGCCTGATATAGATGGCAGAAATAAACAAATAATTACAATATTTTGTGGTAAATGAAACCCACTATCACTTGCCATTTTATATGCATGGTACTAGGAAGTGTTCCTTATAATTATTGAGAAGACTTTACTGCTACCTATACTTGAAGAGACCAGTGAGTATCTAATGAGATATTCCTTGAGCTGAAACTTGAAGTAAAAGAGTTTACTAAGTGGACATTTCTCACAGCATGTGCAAAGACCTGGTAGCATTAAGTAGTTTGTAGAACTGCACCTACATTGAACTTCATGAACAGCTATGACTTGTTCAAGGTCATGAAATTGTTTCAGCAGCAGAGCTTCACATCAAAGTCAGTTTTCTATCCACATCATCTTTCTTCCCAATTGCCTGTATCCAGGTCCTTTTTTTTTAAAGCATAAAATTTATTTAATCTAGTAACACGGAGGACACGGGGAGATGGAGAGGAGAAGGGAGCTGGGGGAAATTGGAGGGGGAGATGAACCATGAGAGACTGTGGACTTTGAAAAAAATCTGAGGGTTTTGGAGGGGCGGGGGGTGGGAAGTTGGGTGAGCCTAGTGGTGGGTATTATGGAGGGCATGGATTGCATGGAGCACTGGGTGTGGTGCATAGACAATGAATTCTGGTACACTGAAAAGAAATTAAAAAAATAAAAATTTTTAAAAAAGATAAATTAATTAAAAAAAATTAACAGTAATTCCTTAACACCATCAAATATACAGATACTTTCATATTTTCCCAATTTTTACAAGAAGTGGTTTTATTATTATTTTTTTATTAACATACAGTGTATTATTTGCTTCAGGGGTATAGGTCTGTGAAGTGAATCATCAGTACTACATAATTCACAGTACTCACCACAGCACATACCCTCCCCAATGTCCATAAGGAGCCACCATATCGCCTCCTCCCCACAACCTCCACCTCTCAGCAACACTCAGCTTGTTTTGGGAGATTAAGAGTCTTTTAGGGTTTGTCTCCTCAGTTTGAGTTTCCTGAATGGAATGATGCTCGACCAGATTCCTTCCAAATGGATGCTCAAAACATAGCATATTTATTATTTTTTACTTTGAGCCACATTTCTTTGGGTGTACACCTTAACAAATTAAAACAGATCATAAAATTGTATCAAATGTAACTGAAACCAAAACACAGAAATGAGGTCTGGGATTCAGATACGACAGCATGTCTTTACCTTTAATGCCCTTTATGATTCCCTGGAAGCTGTGGTAGATTGCTTTTTGTAACCTGATTTTTATTTGGCCATTTATCTTCCTTCCCTCTCTGTTTTATCCTCAGTTTCAAAAGTGAGGGAGACCAACCCTCTTGCTGTAATCTGAGCCTGTGCACACTAAGCCAGGATCAAGGTCATGGGGAACATTGGATTTATAATTACATTCAAACCATCTCCCAGGTGGGCTTAGATTGGATTTTTGTAGATAAGTTTCAAGTACCAATTAGCTTAGCAACTTAGCTCTTTTATCAGCACCTCCCCACCTCCGCCCTCCATTTCCCAGAAGCTGGCTGAATATCACAGTTCTTGGCCAGTGCAGATTGGCCTCATTCTGGCAGTCTGATAACCTCCATACTCTTGGATGGAAATACTGTCTGCCACCGATTCTCATGGAAACAGGGTCAGTCTAGTTGAATGTTTGAACGTGGAAGCTACCAACCTTATTTCGAAGCTTTTCCTTTAAAATACTTTAAAGTATTTTTTTTAAGTATAGCTCAATAATTTCTAGTATAGCTCAATAATTTCTAATCTGGTCATTCCCGTTTCTGGGTGAATCCGTCTAATCAGACTGCTTTCCTCTGTAGCCGCGGTTCTCAAGCATGAAGAAGCATCCGTGCCACCTGGTGACTGGGTGCTCTCAGTGTTTCGTTCACCCTACTGGAGACTGAAAATCAGCATTTCTAAAAAATTCTCAGACACGGAGGAAAAAAATCACACCGTGACAACCACTGCACTCACTCTCTTCTGATTACATGGAGAAGTGAATGGCCGCTGTGGCTCTTCCCGGATGCTCGTGGAGAATGAGTTTCACTGGGAGGAGGTGGAGCAAAGGGGGCTAGAGAAGACCTAGATCCAAGTCGCTCCCTGGTGATAACCAAAGCTGAATGAGTCCTCATTGGGTTGTGGAAGTAGGTCGAAAGTGAAGGTCAACTGCTATCGATCTATTTGGAAAGTTTCGTTGACCGAAGGATTGTGTGCCAGTTACTGAATTTATTCTTTTTGACTGCGCTGTGAGAATGGACTTGAGCCCTCTAAACGTTGTCCCTTCGCCAGCTAGTGCTGCAGCTTTTCTGTAGAGGGCACTGGGAGACACTTCCTGGAGGAAAGTTCCTGTTTGGCAGGATTCTGCAGAATTCATGGTTTTCGGACACCAGGCTCCTGCATCGCATGGCAGCCAGCAGCCTCCAGGTGCCAGCTGTTTCCTGGCAACTCCCCAGGCAGTTTCATTAGCAGCGTGCCCCCTGTGAGACACCTCCCCATGAACAGCTTTCCTTAATACCCTAGTGGGCAAATGCCCAGCAAGTTTTTTTGGTGAAGAACCACAGTGACTTCTGTACTATTCTGTGGGCTACCGCTGTCAGTCAAGGCCAGTTCTCATCCCTGGGGTAATCTCTCGCAGTAGGGGCTGCTCTTCTTTGGGACTACTACCTCTGTCCTTGAGGTTAGTGGCAGTTTCTTTTAACTACTGTACCTGCGTTCCTCGTAGTTTTATTTACTTTAGTCAAGACCGTATGACTCTAATTCCCTGTCCTTGTTAACAATTCTTTCCATTAAACTTTACCTGTTCAAATGACTGTGTGGTTTTTCTTTCCCGATTGGACCCAGATGAACACAGGTGAGGAAGACATGTACTTTCTACTTGTACTGTTCTCCTTACCTTTTCATCTTCAGAAACTCAGAAGCTTTTGGAGGAAGGCCCCAGGTTTCCTTGCCGGCATTTGTTCCTTGTGTGTCTACCTGCTCTACTAGCTGAAACAATGTCCAAATGCATATTTTAGTGACTTGTTTCAGGTGCAGGACTTACAACTTGATACCTGCCAACATGTTTGTTTCTTGAACATAGCTTCTAGCCTTTTCCACTTCCCATTTTGCATTAAGACCCATTTTTTGTAAGCTTGGGTCCCAAGAATTTGCATGAACTTTATAAAACATTTGCTGAGTGCTCATTTTGTGCAAGGCACTGAGCTAAAAATTTTATACGCATTATTCTATTGAATTGGATCTATACAGATACCATGGAAAGATACTCTAATCTTCACTTTATTGGTGTGGAAACTGCAGTTTGAAGTGGAGAAGTAATCTGCCCAAGTTATTACAGAATTTAGAAGACAGAGCCCACTGTCCTGTAAAGGCTGACTCTTCTCCATCTGTGTTTTGGGGATGGAGCCCAATACCCTGTCAATATAGTCCCTGTTTCCAAAATGAGGGTCAGTGTGCATACTTGTGTGTGTGTGACCATATGCAAACATTCATAGATGTCTTAGAATAAAAAAGAGATGATCTCACACTAAGGAATTTAGTTTCTGATCATAAAATGAAATTCCTTTAAAATCATATGAGTACTTCTTAACAGCAATAGATCAAGATCTGTCCTTTGGCCCTCACCAGGGAATACATGTCTTCTTATTTCAATCTTTATTTTTTAACATTTTATTTATTCATTTGACAGAGAGAGTGAGCACATGCAGGGGGAGTGACAGAGGGAGAGGGAGAAGCAGGTTCCCGCTGAGCAGGAAAACAGATGTGGGACTGAACCCAAGGACCCTGGGATCATGACCTGAGCCAAAGGCAGATGCTTAAACAACTGAGCCACCCAGGCTCCCCTTATTTCAATCTTTAATAGGAAAACATATCCATAGTCTGAAGCTTATGTAAAGTGTTCTATTAGTGGGCAAGGGTGATGGTTTATTATAATTAATTCTTTCCTCAAGGTCATACCTCCAAAAATAAGAGGTGAATGTATTAAAGGGAATGTAGTTACAAAGAGGGGGATATGCAAATTTGGTAGCATCTTTTTACTTAACATACATGTTTCTTTCATGGTTTTTCGACTCCTCCACTCATCAAGAGGGTTCATTGTCTGCAGGGTCCTGGTGAGTGATTCATTAGCACACCACCATTTCAAGCTCTGGGGTGGGGATTGTGGTAGGTGATGGGGACTGGAATTTCTTGTTTTTCTTTTTCTATTTTTTAAAAATTTATTTATTTATTTTAGAGAGTAAGGAAGGGGAGAGAGAGAATCTCAAGCAGACTCCCCACAAGCACGAACCTGAAGTAAGGCTTGATCTCACTACCCTGAGATCATGACGTGAACTGAAATCAAGAGTCGAGTGCTTAACCGACTGAGTCACCCAGGCGCCCCAGTTTTCTTGAAATTAAGTAATGCTTTTAAGGGTTTTTATTTATCTGCTATGGGTGAATCAAAGGGAAGAAAATTAATTAATGAATGTGGGCTTTTGGATCAGAAGAGGACTAAGTGAAACTTGGTCTCACCATTTATGAGTTAAGAGAGTATATGTGGATTCTATTTTTTGAGCTTCAGTTTTCTCATCTTTAGTGTAGAAACAGTAACTCATTAGTTTTTAGGAAAAATTAGTGGCATAAGTGTAGAAAGTATTCCTGGCACACAGACTCTGGTTAATGAACAGAATATGATGTATAAATGAAAATCCCTCCATTTATTTATCCTTTACATTTCACATCACATCCTTTGATCCTCATGACTGCCCCTTCAGCTAGGCAAGTAGTCTTTTTTTCTTTTCTTCTTCTTCTCCTTCTTTTCCTCCTCCTCCTCATTGTCCTCCTCTTTCTCCTCCTCCTCTTTGAGAGATAAAGAGAGAGAGAGAGAGAGAGAGCAAAAGCTCAGAGGGGAGGGGAGGCAGAAGCAGAGGGAAAGAGAGAATCCTAAGTAGAATCCCCCCTAAACACAGAGCCCATGCATGATCTCACAACCTTGAGATCATGACCTGAGCCAAAATCAAGAGTAGGTTGCTTAACTGCTTAACACTGCATCCCCTCAGGCACCCCTAGGCAGATATTCTTATTTGCACTTGCTCATGTGGTTTATAAATAGAATGGATGATTTATCTAGATTTCCTATTCAGAGATTTTGACCTACCAGACAGAGAAAATAGAGATTCCTCCAGGCCTCTAAGATGCAGTAGAATTACTTGAATCTGTGGCAGATTACCTGTAGTACAGAATACCTTGAGGCTAAATAAATTATCTTAGTGTCTAACATCAATAGGTTGTGGGTTATAGCAGTCATCGACGTTAAACATTTATAAGAAAAATATATAACTGCAAATAATTCAATCTGTTGTTCTAATTTCTTAATGAGCATTGGGGGAAATGCATTTTTTTTTCAGTTTTAACAGTGAAATACCTTGATCTAGCTCCTGTAAGAATAGCATTTTGAAACTTCCTGATGTAAGGCAATGTCACACTGGTAGACATTGTCTGCCAGCAGGAGATCTATTTCTTCTATGAAGAGGAGGGGAAAGGTTGAGAGCTACTGTGGTAGTCACTTGGTCTATGCATAGATATTATATCCTTATCCTATTTGATACAAGAGATGGTACTTTCCTTCCTCCTCTAAAATGGGTATAGCTATGTGACTTGCTTTGGCTAGTGAAATAGTAGTGATATGTAATGACCAAGATAACTTACCTACTAATTCGGGTGGACCAAACTTTAGTCAAGCTCCTGTTCTCCCAATAGAGCCCTTAACTGTGGCTTGCCCCCAGGGTTAAACAACCAGTAAGGTGCAGCATATAGCTTTCCATCCTTCCTCCCCCTTAACAGCTCATTCTGACAATCAGCCCACCACAGAGAAGAACATTTCCTCTTGAACCATCACAATCATGCTCTTTCTTGGTCACCACAGATTGCTGCATTCCCCCACAACATTACTGCCAGCCCTACTCAACTCTCCCTATAAAAGAAAATACGTTTTCTGCTTAGTTTTGAGACACTTAAAGATCCTGAGGTTGGGGCAGAGAATGCTCTACTGAAACAGGCATCTCGAAAAAAGTCTGTCCTCAATTAAGTCTGGGTTTGTTTTCTGTTTAGCAGAAGTTTTAAGTGTCAAGGAATGATAAAATGTAAGTTATGATAAATCCCTTTGTGGCACTTCCTTATAAAATATCTGGAAATACATAAAATATATTTACCAGATATATCTGCGTATATTTGGTATTCACGTGAAACATCTGGTGTGGTGTGTGTGTTTTGAGAAAAAGAGATGGAAAGAGAGAAAGGGATAAAGAGAGCATGAGCATGTCTTACATGTCTTGGTACTTTGTTTTTCAACTGAAAAATGATGGCAGTATTTATTGGGCATTTACTACACTGAACTGCTGAAAGGGTATCATCCCATTAAATTCTGACAAAAAGCTCAATAAAGCATGTCCCAGAGATATCCCCATCTCACAAGTCTTAAGAACTCTAAGTATTTAAGTTTATCTACCACATTTTCATCATTAGTAAGTTGCAAAGCTGTCTGATAATAAAGTTTGTGCTTTTAATACCCACACCACATTAATTTTCTCTAATTCTCTGTATCATGTTTATTACTAAGTTTATTGAGTTTTTCTTTTTTTAAACCATATTCTTATTTAACAAGAATGGATTGAATTATCTGTATGTACAGGACTGGTTTAGACACAGAGGAGTTCATAAGGATGAACACACGTCAATGTTTTTAAGGAGTTTGCAGTTCGAAGAGGAGATACAATATAAATAAATAACTCTAAAATGAGGCAGATAATAAATGACATAGTCCAAGGATAAACAAAGGACTGTAGGAGTCCAGAAGAGGGAAGAATTCTTTCAGATGTTGGAGAAAAACCTTTAACTATGCTTTTACAGTGCATAGGATTGACAGAGATGAAAGAAGGCAACAGTTTAACCATGAAACAGAGACTCCATGAAGAAACCTGCAATAGAATATTTAGAAATTGGGTTTCATCCATAAGATTGTAATTGAAAATGAACTCAGCATAGCTTATAAAATTTAATTTATAGTTGCATGATAGTTAAAATGCTTATGAAGATGAAATGAGGTGGTTCTGGAGAGATGACAAGAAATTAAGTACATTATGAAGAATACCATGCTCCCTCAGTGTCCCATGTGATGGCTAAGTTAAATAGCCGTGGCAGATCCAAATCCCTGATGACAGGGTGGGTTTTTGAGGTTAGGTGTTTAAATTCTCCTGCTTGCTATTTTTAATGCATGGATACAGAATTTAGCATCTCTGGACGGCACACAGAGAGGAAAATGGCCTCTGTAGTGTGTGATTTAAAATTTAGCCTCACCTCAGCAAGGTTGCCACGTGCCTTTGACACCCCCACACAGCTGGATTTCTCTTAGGGAGGACATTTGTATCATCTGCATCTTCTAGAAACCAACCAGGTCCTGTTAAGAATCTGTAGTTCTCCAGGATGCAAAGTAAGAGAATCTGATGTCACCATGAGATGAGGCATATTATAAGAGGATAGTACTTTTGACTCATTGGTTTGAATATAATTTGATAGTAATCCCTTGCCTGGGGTGTATCTGAACTACAGGTTGAAATCTGCCAGTGAAGTCACTGGTGGCCCTTTTCTTTGATGGCAGTGTTACCTGTTGGTGTCCCAATTATGTTATTTATTTTCATCTCTTCTCTAGTGACTTTTGCTTCACCTCACAAACATTTTAGTGCTTTAAGTCTAAACAGAGAGATAGTGTATAAGCGAATGTGATTTCTTTTACCAATTCCCAACAAGTACAAGTGAGATTCTGAGCTCAGGTTTCCTGGGTTAAAAGTCCCAAGCCACCTCTTACTAGAGTGAGCTACATATTTACTGTTATTTGAGGCAGTGGTGGTGATAAATGGGCCTTGGAGTCAGGCACATAGACTGTGTTCAAACACGAGCTCTGCCACTTCATAGCTAAGTATCTATGTTTGGCAGTCAGTGTATAGATGAGTTGGTTGGTTGATGTTCTGAAAGAGTAGATATCGTGCAGTAAAGATGGTCATTTTGACTGTGGGAACCAAATTCTTATATTCCTTGTATTTGCACTTCAGACATCTAGTCACTTGACCCCCTCTAGGCTCTTCGAGCAATGAATGTCTTCAATAAAACCACAGATACCAAAGTCAAGTGTACAATTCAAAAGGGAGGGAAAAGCATTTTTGACAAGTCCTTGGAACTCCAAGTCTGTGGAGGAATTCAGTAGTTATGTGACTTTTAATACATGGAGTCTGAGCTCTGAAACTCTCATCCACCAACCTGATTGCTCTTGGCATCCACAGGACAATGCTACAAGGCTTGGAGACATTGGTTTTCTTGACTATGCAGCAGTTTAGTTGTTGAGTAAATCTTATGAGCTTTGGAGAAAAGTTAATGTTGCTACAGTGTGCACCGATCTGTCTCTGTTCAAAGGATTAAAATATTTCTTTCCCACTGTGACTGAAAACTGTGAGGGAGCATCTGCAGATTTTCTTTGGGAAACACATAGGGCTCTGGAATTCTGATAATGTCAGTCCAGGGTCTGCCTTATGGTTCTTTCTGAGTTTGATTTCTTCCTGGACCTGTTAGTTATAGGAGTGATGAACATCTTTGAAAAGTACAGTTGGAAGATCCAAAGAACATATTTTTTGTGTATCAGCATGCAGGCCATGAAGTTTGGGGTGGATATCACTGAGCTTTAGAAAAGCATGACAGGCTCCACTGGCTTCTCAATGCTGGCTGAGCTACATGTTGAAAGCTCAAGGAAGAGGAATGGTGAAAGGTAAGAAGGGAGCACAAGCAAAGTTCTAGAAAGGGGACAGAAGGATAGGATGTCATTTCAGAACTCTTCTAACTCTGTGACTTTTTCTTTTCTCATGGGCTATTTACAGAGCTGATAACTGGAAAGAGATCTGTCACCAAGTCGTTTAAATGAAAGCATCCATTACAATAAACACAACTCAAATTGGCTGTTTCCACTTTTCATGTCTCTAAATCTTCCCAAATATTTTCTTTTTTCTCATTACAATTCAAGATGCCAGCTGCTTAATTTTCAGTGTTGCCTCTGCTTGGTTAAACTCATCAGTTTCTGTCAGAGTCTCCTTAGCTAACAAAATGTTAGACTATTTACCCATTCCAGTCTAATTTATACCTTGCTGGGTCTGATCAAAGAGAGAAGAATAAACAGCAGTGATGTTGATGTGCCATACAATTAGCAGTGAGCTGGTCTATCAGTAGTATCTTCAGATCTCTCCTTAGATACATATTAAATATCTATCCAGAATCTTGTCTGCCTCCTAAGGGACAAGAGAGAAGAGACATCAATTACTAAATTTCCTGAAAGTGCAGTCAATGGGATATTAGTGTTAAATAAGACAATATGTTATTTTGGGGTGTTTTTTATTGCTTTGGAAGACATTTAACTATTTAACTCTCAAAGCTTTTAATATGCTTATGTGTAATGAGAATTTATTTATTCATTCATTTAATTTATTTATACATGCATGCAGCCATGCATATGTACATATAACAGAGACCTTTTCTTCCCAGACGATCTCTGAGGACCAGTCTTCTAGAGAGTGCATCAAGAGAAGCTGATTTAAACAACTCATTTTCATATTGCAGTTTATAGATTAACAAATCAGGTGAGAACATGATCCTCTCCTTTGGTGAGTGACATCATGGAAGGCCCTCACCTAATTGTCATAGTTGTTGCTTGGTGTCATTGAGAGACTGACCCAAGGTAAATTTCTTGTAGAAGATATTGTTAGTTGCTCTCCCACGGGCATTCTTTGATCTGATTTGTTCTTTCTTGCTAATAAACCATGTTTCTGGGGAATAATAGCAATAGAACTCTTATGAACTTTACCAGACATTAACTTTCTCAAATTCTCTTGTACCTGGGGGTGGCTTAGTAACTCAGTTTTGGAAATGAAAAAAAAAAAAAAAAGAGAGAGAGAGAAATCAGTTGGTGTGAAGGAGTAGGATTTTGTAGTTTCTTGTTGGGGAAAGAAATGAAGGGATAATTCTTTACTTGATCTTATTTTGGTGTTAATGCCAAAGGTGTTTGCTTTGGTATTTGCTCATAGATTTGTTGTTGTGATGATTGACGTTTGTATTTCTATTTAGGAATAAATCTTTAGCCTTGAAGTTGTTGGGGGCTGTGATAGCCATCTTTTGTTGGGGAACAGATGGGCCTACAAATTAAAATCAATAAAGATGAAAGAACAGAAAGACAAAAAGAACTTGATTTTCTAAAAACCATGGTTAGCCATTGCCCAGATGCAGGACATACCATCTTCCAGATTTCTTGGTAGGTAAACTGGGTGTTGTTATTATTTCAGTCACTGATAGGCAGGTGTATTTGTTTCATTTGCTGCTGTAACAAATTACTGCTCATTTAATGGCTTAAAACAATACAAACTTATTGTCTTAGCTCTGGAGGTCAAAAGTCTGAAAAATATCTCAAGAGGCTAAAAATAAAAATGTGCACAAAGCTGTGTTACTGCTGGAGGCTCCAAGGAAGAATCTGTTTCCCTGTCTTTCCCAATTTATAGATGTTGTCTTCACATTTGTTGGTCCTTAAAGCCAGAAGTACAGCATCTTTTCTCCTCTCTAACACTTGCTTCTGTCCCTACATTTCTCTCTCTGATTTTGATTCTCCTCCTTTTCTCTTATGAGGAGCTTTGTGGTTACCTGGGTCTTCATGGAAATTCCAGGAAAATTTCCCTTTCTCAAGATCTTTACTTAGTCATATCTAAAAATTTCCTTTTGAAATGTTCTTTGAATTAGGTTGTGAACATCCTTGTGGGGCCATAAGTCTACTCATCACAGCATTTGCATGCTCTAACTGATACGTATTTTAAGTTCTTTTCTTTCTGATATGTGATACTTCACCTTGCTATCTTTCTCCAAAATTCCACTTAGGGTTGTGCGTGCCTCAAGGGAAGAAGTGTCTTTCTATGTTTTGGACAGCATCTGAACATATCTTTTTACTGGTAATAGAAAAACTTTGCTTATCTGCTCTAAACTTTTTGTCTAATTACCTATTTACCATATATACTATCTACCAACTTTTCAAAATATTAAGATTATTTATTAATGAAATTGCAAATTACTTTTTCACACATTTTAAGGCTTTGATTAATATTACTTTGACCTTGAGTCTGGAAGCATTTGTTCAGATTTATAGCTATTTTTGTTATGCTACTCATTAGGAAAACTTAATTGAGATTCATGGGCAGTGTTGATTGTATCAGATTCTTCATGAAATAGATCACAACATAATAGTAATGGTGATGATGATGAGGAGAAGGAGGGGGAGGAGGAGGTATCTCTCTACTCTTCTAGGTTCTCAGCTAATACCCCCTGTAATAAATTAATAGGGATTAATAGGAGAAAAACAGAAGATTAATAACATGTATGCCTCCTGTACATATGGGAGATACCCAGGAAAATTGAATAACTCCCCAAATGTCCAGAGCCATCACCTTAAATACTACCTTCAGCTGAAGACAGAAAATACTGGGTAAGAAAGAGCCAGGTTTTCTAGGCAAAGCAGAGTAAATAAGGGTATGGGTTTAGGCAGGTTTGAGTCATACCTTTTCCATTGATAGGAGTTTCTACAGACTTAGTCTTTTTCTTCTGGGTACATGGAGAGAGATAAATCCCTACAAATGGAGATTTCCCTTATAAATGTAAATTGCTCATTCAAAGGGTAATTTCCACTTGGTTTTCAGAGTTTTTCTCCTATCCAAAAAAATGATCAACCTAAAATAATTCTTATGCCAAAAAGGCATATTTTGTGGTGACAAATTTGTCAATTCTGCTACCCCTCATAAACAGTACAGACACACACACACACACACACACACACACACACACACACACACATTTCTGGAGTTACTCAATAGCCTGAACAACTGAGTAGTGATTTGATAGATGGATTTTAAGATGGTTAATTGGAGTACAAATTTGTGTATTTCAATTCTAGCATTTCTTTGAATCTAGTTGAAAGGAGACAATGAAACATTTTGTGTATGCATATGCTAGATTCAGAGTAGAAGAACAAATAATGGACTTTTATTTTCCTTTTAGATTTTTCACCTAATTTATTCAGTTTTTTCGGTCATTTTTTATTCCTCCCCAAAGGATTCAATTTTGACATCTCCCTAATGGTCACTTTTTGATTACCAAGTTTTAAGAACTTCCAGCCTTTAACCTAGCATTCCCTTTCCTTCTCTCCAGAGTCTCAAAGTCCAGCATTGTAGCTCTCAGAACTGATCTTAATCAGTGTGTGGAAGCCTGTTTCTTTTGGAGGCTGGTAGCACAAAGAGAGATTAAGTGTGTATGTGGGAAGCTTGTTGGCTAAGAGATAACCAGAACTATGCGGCAGATAAAGGCCCTGGAATCTATTGGAAAGTAAAGTCAACTTAGCAGTTTACTTAACTAACAGCTTATAATGACCTGATTTAAAAAAAAAAACAAAAAACTGAAACCCTAAAACCAAAACAGAACACATGCTCCATGGGAACCCTAAGGTATAAAATTATTTCTGGGCAATATTTGGGTCATCACAAAAAGAAAAATGTTTTGTTTGATTTTCTCCCCAGCTTCACATACACATTAGGTGGCATCAGAGAAGAAAGGCACTCAATGTTTTTTATTATTTTTTTATTTCCAGGAAACTGTCACTCTGAACCAGATGCTGAATTAATAACTGGATTCAACCTAAAATCCTTCATAGTGAAGTTTAGGTTATATAAGGCTGCTAATCATTTTCCCACTTTGTCAGCTATGGGTTTGAGATAATTGAGAACACATCCTTCTTAGTCCTTGTAGGAAAAGAGATTTTGATCTTTCTATTAAAAAATATTAGTATGTCAGGGGAACAGAACCTTGGTAGCTGCACATGTACAGTTAGTAGTGTGTCCTGCAAGTGTTTCCTCCCTCAGACAGGCTTTGGTCAAACCACTCTTTATATAGCTTAATATGATTGGGGGGAGGGAACTGCAGATGAAAGGTATGTATATACCTGGGTTCCTATTCTGGATTTGCTGCGACTTGATGAGTGATTATATTTACTTCTTTATGTATCTGGGCATCAGTTTTCTCAATCATAAGAGAGAATGTTTTCTCAACTATAAGAGAGACAGATAGACAATCTCTAGGACCAATGGCTCCTCTAAAATTTGCTGGGGATTTTTCCTGTTTTAACTTTTCTAGGCATAAAAATCTCATACTTTTTCTATTAAGTCTTTCTTTCAACTTATGAGCTCTGTCTCTGTCATACCCAAGCAGCTCACATTGCTAGTAATAAAAGTTAGTATCTATACACGGTACTGGTTAGGCACGTAGATCCTGAGTCATATGATCTGACGTGAAATTCTGTTTCCCCAGTTTTTTTGAAAATTTTATTTATTTATTTGTCAGAAAGAGAGAGAACAAAAGCAGGGGGAGAAGGAGGCAGAGAGAGAAGCAGGCTCCCCACTGAGCAAGGAGTCCTATGCGGGACTCTGTCCCAGGACTCTGGCATCATGACCTGAGCCCAAGGCAGATGCTTAACTGACTGAGTCATCCATGTATCCCTCCAGTTTATTAATTAAATGATTTGAGGTGAGTTATTAACCTCTTGAGACTTGTTTTCTCTCTACCATAAAATAAGGATTATGATAATATCAACCTCATCAAGTAGTTTAGAAAATCAAATGAGACAAGCTACATACATAATGCAGAATGGGAATGCAGTGAATTGTAGCCATTACAGCTACCCCTCAACAAACCCCTAAGAAGCTGGATTTATGGAAGTATTTGGAGGAATGAGATATTAAGGAACTTTTTAATTTATATATATTTCTACTAGAATGAATACCATCAAATCTGGTTAATATACAAGAGCCCCTGTTTCCACCTCTATCTTACTTTGTTTCCTCAAGAATTTCTGCTTGGGGCACTGGGGGGCTCAGTAGACTAAGCATCTGACTTTGACTCAAGTCATGATTTCAGGGTCCTGGTATCTGGATTGAGCCCTTGGTCAGGCTCTGCACTCAGCAGGGAGTCCCTTTTTCTCTTTCCCTCTCCCTCTGTACCCCTTCCTACTTATGCTCTCTCTCTCAAATAAATAAATTTTTTAAAAAGAATATCTTCTTGATGGGAAAGTTGTTGATCTAGAAAATCTTCACTATTGACTCTGTGTTTCTTTTAAGTGCCCCCAAAATAGTCTATTTAGTTGCCTGTTTGGGATTTTCTTTCTTTCTTCCTTCCTTTCTTCTTTCTTTCTTCCTTTTTTTTTTTTTTTTTTTTTTGGTTAACATATGAGGTATTATTTGCCCAGGGTGCAGGTCTGTGAATCATCAGGCTTACACATTTCATAGCACTCACCATAGCACATACCCTCCCCATTGTCAATAACCCAGCCACACTACCCCTATCTGCCTCCCCCACACCCCAGCAACCCTCAGGATTATCGGGTTCTTAAAGAGCAATTTAGTCAGTTAATAATTCACCAAATTTTTAATGAGTACCTACCTACTGTGTTCCATTTACACAGTGAGAACTAAGTAATATTTGGGGATTTACCTCTTGTCTTGTCTGAGAGTTGATCTATTAACCTGAATGAATCTTCATGTATTGCAGACTTCAAGTCCTCAGAAACCTGGAGAGTTTTCTAGGGATCGAAATTTCGATTGAGGGAGAAGGGTTAAAAAGAGTCAGATGGACAGTCAGACTGCCTAATCTTCCATAAGACCGTTTCAGCAGGATGGCACCTACAGGTATGTGAGATGTTAACCGCAATCTGGCACTCATCTCAGAAGGAAATGGGAGCTGCATTCTGCAGAAAAGAATTTTTTTAATCTATGAAAAGTGGCCTCATGGATTAGGCAAGACTCTGCCTTCTAGGAATTAAGACTCTGAGGTTTGATTTCTCTCCCTTCTACTCAGAATCTCTCTCTCTTTAGATACTGTTGGATCCCCCCAAAATTGGGTACCCCAATAATGGGTCCGTGATTAAAGGAACGAGAGTGATACAAAGTGAAGGTCAAGCAAAGCTTTATTTCACCCCAAGCATCAGGAATCAGACCGACCATCAAACAGACCAGTCGGGGCCGCCCCTACAGAGAGGACGACCCCTCCCTGCTTTCCAGACTAACTTTTATAGAGCAAAGGCCCTGTGGTTGGGCCCAGCCACACACATGTGGCTAATTGAATTACAACTCACCCCACAGTAGCCATGGAAACTAGTCCATCATCTTGGTAGCTAGGAGATAGTGTGTGCCCCCACTGATTGAATACCTGCACCTGGCCTGACCCACCCTTGTATTTGGTCTTTGTTACATGGGACTGGTTTCCCTTGCTTTTAAGTAAGTTCCCCTTGGGGGGGTCAATTTAAGTTTTACAGCAAAATGGTAGTTCAACGGGGGTGGGGTCCTCTGGCTGAATAGGCCCTTACAGTACCCCTGCTACCCCTCCATGTGCAAAGTGTCCTATTGTGAACTGTTCCCTTCCCTTCTTCCCTGTGTCCAGATGTTCAAAAACATATATTAAAATGTTTACGAAGTGCTTAGTTTATTATATCAATAAATCCTTTTCATTTTTTTTAAACACCTGCAGTGGATGTGAAAACTTTATATGGAAATTAAGTCAGCCTCATTTTTTTTTAATTAGACATATGTGTGCATATATATATATATATATATATATATGCACACACACACAATCTTATAACACATATCAATATATATTACTATATATATGTTACATATATTTAGTACCATGCGCATATACACACAGATATATCTATTTACACGTAGCAAATTTTTTTAAATTGGTCTTTACTAGAAACAGAATTTAGTGTGCTATTGTGGGATTATTTGCTTAGATGTGTCTCTCCACAGATGTGATTTTGCCTAGACTCATTTTCTTGATGGACAGTGTGGGAGTGAGGTTGGCAGTAGTAGTCTCAGAGGGCACCATACTTTTTAATGGAAAGTAGATCCTACTTGGATATTTTCTTCATGTGATCCTACAACCTTGGAGAAGAAACAAAATGGATGGCAAAACAAAATAGTCAAATAAAAACATGTAATTTAAAAATATAAACACAGTAGAGTTTGCCACACAGTTTTTATATCTGCTAAATAATTTCTCATATTTATGACTTAGGAGAAGAGGGCTTTTGCAAGAGTGACAAGAGACTAAAGGGGAAAGAGAACATTTTCCTCCTTTCTCCTTCTTAGAAGGCCTTTTAGGGGCCATTGTGGGCCTGGGCTGAGTCCTTTCTCTAACCTTTGCAATGCAGAATAATATCTCCAGGGACTAGAAAAGCCCAGTCTTCAGTTTTGTATTGCAGAGTTGTGTTCAAGGTCACGAGCCTCATTTCCCCCTTGAAATGTGAAAATACACCTCTGGGAGTCTATTTTGAGGTATAACCATTTGTTTTTTCCAGGAGATAAGAGAGGCTTTATTATTCTTACAGAAGAGGTCAATTAACTAAACAAATAACTACCTCAAATCCCAAGTGAATTTTGGACCTGCTTTGCTGTTTAAATTGTGTGAAATTTTATTCTGACTTTGTGGTCTCTGGTGGACTACATATATACATGTACTCTAAATACATCAGTTTTCTTTATTTTCATATTAATGCAAAGAGATTTCTCTTTGTTGGTAGGATTTTTACTACCTCACTATTTTACAGGTGTGAGCTCATCTTCAGAGAATTCTCAGAAGAACCTATGAAATGGTAGCTATTATTGTACCCAATTTGTATAGGAGTGGGGACAAAGTTTCAGCTAAGTTAGGTAACTTTCTCTAGGTTATACCAGTAATAAGTTGCATGTCTAAGAATCACATTTATGTTGACTTCAGAATCGGTGCTCTTCACCTCTGTGTGACACTGAATCCGTATCAATAAAATGGGATCATTATCATCATACTTCAAAGATGACAGTAGGATCAGGGAAAGTAACAACATAAGGAAAGCCTCCACAGGGTCAAGCTCAGGTCCAGCATGGGAAATTCAAGAAAATTCAAAAAGGAAGTTTGACTTTGAGGCTCAACCAACAAGGCCGGAAACAAAACAGTAATTCTAAAACTATTCTAATGAAATGATTCTCAACTATTCTGAAATAGAGATGGCAGACTTAGAAGAAATGGGTTTATGACCCTCCCTACTTGTCTTTAACCCTCTGCTAGAGGGCTGTGAACTGCTTTTTCCAACTTGCGGATTGATGCCATTTGAGAGGCTCTTGGAGCATTGCTGGGACTAAGGTACACCTTGCTTTTGTGAGAATGTGTTTGTCATTTTCTATGGTATGAGTCTGACTCAAGATTAAGGATACCATCTTGGTCCTAAAAAGCTGAGATGGAATGTCTTTTTAAACTTCTTAGATTTGAGTGTAGATCAGATTGTGTGTGCAAAAACAAAGGGTGTGACTACCAAGTACTCTGTTCATCAGCAGTTAATGAAATTTTTTGTGGATGTTTCTCTCTGTGGTAGTTTATGGTGTGTTCCTATACTCAAGAGACTTGCTTGTGTTTAAACTGAAAGGATAAATAGCAATAAAAATCATAGCATCTTTAGAAAATTTGATCAGAGGTTACAGATTTAAGAATAAATAGCTGCCTCTGGCTAGTAGAAAGATATGTTTAATTTGGCCCTCAAAATGCTTTAAAAATATTGAGCTAGTTGCTAACATGTAAAAATACTGAATCTTAAGTTGTCATAAAAAACTACAATATAATTTTAAATATTTTATTTATACTACTAACAGAATATGTTATACTTGTACTTTCCTAGCTTTAATGGAAGTAAATTCATCAATAATATTTTCAAATTCTACTTCAATGCTTACCTCGTATTTCATCGAGAGAATTGCCATGTTTGACAATTTCTCTTGACCGAGTAATGATCTTAAAAAATTGTAATGAAGTTAATTATATGAATTAGCTGATTAAAAAATTAAATGAATTAAGTGATTTTTTAATGAAGTTAATTCTATATGCCTTTTTTCCATTTTAAAATATTTTTAAGCTACTTTAGTATTCTTAAAGAATTAACCACTAAAAATTACATAAAAACCTGTATATAAAGGGACACATTTTTCTCTTTTGTCTCAGTCTCTAGTATGATTCAGCATAACACTGATCTTTATTTAAAATTTTAACATTTGGCTCACTGGAGATTTTTTTTCTGCATTAATTTGATTTTTTAAAATATTGAATTAAAATGTTATAATAAAGAGTAAGAATCACAGACTTCTGCCCTCTAGAGTTTACAGTCTGGCAGATGGAATCAGATGAATAAATAAATACATAAAGTAGATGATACATTAGAAGTGACAGGAAAATAAAGCAGTGGAGCAGGGTTAGGGGTTCATGATATTAAAAGAAAACCTCACTTCAGAGAGGGGATTTAAGTGTTCCTGCTCACACAGCTGATGAGTGGTGGAGCCTGGTGTGTCTGACATGAAAAGTGCTGTACAGCCCCATCCAGGAAAGTGACACTGAGAATTAGAGGAATCATGCACATATGTGACTGCTTCGTGACTGCCCTTGACTCAGCTTGGAGGGCGGTTCTTTTCCACTTGGCTGGGAAGCGCATACTGTTTCAGGTTTCAAGTCACTCACTACCTCTGCTGGGAAGCTGGTTTCATAGCCATTTCTTACTCTGCTCTAAGGAAGAGCAAACACTCCAGCCTCTCCTTTCTGTTCTCTGGGCCCTCAGGCTTCCTTGTGGCAGACTTCGTCTGATCTGATTGTATGTCCCTAGGGCTTGGCACACAGTAGGTGCTTAACTGATGATTGTTGAATGAGACATAAAAAGCTCAGGATAAAGAGCCATGTTTTCTGATGTTCAATATCCCGGAGAATGCTTAAGCACTTTTCCTTAGAGTTTTACCGGAGGGCCTTATAATCTCCTCTAGTCTATCTAAATTAAGATTTTTCTTTTTTTGACCAAAACTTCTTGGAGTTACAAACATTTTAGTGTTGAGTATGGAAAAAAAAGGTCAACTTATGAACTCCTGATTTCCCCCAAAGACTGTGAGAGACAAGAACTGGCCCCATCACAGGGACCAGGGTCACTCCTGTGGGGTTGAGCTCCGAGGACTTCCTATACCAGTGCCAGTTTGAGAGGCTTCCCCTCCTTGGCGAAGGAAGCAGCAGTCAGTGGAAACAGAGATGGTGATGGGGATAGGAAATAACATCCGGGGTTGATGCCCTGTGTGGGCTCTGGGGGTCCTTTCCAGAAGGAAATGGATCCCTGGCTGATGCCTCACACTCCCTCTCTCCCCCACTGTCTCATCCGACTTCCTGCTGAGACCTGCTGGCAGTCCCAGGCTCTGAATATGCCATACTGAGGTCAAATTGTGTCATTTATACTGGTTAGTCCATTTTGGTCAAATGTTAAAAATGTTGGTTGAAAGCAAAGGCTCTGGAGACAGGCTTCTTTTATTATTTTTTAAAAATAATTTTTTATTTTTTTATTAACATATAGTGTATTATTAGCTCTAGGGGTACAGGTATGTGAATCGCCAGGTTTACACACTTCACAGCACTCACTATGCACATACCCTCCCCATTGTCCATGACCCAAAGACCCTCTCCCTAGACCCCCGCCCCCCGCAACCCTCAGTTTCTTTTGTGAGATTAAGAGTGGAGACAGGCTTCTTGAGTTTGAATCCTGACTTCTCTTCTCCACCTTATTTATTCCTTTCAATCCTGTTGTGAGGCAGGGATTTTTCCACATTACAGGAAACTCACTTAGAAAGTTTAAGTTACCTTCCCCACCAAATCCACAGCCAGTAGGGGGCAGTGGGGAGACTGACCCAGTCTGCCTGAGTCTGAAGCTGGGTGCATTGTCCCAGGGCTGCTCAGGCACTCACACTGGCCCGCTCAAATTCATTTACTTTATCTCCCTCCTCTGAGTATCACACCTGCTGCTAAACACTACTAATGCTTCCTACTCCAACTTTTCATAGTGGGCATAACTGGCAATTATATGGACTCGCACCAAGGAATTAGATAACACTGCCAAATGTCCAGTTCAAGCAGTTAATGTGAAATTCCTTAAAGATTTTGCTAAGAAAGCTGTCACGTACCCAGAGTGTCCACTTTTCAGTATCAAAGAGTTACTTTTTATTTGTAAACTATTTTTCAAGGTAACATGCAAATGGAAGTTTTGAAGGATTTGACACTTAAATAGCATCGTTGTTTTGAACATAATGTTAATTTTTTTTTCTCTAGAATTTCAACCTACTTTCAAATTTTCCCAACACAGATAATTTAGCTGTATCTCTTCTTATAGCACTGGGCAGATAATCTGATCTTAGTGCTCTTTCACATAATAAACCTTTGCTCTTTCTTTCTTTCTTTTTTTTTTTTTAAAGATTTATTTATTTATTTATTGGACAGAGAGATCACAAGTAGACAGAGAGGCAGGCAGAGAGAGAGAGAGAAGCAGACTCCCTGCTGAGCAGAGAGCCCGACTCGGGACTCAATCCCAGGACCCTGAGATCATGACCTGAGCCGAAGGCAGCGGCTTAACCCACTGAGCCACCCAGGCGCCCCAACCTTTGCTCTTTCAACAAACCAGTTTCATTAAAAGTATTCTTCTTAGGGAGACACTAATCTTACACATACCAGACATCCTCAGCTATACTTCCACCTTATACAGCACATAAAGGTTCAATTCTTGGTCAAATTACTCTGTGTCCTGTGCTGCTCCTACTTTAGATGATAATTAATGCTTATTTATTTAGATTCTTTTGCTTATATCAGGTTTTTTGAAAGTGTATAAATCTTGCTATTTATTTTTACTCATTCATTAAATGGTTTATAGGAAAAAGCAGCAGTTTAGACACTGTAAAGACCAATACCTGTAAGGTGCTGTCATCTAAGGAATATTACCAACTTGACAGTAATTCAAAACTAGTTCACAGTGAGATAGATATTTTATGATTTTTATAAATTTATAACGAGATATGCTTTTATAGTTTCTTATAAAATTTAGATCTTTAAAAAAAACTAGAAAAACGATAGAAATAGAAATATTTTGATATGATTAATAGGAGAAATTAAAATGCTGGGTTATATTCAAGAAATAAAATTTTTAAACACTTTCTATGTAATAGGCACTTATAAATATAATTTATTCCATCTTTTAACAATTATTTGTTATCTTTTATTCTCATTTTATAGATGAAGGACCTGAAGCTTACACTGATCAAATAACTTTTTTAAGGCAGGTTAAGGGGAGGGTTGCAGTCAGGGTGTATGAGGGAGTGGTGCCAAAGAATATGATGGAGACGAAGAGAGGATTTGTAGCTGGAGATGGCTATGGGGGCAGAGTGGTCTGAGGATAGCCCAGGAGGCACTCAAGACCAGAACATGCAGGGCTATCTAGGAAATGCTGAGAATCCTGGGTTTCATGCTTCGGTTTGGGAAAATCAGTTCTCACTGCAGCATGAGGCGTGCTGTGGAGGGGCTATCACGACCATTCTGGGGAGATGCTGGTCCCACTGCCCAGGGTTTGGCAGGGAGGTGGGGAGTAGAGAGTTTTGAGAGGTATTAGGCAAGAGCTGGGGGACTCATCATTAATTGGGCTGTGATGAAGTTATGAGATAGGATTTCCAGATTTTGGAACTTGCCTAAGTGAGGGGAAGTGGCACTGCTTCTTCTGATGGGAGCACAAGGACGGGGCAAATTCAGGGGCAAATTCTGAGTCTATTCATGAAGGGCGTGCAGTACACCCAGCATGGGTGGTCCATATCCACGGAGCTCAGAGAGAAAACACCTGTGCCGGCCATTCAAATTTGAGAGCAACAAGAAGCAGCATTTATTATTGACTATTGGTTTCTCAAAGTGCGGTTTGGGGCCTCTGCCTTTCTCTCCTGCAACTCAGTGGTCCATCCCTGACCTTGTGTCAGATTCCCCTAGTATAATCTGCGCGAGGATGAAATCTCAGCTTGTGTTTGAATCTCAGCTCTTCCATTTATTATTGTAAATGTAGTCAATTTATTTATTTGATCCTATACTTCAGTTTCTTCCTCTGAAATAAGAATAATGATACCAAGCTGAGTAGGGTTACATGAAGGTTAAGTAAGCCCATTTGTCTACAGCTCTAATAACACTCACTATGGTAAACACTTGACAAAGTCAGCTAACAGTATTAAGGATGATGATTAATATTAAAATATAAGTTCCTGGGTCCCGATCCAGGATTCTTATGCACATCACATTACATGGATGGATAATTTATGTGTGGCTTTGGGCTGCTGAGTGTCAGTCTGGAAATGAAGAATGTCATGGAGCCCCATGATTCTTCTCAGGCAGTATCAGCATCACTTGGTAAAATCCTTAAAAATGTTTATCCTTGGATTTTAACACAGACTTCTGAATCACAACTTCAGGATCCAGAGCCCAGGGAATCTCTATTTTCCTTTTTCTAAACAGACTCCCCAGGGTCTGGGAGTGCTTATCCCCAGATCGGGGAACACTACTGGGATGATGTGTTGTGATCCTTTTTATGTCAAAGGTAACTATATATCTACCAAAGGGTGTGTCCTCCTTTGAAAGTACAGCTTTTAAACTTGGAATTCATTCTCTGCCTTGGGAGTACACCTCCAGTCAGGTGCACATGTGACTGCTTTTGGATAATGGCGTGGGAGTGGAGACAAAGCTTTGAAGAACTGTCCCTACCCCTTTTGCCCACTCAGTCCCCTTTGGTTCCCTGGGAGTGGACAGGACTAGGCTTTAGAGGATGGTGTTTTCACAGGGTGGAAGGAATTTAGGATTCTTTGAAATGTATGGAAAAAAACCCTGTTCTTTTATGAGAACAAGAAGTGAGTTTCTAATGTGTGAAGTCACAGAACTGTGGGGGTTCTTTAGCATCTAGTGTGACCCTAACTGCTCTCCTATATGAATTGTCCTCTAAGGAAATACATTAAGAAGCCCCATGAGGAAATATATCATACCATCATCGGTATGCTAGCTCCTGAGAATACAAAGGATGAAACTATTATTTTGTTCCTGGAACCTAAACCCATGTCTAAACAATGCCAATATTTCAGTTGTGATTTGTCCTTTATATTTTTATGCTGATTGAATAGTTAGTATTGGAAAATTGTGCATTTATAAGACATTTCTTAAGATTCCCAAATACCCTTTGAATATAAATTACTGAAAATCAGCAGCCTTTAGATCAGCCTCGCCCTTTCCTTATTAGCTCAGATGTGGTTTAGTGGTTTTGTTTATTTTTAAATAGGAGATGGGCTTATATTCTGTATCTCCTCAGACAATACCTGGTTTTATAAAATACAAGAATCCTGCTCCTAAGCCGTTAGTTAAAAGCATGAATCTCTCACAGAGTAGTGGTGTAAACATAAATATTCACAAATTATTCATTTTAAATGCAGGCTGGCTAAATTTACATATAGATTACATTTGAAATGTATGAAATATTATTTTCTTTCATCCTGATGGCTTAACACCACTCGTTTTTAATGGTTATAGTGCCTGGATTAAGTGCCCTGAGTTTTTCCATCTATCTAAAGCTATGAGAGCTCTAGGGCAGGGCAGACCTCACAGGGTTAATTTGCAAATTGATCCCAAGAAGGCAGGGAAAGGGTGCCTTGTAGAGAAATTGAGGTGTGCAGACCAGAATGAAATAAAATGGATTTATGTGACTTGAGAAACTCTTGCTAACCTCCCCTCAAAAAGAAAAGTTTATAGATGAGGTTGAGGCAGTTATCAAGTCCTTCTTTCTGGACGAGCAAGATCTCATCTTCTTTGCTTAAGAGGGATGTTAATTTCCTTTCCTGGACATTTATTGTGCACACTGCACACACACACACACACACACACACACCACACACACCTGTAGACCAGGCTCTCTCACACAGTCTGACTATGTAGATTTGAGACTGAGCTCTCTTATTTTTTCTTTGCCTCTTTATTTTATTATTTTTTTTAAAAGATTGTATTCATTTATTTGACAGACGGAGAGAGAACTCAAGCAGGGGTAATGGCAGGCAGAGGGAGAGAGAGAATCAGGCTCCCTCTGAGCAAGGAGTCCGATGTGGGGCTTGATTCCAGGACCCTGGGATCATGACCTGAGCCCAAGGCAGATGCTTAACTGACTGAGCCACACAGGCACCCTCTTTGCCTCTTTAAAGCAAAGATTTGTAAGGGCCATTGCCCAGTGGTGTTAATGTCACCTAGGAACTTGTTTGAAGATTAATACTCAGTGCCATCCAGATCTACTAAATCAAGAACTCAAGGGTTAGGCCCAGCAATTTGTGTTTTACACATTTAACATTCAACTAACACACTTAATTCTGATGCACGCTGAAATTTGTGACCTATTATTTTGCATTGTCAGATACTTTACATCTCTCACTTATGACTTTGGTGACAAAACCAAACTTCTTTGTTGCTGTATTTTCTCCAGGCCATGTTAGTTTGTAGACTCAGCTTGTTGACATACATTGGTCCCTCTAGGAACAATGAGCCATTATAATCCATAAATAGAACATTCAGTATTAGCAATCGGCAAGCCTCTAATTCACAGGAGACTCCCTCCCTATTTTTGCGTTTTCTACCTCTCCTATGACTCTGGATCTCCCTCCCACTTTTGCATGTAACTGTGTGATCTTGGCTCAGGCGCTTAAACTTTCAGAACATCAGTTCTTTCCAGTATTGAAAATTAGGTTGTATTATCAGTATTTAGATACATGTTATGATAATTAATGAGATGATCATCTCTTTTTTATTCTCTGAGTCTGCATTTTCTTCTGTCCTGTCAAATTTCTTTATAGACCAGTACCAGAAACGGACACTTTATTTATTTATTTATTTTTAAATATTTTATTTATTTATTTGACAGACAGAGATCACAAGTAGGCAGAGAGGCAGGCAGAGAGAGAGAAGGAAACAGGACCCCTGCTGAGCAGAGAGCCCGAAGTTGGGCTCGATCCCAGGATGCTGGGATCATGACCTGAGCTGAAGGCAGAGGCTTTAACCTACTGAGCCACCCAGGCGCCCCTGGACACTTTAGATTAATAGAGTGTGATGATTAATTTTATGTGTCAACTTGACTGGGCCATGAGGTACTAATACACTTGGACAGACATTACTCTAGACATGCCTGCAAGGGTGTCTCTGGAAGAGATTAACATTTGAGTCAGAAGACTGAGTAAAGCAGATTGTTCTCCCTAATGTGGATGGACCTCATCCAATCATTTAAAGGCTTGGATAGGACAAAAGGCTGAGTAAGAGAGAAATCCACCTGCCTGACTGCCTTTGAACTGGGACCTCTGCTCTCTTCTGCCTTCTGACATGCACTGGAACATTGGCCTCCTCCTGGGTCAAGTCTGCCAACTTTCAGAGTGGAGATACATTATTGGTTTTCATGGTGTTCAGGCCTTTGGACTCCAACAGTAACTACACCATTGGCTTTCCTGGCTCTCCATCATGCTGACTTATCCTGCAGGTATTGGGACTTGGAAACCTCCATAATCTCTTTCTGTAAATCAATATGTACATCCAATTGGTCTGTTCTTCTGGGGAACACTGACTAGTACATAAAGTAACCTTCCCACAAGGAGCCATTTTAATTTGCACACTTGACTAAGGTCAGATTTTAGGAGGGTGAGTGTGGCCTAAGGCCTAAAATTAAGGCTAAATAACTTATACTGCCTTGAAATATAGTAGGCTGGGAGGGTCTTGAATGTCTCAAATGCAGGTTGCCTCCCTACTTTGCTCCTGCAAATAAGGTCCCTCCAGCCAAACAACCCCCTTATCACAGGGACTAGGCACGTCTGGTCTGAATAGCATCTTCTAGTTCCTTAACAGCCTGCAGAATAATACAAAGGAATGAATTATATACACCAACAGAGTCAGGAATCACTCCACCCTCTTGGTATTACAAAGTCAGCCTCCTAAATATACTCTCGTTGTTTCCCTGTGTCCCTGGCTGGCAGGCAGTGACCTCCTTCTCTGGGCTATGACTATATGTGATGAATAAATTGCTGTCGATTGCATCTGTCCATTGTCAGATGTTGTATCTTGGCCATCCCCAAAACTATAGGGTGAGAATTTCTCCTTCTTCACCAATGGGGTCCACAGCAGGTGATTAAAATTGGGGGTGGGTGAGAGTAGATGTCGGTGGAAAAAAAAAAGGAATGAGTGATACTGATTGACCAAAACATAAAGAAAAGCATTAGTTAATCAGAAATATTGTTCATTATACTACTTCTCAAAAATACACATTATACTATTTTTCATTATACTATTCACTATACTATATCATTTTTGAAAAGATTTTATTTGTTTATTTGACAGAGAGAGAGATCTCAGATAGGGGCAGAGAAAGAGGGAGAAGCAGACTCCTCGCTGAGCAGAGAGCCCGATGTGGGGCTCGATCCCAGGACACTGAGATTATGACCTGAGCCAAAGGCAGAGGCTTAACCCATGGAGCCACCCAGGCGCCCCTTCACTATACTATTTCAAAAACATTATTCATTATATTGGATCCAGCTTGCTAGATTCTCTTTAGATTTCTAAGCCTCATCCAGGCCCACTGAGTTGTTCTTAGAGGTATGGTCTGGGATGTTGCTATTTTATTTTAATAGCCTTGAAAGTTGCTATTCCTGGCCAAGCATGTTTTTAGAGCATTTAGAGTTTTAGAGCAGATTTGAGAAGACAGATAATAAGCAAAAGACTGGACAATTACTTACAATGAGTTTTTACTTTTGAAGCAGAACTGACAGTTTTCCATCCCTGCTCTTTACCTGCCCTCCGTGCCTCAGTGAGTAGCCCCATGGCCACACTGGGGTGGAATAAAGAGACCAGCTGAGGCTCTCCCCTGTCTGACTCAGTGGTAGAACACAGCCTTGGTTCAGGAGCAAGTGTGCTTTCAACCATTCCAGATCCTGCTTAGGAAGCAGGTGGAAAATAACTTACGAATGAACACTTGAAATAGGGCAATAACAAAAGCACTTTAAATTCATCCATATAGGCCTCCGACCCTCAAATCCAAGGGCAGTCGGGAAACTCACAAATAACTAGCCAACCCTGCATATAGTCCCTGGAATAGCTCCAACTCCACAGAGCAACTGTGAAATAAAATCTTTCCTTTGGCTAATAATATAATCTCCTTATTAGTTCCAAGCTACTAGTAATGATTGAAGTACTTGTTTATTTTTCCCACTTTTATATATATTTTAACACAATTCTCCTTCCCTGTGGAAGTCCCATTGACCAGTGCTGTATTATGGACTTTTGACTTTGCACTGGGTAAGAAACATACAACAAATGAGCCCATAAATGTGTTCTGAACCCTTCAGTATGCATTTGTGAATCTAATAGTTTATGATATTCTGTATCTTCATTAGAAACTGTTAGCACATCAATATGATGTTTGTTGAACTTGACAAGATGATAAACTATTCTTGTGTTACTCTTTCTTGCTAATGGTTATAGGATATAATAATGAAGATGAATAAATATTTTGTATTATTAAATGCTGAGTTTTCACAAGTACAATGAAATGATTTTCTGGCTCTTATGTCTACTTTCTAGCAGTACAAAGAACACTGGTATCAGACAGAATGATTAAGGTTAAAGGCAAGTAAAATTTAGGTGTTCTTGTACAAGGAAGAGAGAGTTACTAATCAGAATGCCGGGAGTTCTTTTCCAAAGATGATTTTACTACAACTTTGTAATTCTGATGAAAGGAAGCTTCTAAAGGAAGCTTGTCTATTGCCCTTCAACTCCCATGGAAACTCACTGTCAGCAATTCACCCTTCCTGATCTGTGGATTTTCTGTTTTTACGTCAGAAAAATAGTTGAGAACTATAAACTTTGAGTCCTGTTTTCTCATCTGTTGAATGACATCTCAATAAGATTGTGAGGACCATTCATAATGCCCTGAATCTAGTACTCATTTGATTACAGGTGCTTTCTTGAACCATTGGTTGCTCCAGGCTCTTTTTTTAAAATTTAATTTTTTATTAACATACAAGGTATTATTTGCTTCAGGGGTACAGGTCTGTGAATCATCAGTTACACATCATTACACAATTCACAGCACTCAACATAGCACATACCCTCCCCAATGTCCATAACCTATCCACACTATCCCTTCCCCCAATCCCCCAGGAACGCTCAGTTTGTTTCTTGAGATTAAGAGTCTCTTACAATTTGTCTCCCTTCCCAGTCCCATCTTGTTTCATTTTTTCCCCTCCTTCCCCCCCATGCCTCACTACCTGCCTCTCAGATTCCTCCTATCAGAGAGATCATATGATAATTATCTTTCTCTGATTGACTTATTTCGCTTAGCCTAATACCTCTAGTTCCTCTACTTTCCAACTGTGTGGTTGCAAATGGCAAAATATTGGTCCAGGTTCTTTCTTATCACAGTTTACTTACTCCACTAAAGCCACCTCAGCTCCCTATGAGTGAGCACTTCTTCTTTTCTAATTTTCCTATTTAACCTATTATTATAAATGACCAGAATCATTCTTTTACTACAGGTCTAAAATGTCAGGTATTTTCAGAGTGTTTTGTTCCTTTATTTATTTAATTGTCCTGCATTAGAAGGTAGGCATATTTTACATTTTAATATATAGTACTGGACTGCACTCCTTTGTAGCATTCCAAATAATGTTCTCAACAGAGTTTATGAGCTAATCTGTTTCCCATTTTCATTAATACCTAGATTTCTTTCTTTCTTTCTTTCTTTCTTTCTTTCTTTCTTTCTTTCTTTCTTCTTTCTTTCTATATCTATCACTTATAAAATACCACCACCTGTGGGAAACCAGTGTTTTCTAGGGTTAGTAGCTTGAGCCTGGTCAAGCACATAAACATATGCACAGCAGTGGAGGGCCAGTTGGTGAGTGGAGAATGAGGACAAAATAATTTTCTGCACAGTGATCAGACCATAAGAGGGGAAATGAGATAGAATACAAACTGGTCTTCAGGGAAGGCAAAATGCAAGGGTATGGCACAGTTGTTCTCCTTTGGTAGTAATAATGGCTTTGCCCTTTTCTAGGATGGGGAAGCCAGTCTCTGATCTTGTTAGGTCAGTTAGTTTTATTGGGGACCCACAGTGAGCCCCACATGGTGGTAGGGACTGCAGGAAAGATAAAAGAGGCAGAGGACAATCTACTGTTCTTGAGTCTGTGGCTCATTGAAACAAACATTAAAAGAACTTGAATAAATTTGGTAACTTTTTTTTTCCTATGTAGTATTTATATTAATTAGTTACTCTCTCTTTAAAATTTTTATTTAAAATGAAGATGATCATATCTTGAAAAATGGGGGGTTTGGCATTATTGGGCTTAAAAGTTCTGATGATCACTTGGCGATCAGAAGCTCTCAAAAGTGTGGACTCTTCAGTTTTCCACAGTCCTTGCCAGTCCCATTGTATATATACTCAGCCTACTTCATTCTTTCTTATTTACTCTCTGCAAGGACAGGAGGCTTCAGGATATTTGCTTAGATAGCTAAGTTGGAATGCCCACAGGAAGTCAGTGATAATAAGAAGGAAAACACAAAACTGACCCAGACTCATTGACTTACAGGTCTTTCAAATCAAAATGATGTTAATGAGCCTCTTAAAAGTCTGACATTTAATATGGGGTCCTATTATATGCAACTCTCTGAATTTCGGTTTTTTCATTGAACTATACGCAGTAACAACATGTGATGTTCTTTCGATCTTTTTTTCTTTTGTGAAATGTACTCTGATGTTTCTTCTAATCTGTTTCACTGTTGACTGTTTTGTTGTTGTTATTTTGGGTATAGGAGCCCATACTTTCTACCCCTGAAATTTTCACCCATTCTGTTTTATCTATCTTTTCCCTATTTATTTCCAGCAGTTGGGGGCTTGGGAAAGCATCATGGACCCAGATTCAGACTGCTGGGTTGGAATCTTAGCATTGCTGCTTCCTGGTTGAATGACCTTATGTAAATTATGCAGCTGGAGTTTCCTCATTTAGAAGGAGATAACCTTTTGCCAACCACATGAAGCTGTGGTGGAGATTAGATGACTTAATTCGTGTAATGCATTTTGAACAGCATGATATATAGTAGCTGTTATTTTATTTAATTATTCAAGAATTATTCAATAAGGATATCTGTTAAAATTTACTAGAGCAAGTTAATTATTTCTGTTATTTTATAAGGGTGTGAATTATTTCAGAAATGTTAAATATAAGAATATTGAAGAGCCACTGTTGCTTATCCTATGTAATGGCAGATACATTGCTGATTTCATTTCATCCTTAGAACACTAAATTATTTCAATACCCTACAATATATTTATTGAACACCTACTTTGTCACACATGTTTCTTAAGGCTCTGGAAATTCATTAGTAAAGCCATCAGACAAAAAGCCATCCTCTCATAAAACTTACATTTCACTGGAGAAAAACAGAAGATTTTTTATTTATTAATAAATATAATATATAACAGATTACTGGGCTATGAAAAAATAATAAGGCAGCTGTGGTGGATGACAGGTGAGATTTTTCTCATTTCTGTAGAGAAACTGGCACAAAGAAAGAAAATTATTAATTAAATAGTCATTTTTTTTTTTAAAGGCATCTGCTTTGCTCCTAATGATCTCTCTTATTTCCTGCTATACTCAAGGAAGGACAAGATAGCAGCATTTTCTATGTATTGTATGTATCTTTGTGTTCTGCCTTTCATACTTGTTCACTTGGGATGGGAGTGGAAGTGGATGTTGGTTCTCAGCTAGGCTAGTTGTCTTGTTTCTCTTGGGGACTTTGTAATTTGCATCAAAACATTCAGTGATTGCAAGTTGGCAGTAGTTATAGACAGGTGCTTGTCTGGGCTGTTAGAGTGAATGCAAGTGATTGAGCTCATGCATATTAGCTGAAGTGAAAAGTTATCACTGTAAGAATATGTGAACAGAAGATATACACATCTACTGTAGTGTGAGTGTCATGCAAATCTGTGGAACCGGCCATGTTCCAAGGAGCTGAAGTTGCCCATCTAGCACTTCTGGGTATGTGAATTTCCAGGGGTGAATATGCTGAAGCTCACCTTAGCCCATCAATTCAACAAGATGGTCTTTAGGGAGGTTAGCATGTGGCCATGCCCTCTACATAAGCTCCAGTGGGCCCATCAGTAAAAACTGACTGATGCCACAGACTCCAGTTGGTAAGACAATATATTATCCTTTCCTATTTGCTGATAGTGTTTACTGTTACTTGTGAACAAAAGAACCTAATTTAAAATATAGATATATGTGTACACATGTATACATGCATATTACTTACATAAACACACACGCCAATTCCACAGATATGCACATATATTCACATTTGTCCTTCATGTGTACAGATACAGATATGTATATACACACAAAACTATTAAGTAGCTATGGGGATTTGAACTCGTATCTGTATGTGCTCTGTAAATACTTCTTTTGAAAAAGAGAACATGTAAACATTTGTTTTAAAGAATAAAATTCCATTTATCTTATTTACTTCTCAGAAGATTAATTTTTTTTTTTTCATTTCCCAGTCTTGTTTCTTTAATGTTAAAAGGCCATCCTGAGAATTTAGGAACACTTTCTTCTCTTTTTCCCCACTCCTTAATTACCAATACCCACAGTTTAGAACACTTTCATGAGTGTTTCTGGATTCTGTTTTTCCAGAGGATTTCTTTCTTTCTTTCTTTTTTTTTTTAGCAAGATCGAATTCCAACAACAGTTTGAGAAAAGGAATGAGCCGATGCCTCCCTACCACCTCACGTAGAATGGAGCTGACCTGCACACCCAGTTGGTTTCCTGGTTGTGCAGAGATTCTACGAGAGTGACTGATAATACTAGCGTCTCTCATTTCAGAAGTTCATTTCCCTCTGTGCATTAAAGCCAAGGACCCCAGCTTACCAGCAAACATCTGCCGTTTCTTGATAGCACTGCCAGGCACTCATTTTGATTCTTCATTCTGCTTCATAATCTTCTGTGTAGTCACCTCCCTGAAGTTGTTTATTCTGAAAATACATGCTGGAAGTCTACACTAACTAGACAGATTTGTCAGGAGCTGCTAGCTAATTCATTGGTTTTTTGTGCTTGAATGGCTTTTACTGATGGCTTTACCTGCTGATGGTCTAAGTCTGTCATTCATTATATTTGGGAAAAATGCATATTAATGTGCTTAGCAAGTAGCTTGGAAAGAAATGTGTTTATCTGTATTTTACAAGAAGCTAATGGACATGCATTACAAATCTGAATATTTCATTTGGAGGGATGACTGTGATGATGCTGGGAGGGTCGCATTTCTCTTAAGAGTGCTTCCTGGGGAAGTGATTGGTTTTAATGTGTCCATTCCTATGCTCTGCTCAATTAGTTGCTCTGTGAATTGTTGATCTTCTATCTTCATTTGCAGAGGTGCCACACACTTACAGTGATGCTGGCGCAGCCAAATCAAAGTAGTGCAACGAAATGAGTATTGGATTGAAGCACTAACAGCTGCGTGGCCTTCTATAAGCAACTGAGTCTAAGATTTAGTTTTCTCATTGATAACCTGTCCTCATCTCCCTCCAGGTTGTAAAGATTCTTAAAGGAGATTATGTATGTGTAAACAGAACTTTATTTAAAAGATCGAGTAAGGGCGCCTGGGTGGCTCAGTGGGTTAAGCCGCTGCCTTCGGCTCAGGTCATGATCTCAGGGTCCTGGGATCGAGTCCCGCTTCGGGCTCTCTGCTTGGCAGGGAGCCTGCTTCCCTCTCTCTCTCTCTCTCTCTGCCTGCCTCTCCATCTACTTGTGATTTCTCTCTGTCAAATAAATAAATAAAATTTTTAAAAAATAATAAAATAAAATAAAAAAATAAAAGATTGAGTAAATTATTAAATATTTTGTTTCATTATAATTATTTGATATAAAAAATTACTATATATTTGAATTCATGGCTCCATGCCTTTTTAAAAAAATATTTTTAGGATAAATTCTCAAGAAAAAGATTTCTGCATTAAAGATTATAAACACTATACAAAACTTGTTAAATTGACAAAGAAGGTTGTCATAAGTTTTAGGGTTTCACACTCAAAGTGTCCTGGAGGTGAACAAACACATATTATTTCTTCCAATTTACAGATGGAAAAGCTGAGCCTAAAACAATTGAATGGCTATTTAAGCCTGAATAGAAAGCAAGAAGCAGAGTCAGGCCTAGAACCATCGCTTGGCCTAGGGATTTTCCCGTTAATCGGGGAAAATAAAGAGCTTATTTCTGTTTTTTTTTTTTTTAATATTTTTGGTCTTCATTTGTTATTGATTATATTTTATTTTAATTTTGTATTTCTTTTCTTGTATCAGAGAAAGATAACTTGTTAAGGAGGAATGGTTTATGTTTTTGCTTCAGTTGATTTAGACCTAACAATGGAACAAAGCCACAAAGTGACAATACTAATGTTAATTTGGGAGGAGGAGAAGAAGAAAAAGAAGAAGGGTTTCTCCAGCTTTGCTTTGCTTTTTCAAGATTGATCTGGCTATTCAGGATCTTTTGTGGTTCTACATGAATTTTAGGATTTTTTTTCTATTTCTGTTAAAAGTGCCATAGGGATTTTGATAAAGATTGCATTGAATTTATAAATGACTTTAGTTGGAATGGACAAGATTAATCCTTCCAACACATGAGTACTTCTGTGAGGGAACCAGGGCTGAGAATAGGTTCTCATTCGGGATCTCTGGATGTGCAGGAGGAGCCTACCCTCTGGAATCCGGAACCCTCAGGATTGCTATGAGACAGGGCTATGAGGAAGCTGGAGCCATGTGTAGACCTCTTTCAGGATCCCTGGGGACTCAGACAGGATTGCCTTCTTCAGGGCCCCTGTGCCAGCAGGATTGTTCAGAGATTGTGACTGGGACTGGCTGAAGCCCAATTATAGGGCCCTTTCAGAATCTACAGTTTGGTGGACTTATCGCCACAAGCTCCTGGACCATGTCTGAGGGGGGGGGGGGGGTTAGATCTGGTTTATGAGCCACAGCTGGGACAGAGGTCTACAATTAGGACAGAAAATCTGTATTCCTGTTATCCAGCACACAGATAGGTATCACTCCTCCTAGGTCCCTGACTCATGGTCTCAAACAAGGTTGTAGCTGCATCATCAAGGATATGGAACTATTTGCAGATATACATCTGGGACCAGAATTCACAAGTAAGCCACTGAGGTGTGAACTTGCCTTCTTAAAGTGACTCTCCATGGTCTTAGACTCCAGGGTGGTTTCACCATCTCCTACCTGAATCCCAGTGCTCTCACACTCACTTTTGTCCATGGATGGATGCCTAAAAAAAAGTGATGTCTTATTTATCCATCTTGCCGATATAGCTTTAAAACCACCATTGTGTCTTGATCAAAACAAAATAGTACATAGGGCTAGCAAAGACTATGGAATTAAAGGGGACAGGTTTCGGGTGTGGATTTTATATTTACTTTATTTTTTCTACCTCAGAGGGATGATGAGTTTCAGGTTTAGATCTTGTCTTTCTTGTATCAGTTGTGCCCCTGGGGGTGGGGGGTGAGCTTGGGTTGGATGGGGCAGGGGTTGGTTGGTTGAACATTGAAGCTATCCTCTTGCTGTGTTCCTTTAGTAATCTGTATCTTTGTGGTGTGAGTTGATGGTAAAAGGAAATCGTTATGATTCCAGTGTCTGAAGGGCATGAATAATTTGTCCAAGGTATCTGAATGAGTCTCCAGCTATCTGGCTCTACTCAGTCCATTAGGGTGACCAGTATTCCATGATGAATGTACTGAAGGCCTTGGCTTATGACTCAGGAAACAATGGAGATGGATGTTCCGCCTGTTTTAGCAGTGGGTTGTCATGTGACCTCATCATATTTGGTAATGAACACTCATGATTTTTTTTAATGCAAATCTCTTTCCTCCCTCCCTTAATGATAATGGGCTTCTTAATATCTTTGTTCTTCTCACGTGTTACCTATTACAGTGCCAGTTATTCAGAATACAGTCTTTTAAAAATAAATCTTCCTCTCTGCTCTGTTCCAGATGGCTTCTATAATTGCTTTATTACTTTTGCAGATGTTAGAGAGAAATTTAGAAAATGTGCCAACAATGGATTGCAGCAGCTAGTGAGAGTGGCCTTTTCTTGTTGATTATTCTGTTTGGAAACAAATATAATCTGAGTATCAGCTGATGCATTGTGTTTCATAAGCTCAGGCTTTATGAGGTTTTGGAACTGTAGATTTACCATTTGGCATGGGTGGTTGTTCTTGTTTCTTCTTGGAAGACTGGGTCCACACAAATGAATATAGTAGGAACAAGTACTTCCCCTTCAACTGACTCCTGGAGAAGTTGTATAATTATAATCTTTTATATTTCAAAATCTCATTTTATAGTTTTAAGACTGTTTTGGCAACAGTCTTGAAAAAAAATCAGGCAGGTTTAATTATTGCTATTGTTATATTCCCATATTCTGGAGGACGTTTGGGGTCCAGAGACGGGATTTGATTACTCAAGGTCACATGGCTTTTGAGTGGTAGAGTAATTCAGGTTTTCTGGCTCTTGGGCTAGTTCTCTTTGTTTTTTGCTATTACCGTACTATATCTCTAATATTCAGGAGCCTTATTAAGTACCATAAGACAGATATTCTGTCTCTAGTAGGAGGTGGGTTCCACACTCCTAGGCTTCTGGAATGGAAGCAGGGAGGGAGAGACTCCACTTTCCCTAAAATATTCTCCATTCAGTGATATGGGATAGCCTTTATCATTAAACTCAACTACCTACTCAGTGTAGAAATCTTTCCTACAACACGCTTGACTGATGCCATCCAGTCTCTGATGGAATGTTTCTAGGGATAAAGTGATTTATTTTTTCATTTGGAGATAATTTTGAGTTATTAGAATGAACTAAAATGGTTCTTCATTAAAATGTTATTTCAACTTTGTCTTAGAATTACCATGTGTATTTCATGGAGGAGATAGGAGTGTTGAAGCACCCTGGATTATGTGATTTGAAGTATACTCTGACTCAGCATTTCTAACTAAACACACTTCTTACATTAGAAACTGATTGTCTTGTTTATGTTGAGTATTTTTCTTACTATATCTTGGCTCTCCAGGATGTCCTCATGTAATAAACACTCTCATATTGACCAATTTTGTTAGTCTACATCCTTAATATTTTTCAAATTGTGCAATCAACAGATTTTCTGAAAGTATTTGTTATTAGTGGAGAAATGCTTAAATGTTATGATGGAGAGAGTATGGAAACATATTTAGACCAAACATTTGGGAAATAGTTAAAGGGTTTCTTGCTATAGAAGAATTTTGATAAGTCATTTATATGATAAAGGTAGAAACTAAAATTAATTCATAGATGTGAAGGGCATGCAAAGAGAATGATTAGAAATTGTGTTTTACTTCCAAACAAAAATATTTAGTGGATTATACTGATCAGAAATGAAAAGCATGCAATTAAGGGAGAAACAAGTTAGTAACTAGAAATAAATCAGTTTGTGTTAGTAAATTTAGGGAAAAAGCTATATAAGGGGAGTGGAAAATGGATGGGAAAAACCAGAGAAGACAATTACTGAGGGTTGTAAAGGGGGGGGTAGGGACATGGGGTAAGTGGGTGATGGACATTAAGGAGGGCACATGATGTGATAAGCGCTGGGTGTTATATGCAACTAATGAATTATTGAACACTACACCAAAAACTAATGATGTACCACATATTGGCTAATTGAATTTAAATTTTAAAAGTATAAAAAGTATAAAAAGGTAAACTGTAGAGTGATCATATAAGGAAGTGACAATATAAGAAAATGACAAAATAAGATTTCATTCTTAACCCTTCTTTGTATCATAAGAGTGGAACAAAACAGAGCTCAGTTGGAGCCCATCCAAATAATCTGAAAACCCAATTTGTGGCAAGCAATAGATGTCTCACTCTTCTACTCTCACTGACCTTTACATGCAAATATGCAAAGCAGTTGCAAACATCAGAAGCATTACTTGAGCTTGTATAAGTCTAGTCTAGCTAACTCTGCACTGGGAGATGTCTAGAAAGAAATTTGGAAGAGGTGGTGTTTTTTTTAAAAGAACCAGCATAATTGACAAACTTTTTCCTAAACAAACAAAAAAAAAAGGGGGGAAAGAAAAGAAAACCAGAACACAAAAAATAACAAGTCAGTAATAAAGGAGGAGATGTCATTACCAATCCTACAAAAATTAAAAGGTCTAAAAGGAAATTTTATAAACAGACTTCTACCAAAAATGAGACAACTTAAATGAAATGGGCAACTATAAGCAGACACAAATTAAGAAAACAAGAAAAAAAAAGATCTGAGTTGACTTACAAGTGAAAAAAGGAATTAGTAACTATAAATCTTTCTACAAAGCAAAACCCCAGTCTAGAGGACTTCACTGATTGAACTCTATCAAATATTTAAAGAAAGAATAATATGAATACTTTATAAACTCTGTCAGAAAAAAAAGAGAACATGTTTAAATTTATTCTATGAAGTCATTATACGCTGATACTAAAGCCTGATAAAAATATTATAGGAATCAAAAAATTATGGAATGATAATCCTTTTGAACATGAATGTAAAAATCCTAAGCCAGGTAAGTATTAGCAAATCAAGTCCAGTAAAATACAAAAAGACTAATACATTCTGATTAAGTGGAATTTATATCAAGAATGCAAGGGAAGGTATGTGCTATGTGAGTGCTGTGAAGTGTGTAAATCTGGCGAGTCACAGACCTGTAACCCTGGGGATAATAATACATTATATGTTAATACAAAATAATAAAGAAAAAGAATGCAAGGTTGGCTTAACATTAGAATGTCAGTTTATACAATATACCATATTAATAGAGAAACAACAGGGGCACCTGTGTGGCTCAGTGGGTTAAGCTTCTGCCTTCAGCTCAGGTCATGATCTCAGGGTTCTGGGATCGAGCCCTGCATTGGGCTCTCTGCTCAACAGGGAGCCTTCTCCCCACCCCCTGACTGCCACTCTGCCTACTTGTGATCTCTGTCAAATAAATAAATAAAATCTTAAAAAAAAAATAGAGTGAACCACAAAAAAAGTCCTGATTAGTTCAATAAATATGGGGTAGGCATAAAATGAAAATAAAAACAGAGGCACCTGGGTAGCTCAGTTGGTTAAGTGTCTGCCTTTGGCTCAGGCCATGATCCTGGGGTCCTGGGATTGAGCCTCAAATCAGGCTCCCTACTCAGCAGGGAATCTGTTTCTTCCTCTCCCTTTCCCCCTCCACCCCTTGTACATGTTCTTTCTCTCAGATAAATAAACAAAATCTTTAAAAATACAAAAACTTATTAATGGTGAAATGTCTCAACAAACTTGGTATAAAAGAAAGTTCCTGTTAAAAGGCTTATGTTATAAATTCACAGTTAATATACTTAATTATGTTAGACTGAATATTTTCTTCCTAAAATTGAGAATAAGGCGAGAATACCCACTCTTGCCATATATGCTCAACATTTTATTGGAAGAGCTAGCCAGAACAATAAGGCAAATAAATGAAAAGATAGATAGATAGATAGATCCAATTAGCAAAGAAAAAATAAAACTGTATTTATTTGCAGATGACATGATCTTTATGTAGAATATTCTACTGAGTCTATCAAAATAAAATCCCTGAAATTCTACTGTCATAACAAAGGAGTCCAATAAATTTTTAGATAAAAGATCAACATGCTCTATTAATCATCTTTCTATATATTAACAATGAACAATTTAAAATAAAATAACAAAATGAGGGTAAGACTAGTACACTAAATACTACAAAATTTCACATAAAGAGATTCAAGAACACATAAATAAGAGACATTTTATTTTTTATTATTTTTAAAAATTTTAAAAGATTTTATTTATTTATTTATTTGTGAGAGAGAGAAAGTACAGAGGGAGAGTGGGAGGGAGAAGCAGTCTCCCTGCTGAGGCAGAGAGCTTAACAGAGGGCTTGATCCTAGGACCCTAGGATCATGACCTGAGCCAAAGGCAGATGCTTAAGCAACTGAACCACCCAAGTGCCCCAAATCAGAGACATTTTATGTTCATATATTAGAAGATTGTCATTCCCCATATGTATCTGTAGAATATTAGAATTTAGGCCTCTTGATTCTTAATCTAGTGCTTTTCTCCTATACCATTTTGCTATTTTTGACAAAGGCTAAATATGCCAAAGGGATTATGAAAGTACAAAATGTTTATAACCTTAGTGTAGATTTTAATGTCAAAGCAAACAGAATTTCTTAGTATAAGCTTTCATAAATCATGTGTAAAGTAATGAAATATTATCAACCCAATAAAAATCACAATACAATTTTATTTATTGATCTGGAAAGATGTTCATGGGTAATTGTTGCTTGACAAATACAGATAGAAAAAGTAACATTAAAAAAAGAAAAAATAGCATATATATAAGATAACGTATATACGTCTAAGTACAGAGAAAGTCTAAGGAAATTCAAATTAATTGTAATTATCACTGAGTGGTGGGATTAACTTTGATATTAAATGTTTCTTTGAATTCTAGAAGGGTGGTTTGAATTCCTTAAAATGAGTATATATTATTGTAAAAAAAAAAAAAAAAAAAAAAGAAACCAAAACAGACAATCTGCCTCCAGAGATTTACATTCTGATTCTCTGTGTCTTCTTTGACTGTACAAACTATTTTTTATAGAATACTCCATCTGGCCTTTTTCTCTTTCCCTCCATATGTAGTTTCTAACAATTCTGGCCTGGGATTCTTTGCCCTCATTTGTTAGTTCTGCATCTTGTCTTGGTTTCTGAGTAAGTGGAACCCTGGAGTTTTCTTATCTGTTACTGCAGTTAATGAACATAAGGTTAGAGGACATTGTCTTAATTTTATAGCACACCAGTTATACAACAGGGACTCAAATTTGGCAGTTTCCTCTCTCTTCAGATAAATTTAAATTTTATGTTCTTGACTGAGCTGCTTTCTGATTTAATGACGCCGATTGCCTGTTTAAATTTATGAATGACTGGGGAGTCATCATGCTTCTCAAGAAACAACCACAGTTGACAGGCTACACAGCAAGGGGAATAGGTCTTACTGTGAATGGTAATTTCCATTGTGTCTATATTTGGGAATAAAATGTCAACATTAGGAATCATAAAATTTTTTTTTTTAATTTTAATTGTAGAATAGTTTTAGATTTAGAAAAAAATTGCAAAGATAATACAGATTTCTCATATACTCTATACCTGGTTTCCCCTATTACTCAAATATTAGTATGGTAAGTTTGTCATAATAACTCACCAGTGCTCTTACAGTATTATTCATTAAGTTCCATACTTTATAGTTCCTTAGGTTTTTTAAAAAAGATTTTATTACTTATTTATTTATTTGAGAGAGCCAGAGCATGCTTGAGCCAGGGGAGGAGTGGCAGGACAGGAACAAAGACTCCATGCTGAGTGTGGGATCCAGAGGTGGGCCTCAATTGAGATCACAACCTGAGCCGAAACCAGGAGTCTACTGCTTAGTTCATCAAGCACCCTGAGTGCCTTAGTTTTTAATGAATATTCTTATTGTGTTTCTGGATCCCATCTGGAAAACCAGATTACATTTAGTTGTTATGTGTCCTGGGGTTCCTCATGGCTATGACAGTTCCTTTTCTTTATAACAGAAAACTTTGAGAACGTGTTATTTTATAGAATGTCCCTCATTGGAGGGTTGTCTGATGTTTTTCTTATGATTAGTTTATGGGTATGGATTTTGAGAGGAAGCTACACAGGTAAAATGCCATTCTCATTATATCATATCAAGGATATTCTACAATATGTCTTAACACTATCTTATTTTGCATTTCTTTCAGCTGTAGTTCACTGCTATTATTGTTGGTGTGATGATAAGGTATTCAGGAGGGGTACATTCTATAGCCTTGGATTAGTTCTCATCCTTTTAGTGGCTAATGTCCCCAAAAATACCTACCTGTTCAAGTCTCTTTGCCCTTTTAGTTTGCCAGTGCCATTCTTAATCATTATTTCATTATTCCATGAACTGTATGTGATTGCTTGTCATTTGTTAATCACCATGCTGGGTGTTGAGGGGATAAATAATATAATTAAAACAAGTTTCCTTGTCCTTAAAGAATGCACATCATATTAAACATACAGAATTATAGAACTTGAGGACTGTTAACCATTTTAGATAACTTTTGGCTTATGTTTTACATACCAGGGAATAAGTTATTACCAGAAATGCCCTTGTGGGCACAAAATGGAATTGAGGGGTAAATTATGTATACTTTTTGAATAATGAAATTTGAATCATATTAAAGTAGTTGGCTTAGAAGAAAAGAACACAAAACTCATATAGGTGGGATGGTGATAAGTAGAGAGGATAAAACTATTTTAATTTTGGAAAGCCTTAGTAATTAATCCTTGGCATTTCAGAACAGGAAACAAGTAGAGGAAACAATTTTATGCATTTTGTCACATATACAGGGTTGACAAACTTGAGTCAACTGCAATGGACCTTCGTTTCTTTTTATTCAAAAAATACCAACACCCAGAGTGATTTTACTCCAATTTTGAGCAAACTATCATCTACTTTTGAGCAGAACAAGTATCTCCCTGGGTTGTAAATAATCTTAGCCAGGTGGCATCTAACATTTTTCATTTGGCTGAAAATTCTTCACATTTCCTTGGAAACAAAGTTACGAATAGCCAGCAGGATCAAAATTTCCATTTTATTCAGGAAATTCCTACTTTATACCTGTTTGAACCCAATATCGTATCCAATTAGCATCTTCTTTCTCTTTAAGAAGAATTTCAGTGTGGATGAATTATAGTACCCATCAACAGATCTTTTTTCTACATTCTGCAATAATTCCAAAAAGCCTAAATGATCATTGTTCTCCAGCACATTCTAGGAAGAGATTTGGAGTTGTAATAGAAAGTATCTCTTTTCCTGCATGCTGTGGTTAGACTTCCCTGCCAAAATAGACATTTTCATATACTCAGAAGCCTACTAAATATCATATTTGCCTTATTGCTTTTCAGTGCAGGGTGTGTTGATGGGACAGGCAGAAATAAAATAAAAATAAAGCTCAATTGCATATTTAAATGGATTCCCACTTCTGGCACAGAAAGACTTTAACTGATTATGGCAGCTAAACATTATGTAGCTATAAAGATCAAAGTGGCTGAATGCAATACACTGGACTGTTCACACTTTCTAAGTTGCTAAGTATAGCCACCTCTCCCTGGGTTGGAAACCCTTTATCCCCACAAGATAATTCCAATAAGGAAGCAGCATCTACAGATGTTTCTTAGGAGGACAGCCGAGTTCTCAAGAGAAAGGGCTCTGAAATTATGCAGATCTGGGTTTGTGTCTGGTGCCTAGAAATAATTTCTGGGTAATGGTTTGCACCTCTGTTTCCTAATCTGTATGAAGTAGATTCATTGCTCATAGAGTTGTTTTGAGATAATGGACATAGAATGTCAAATGTCTCTGACATGTAGCAGGAAGTTAATGAGTTGTGCATTTAGGACCATTCCTCCGTTTGGGACTACAACCCACTGTCACTTCTGTCCTTGTTCTTTACTTTTCCCTTTCCTTTTGGTTTGATTCATGTCTGGGCGATCCATAGACTTTCTTTGCTGTGTGTAGCTTCAAAGACTATATGGAGCTCTTTGAAAAAGCTTGTTTACACTGTGTTAAGGCAGCCCCCCTGCTTTCTTTTTTATGTGGTGTCTCATTTTAACTGCTTAGCAGAACTTATTGGGTGTTTCCAACTTTCTTGATTTATGTCAGGGTGTGTGTGTGTACTTTCACCCAGCAATCATTATTCAAATATTTGTCTTATGCTGATAAGTGGAATGGCATTATTACATCTCTCCAGCTCTTTGGTTCACCTGCTCTTTGCTTCTCATCTGAAAAATGCCTCGGGCCTTCTTCTTAACCCTCTTTGTTTGGAATTCAAGCAGGCTTACATCTGTGATCATCACTATAACTACCAAACTGAGTTTTAGAATAATTTTTTTTTCCTGTTTTGGGAAGTACTGGGAGGCTGAATTTAGACATCAGAAGTGAATCTTCTCGGGTAGAAATGAGGGAGCTGTGAGCCTTTTTCTGGAACCTGACTTTATCTCAGAGCATCTCTATACCTGGAAGCTGTCAATAAAGGGAGAAATGAGGAAACAGAATAATGGACCAGGCCAGTGAGGGGACCCATCTGGGTAAAGGCATTAAATATTGATGGTTCCTGAAAAAGGATGATGCAGGAATATTGAAATGAGAAGAGCTCTCTGAATCACTACCCCCCCCCCCCACCAAAAAAAACCAAAACCAAAGAGAAAGTGCAAGAGGGATTATTTAGTGAGAATAACCTGGAGGAAACTGAAAATACTGTGGCTGGTTAGGGGATAGGTGATATATTGGAGTCTTGCAATTAGACAGCCTATTTTGGAGTAAAATGTAACTGTGTCAGCATATTAGTGTATGGAACCCAGTGTAGAGATGTTTGCATTTTCTAACTTCTAGACTCAGGAAGGCTGGAGCTGATAGCCTTGCTTTGCTGCTTTCTGCCTGTGTAATGCACAGGGAAGTTAATCCCAGTGAATCTTGTTTGTTTCATCTGTGAAATGGGGATTATAATAGTTTCTACTTACAGGATTGTGATGAAAGGAAATAATGCATGGAAATCACTTGGCTTTAGAGTTATAGAGAATTCTTAATTAACTATAGTTATTATCATTAATATGTTAATGCCCTTCTCTTCCAAATGCTATGGCAGTGATTTACATACATTATCTTATTTAATTCCCATAAAGTAGGTATTATTACCAACTCCTTCCATTTTGTAGAATGGAAAATGCAAGACTTGAAGAAGTTCAGTAATTTGTTTAAGACCGCAAAATTGAAACTACATCCCTAGTCTGCATGCCTCCAAATCCTGTTGTTGTTTTTTTTTATCATGTTATACTGCATTCAATACAAGTAAATAAGTTTATATTATACTCATAATAACTCCAATTTTTTCAAAATAGAATATGGCATCAACATAAGTGAAGAAGTTAGAAAATGTGAGAAAACAATACAGCATTGTAAGGGTTCTATATTTATATATTGTTCTATATTTTCTATTGTTTCTATTCTATATTTTCTATTGTTTCTATATTAATATTGTTCTATATTTAAATAGAACAACTGTAATGACAGATCTTTACATGTAGCTACGCTAATGCACAGAGGTATACTCTTCAAAAGTCATGATCATTGAAGTATCTGAAATCCACTTCTTTTTCCATTGTCCTTTCCCTTAGGACAGAACAGTGAAAGGATCCTGAAAATGCTCTGTTGGAATTTTTATGTATTTATCTATTCTCATAATATTCATCCCTTGTTTCAACAAATATTTATTAAACGCATAACCTGTTCTAAGTTCTGCAGATAGAACAGTGATTAAAAAAAAAGAAAAGAAAAGAAAAGAAAACAAATACAAAAACCTCTCTGCCCTCCTGCAGCTTATATTCCAGTGGCAGGAGACAAGTAACGAACGGTGAGAACTCAGTAAATATGGGCATGATGTAATGTGTTAGAGGATACTTGAAATGGAAAAAATGAAGAGGGATCAAAAACCCTGCTCTGTGGAAGCATCACACTTAATAGGTTTTTCAGGCAGTTACATGTTGAGATGTGGCATTTAGGACAAGACTTAAGGAAGGTGGGAAGGAATGAACTATGTCTATGGGAGGAACACTCTGGACAGAGGGAAGAGGGGGCAGCACTGTGTATTCTGTCCAGCATGGTTGGGATGATGAGCACAGGAGAGACTAGAAAGAACTGCAGACAGAAGACTGAGGGTTTGATTATATAGGGAATTGTTGCCCATTTTAAGGACTGTAAGGGCATTTCACTCTAAGAGAAACGTTGAGCCCACTGAAGGTTTTGGAGCAGAGATGTCACATGATTTGACCTGCCCTTCATAGGATCTGCTGGGCAGTTATGCTCAGGATAAACTCAATTTCTGTAGCCTTTTCTTGCCGATTGATTTCCCTTACATCTTTTTTATATTTAGTGGAACCATCTATAATCAGGCAGTTCTTTTGAATCTTAAATGACACAAAGTCTGGACTGAAGGTTCTCAGGAGTAGGGATTATCTTCTGTATTCTTCAGTTTTCAGTGTTTAACACAATATTTATGATACAGAAGGCACTAAATATTTGTTTAATATGAGCTGAATGGGTAACTTGGCATTTCTGCTCTTACAGGAGTCTTGATGCTCAAGATGATCACTTATTCTTGCTTTTTCCTTAATTTTCAATATGTCCCTCAGACACTGGGTGATGTGGAAGATTTCTTAATCTCTTTTCTCTAATGTTTACCAATTAATGCAGAGAATTAATTAAATATCTCTAACCTGACACTTCTAATATTTATTGACTACTTATATCATAGATTTCTGTTCCACATGTCCAAACTTTCTTCCTGATCTCTCTTTCCTTTCATTTTAACATATTTTCTTTTAATGTGTATTTTATTTTATTTTATTTTATTTTATTTTATTTTTCCACTTTTATTTTTAATTTTTTAATTTTTTATTTTTTATAAACATATATTTTTATCCCCAGGGGTACAGGTCTGTGAATCGCCAGGTTTACACACTTCACAGCACTCACCAAAGCACATATCCTCCCCAATGTCTATAATCTCACCCCCTTCTCCCAAACCCCCTCCCCCCAGCAACCCTCAGTTTGTTTTGTGAGATTAAGAGTCACTTATGGTTTGTCTCCCTCCCAATCCCATCTTGTTTCATTTATTCTTCTCGTACCCACTTAAGCCCCCATGTTGCATCGCCACTTCCTCATATCAGGGAGATCATATGATAGTTGTCTTTCTCTGCTTGACTTATTTCGCTAAGCATGATACGCTCTAGTTCCATCCATGTTGTCGCAAAGGGCAAGATTTCATTTCTTTTGATGGCTGCATAGTATTCCATTGTATATATATACCACATCTTCTTGATCCATTCATCTGTTGATGGACATCTAGGCACCAGGGAAATACAAATTAATGTGTATTTTATATCAATATAATTTATTACCGAACTTTTGCTCTTCTGTTTTGCTGACTGAAGACTGGACACTCCTCGAGTCCTTTCCCTCCTTCCTCCCTCCCTTGCTTCTCCCTCTTTCTTCCTCCCTCCCTCCCACACTCCCTTCCCGTCTTCCTTCCTCCCTCCCTTCCCTACCCCTGCCCTTCCTCCCTCCCACACTCCCTTCCGGTCTTCCTTCCTCCCTCCCTTCTTTCCTTCATTCCTTCCTTCTTTAGAATAGAACTGAATGACATTGGAGTGACTTTGATGAGATGAGAACCTCTGAACAATAACAATGCAATGAAAACTGTGATTTTTTTTTTAATTTTGTCAGACCATTAGAATATACTTCCTGCAAAGCCATCTGATCTTTCCTTCAAAAAAGTCTTTTCTGATTCCACATTTTGGAGAAGTCTTTTCTGTCTGTGAAATAATATTAGAGAAATAAAAGTTAAGATTACTTTGCAATCTTTCTTCCCATTTTTGGTGCCAAATAAATTTTCTATAATCTTATATTAAAAATGCAGTTTTCGATCTAATACTCTCCTCCCTCTATCATTTCACCCCCATCTATATTACAATTCTCTAACAACATTTATTTTCTAAACCCTTGCTGACTCTGTCTTCCCAGACACATCTTGGTGGGTATGAATGAGATTTACATGGATATGGAAATGACTTTGAGAAGATGTTTTAACATTAAAGTTTTCTTTAATATTTTAGATATTTATATTTAATATTTAGATTAAATATTTTGAGATAAAATATTTTATCTCAGAAAGCATAGTTACTTAAGATTTTTGGAGATTCTCCTTTGGTTTTTATTATGATAGCAATTAGAATAGAATAAGCTGAATATAATGATACATATGATATAATGACTTTAAAGTCCATGAAGATGAAGAGTTTTTAAAGAAAAGTTGTTTTGAATTAATATTAAGCCTTGGGGTTGGGGTAAGAATATTGGTGCTATCCATGTGTAAATACAATTTTCAAGTGGAGTGGCATGTGCAAAATTAGGGTCACAATCATAATGAATGCTCACTGTTAGGAAGAACAGAGATAATAAATGATGTTCTTTTATCTGCTCTGCTGTTGGACATCTGTCTGTTTTAGGTCCCAATCCAACAGAATTTTCTTATTTGACATTCTTTTTTGTGTGTCCTTGGCATATGCTTTAGGTGGACTGAACCCTGATGACTGCAGTAACATCTCAGGAATACTGATATGCTGGCTATTGTAAACATGCTATCTGAGGCTTCTTTTACTTTGTCCCTCTGGAGACTGGTAAGTCATTTCTAGTGTGAAATGACTAGGTTTGCAGGCACTGAGATAATAGCCATATCTGATTTTACTATCACTGTCTAACACCTACTCTGTTCTGCTAAGTCTCCAATTATGTGACTCTATTCAATATTTTCATGAGGGACTTCAGCTGACAAGGCATTAGTGATCATACCTGCTTTCAAGAAGAGGTTCTTATTTTTTAATAAAAAAGGAAGAAATATTTTGGTAAGCCTAGCACTAAAACCTTAGAATTTTGGAGAAGATAAAAATCCTGATTTCCTATGTTAAATCCTTACAAATTACTGTGTTTCTGTATGTGCATGTATTAGGTTAATCTTCTTGCCTTCAGTGGAAGTGAGACCACGAATTTCTCTCTATCAAATGATCGTTAAAAAATTCTTTCATTAAATGGGATAAAACAATACATGGAATAAAAGAATACAATCAAATAAAACAGAAAATGCAAGAACTTAATATCTTGAGGCCTTTTCCCCCCTCTGCATTAAAGTGTATGGTGTATTTCTCCATTGAGTATGGACCTCACATTCAAAAAACAGTTAAAAAGGGAGTTTAAGAATGCAGACCCTGGTTCCAGATAGTCTGGGTTCAGATTCTAGCTCTACCCTTTGGTTGCTCTATGACCTTGAATACATCATTTACTTCTCTGTGCTTTTGTTGTTCTAGTTGTAAAAAATGGATAATAATATTATTTTCCTCATAATGTGATAAATTTTGAAAGTAAAATGAGTCAAAATATGAAAAGTTTCTAGAACAGTGCTTGAAACAGAGTGAGTACTCTGTGTTAGCTCTAATTATAAGGAATGTTAAGTATAATTCTTATAATACCATATTCATCTGCAATTGATACCTGTTTACAAAAACCAAGCATCACCTTCTCATTATTTGGGAATGAGCTTTTAAATTTTCTGTGGGAACTATGACTTTCACAGTGTGTATAGTCTTGTTTAGACTCTGAAGCATGGTGGCAGGACTACCTATAGCTCAGGCAAGAGGGATCTTGGGAGTTTAGACCCATGCCTCAGAATCCCCTAAACTTTGGAGTTCTGTATGGTGCTTAGGACCAATAAATATGGCAGTGCCATTCAGGCATGGTGCCCAGGCTGGACCAAGATCTACATGGTCTCTGGTCTTTCTTATTTGGAAGCACACTCCAATGATCCATCCCATACAAATTGTTGACTACATGCCCCAAAGAGCTCTGGGACTGCATCTATTAGATTGTCCCAGGGATTCATACTAAGGGTCTGACTCAGGAAAGCAACTTGATAAGTGGAATGCTCCTGCTGACCATCACAATATTTATTTCCCAAGATTTCATGAGATTTGTTTCCAAAATAGTGCTAACACTCTGATTTAGGGTGCCACTTACTCATGTAGAACATATGATGAATTCCAAACTCTGGTTTGTAGATAGTCTACAACTAATCACTGGGCATGAGCCACTAGTGCTCTTGCTTGTCTGTGCTCAGACTATGGTACTGTCTCTGATCAAGGTGATTGGAGTATGGCATGGGTGGAAACAAGAGTCCTTTACCCTGTGTGTCCTCCACAATTGCCATCCTGGGTGTTCCACAATATTCCCCTCAGGTTTTGTAGCACAAATTATACAGTCTTTTGAGGGTAGCCACAACCATGTGTCTGAGTACTTTTAAGACTGTTGCTTCTCAATGCCAACAGGTCAATCCAATTGAACACTCGTTTTTTTCCTTTAATCTTTCAAGTGTAAGATAGAAACCTACTCCAATTGTACTCAAAATAGAATTGGAAGTCTTATCCTGTGTAATAAGACAAGAAAAATAAATAAAACATAGACAAATTAGAAAGCAAGAAATAAAGTGATCCCTGATTGTAGGTAACATAAATTTACAAGAAACCTATTTTTCTAAAGTCTAGAATTTGTAAGTGAGTTTAGTGTAGTCACAGGATAAAGTGTAAAAGTCAGTTGGATGTTTTTTACATTAGCAATGTACATTTGGAGACCAAAATTAAGCTTGCACTATTTACAATAAACTAAAAGATAATGAAATATTTAGGTCTAGATATAACAAAAAGCACACTGGATCTGTATGTTGAAAACTGAGACACTGATAAAAATATCCAGGAGAGCTTTCCTAAATAAATGGAAACACAGATGATATTCATGGCTTAGCAAATCATCATAGGAAAAAATGTCAAATATTCCAAAAATTATTTATAGATCTAACTTTATACCAATAAAATTTTAGTAGGATTTTATTTTGGTAGATGTAGATGAGCTGTTTCTAAATTTTATATATAAAGGCAAAAAAACTAGGATAGTTACAACAGTTTTGAGAATGAGTAATGTTACTCAATTTTAAGACTTTCCATAAAGCTATAGCAATCAAGATTGTAGTATTAGCAAAGAGAGACATAGAGCTAAAACAAAACAAACTAGAATAAACTAGAATAGAATCCAGAAATATATCCACATGAATACAGATAATTTTTGACCAAGTTACAAAAACAATTCAATAAATAGGCTTTTCAACAAATGATGCTGGGTCATTTAGATATACATAGTAAACAAAACCAAGAAAAAAAAATCTTGATCTAAACCTTACATGTTCAAAATTAATTTCAAATGGATCCTTGGTTTAAAGGTAAAGTGTAGATGGAAAGGAGAAGTGAGTTGGGGGAAGTTGGAGGGGGAGACAAACCATGAGAGACTGTGGACTCTGAGAAACAAACAGGATTTCGGAGGGGAGGAGGGGTGGGGAGTTAGCTGAGCCTGGTGATGGGTAATAAGGAGGGCACATATTGCATGGAGCACTGGGTGTGGTGCATAAACAATGAATTCTGGAACACTGAAAAGAAGTTTAAAAAAATAACAGTAAAAAAAATAATAAAGCACATGTGGTGGGGGGGGAAGATGCGCACCTGGGATGAGCACCTGGTGTTGTATGGAAGCATTAAGTCACCACATTATACAACTGAAATTAATATTACACTGTACATTATCTAACTGGAGTTAAAATAAAATCTTTAAAAAATAAAGGTAAAATGTAAAACGGTAAAACTTTTAGAAGAAACACAGGAGAACAGTGTATATGACTTCGGTGATGAATTTGTATACATGACCGAATGAATAAAAGAAAATCTGGTAAGTGGGACTCCACTAAAACTTGAAATGTTAATTTTGTAAAAAGATACAATTAAGGGAATGATAAAATAGACTATAAACTACAAACAAAAAGAAATATTTTCAAGCCATATATTTTACAATAGATTTTAACTGGAATTTATAAATAACTTTCAAAACTGAAAAATAAGAATACTACTAGCACAAAAATAAACACATATATCATTGGGACAGAATAGAGAGCCCAGAAATAAATCTACATTTATATGACAAAGGAGGAAAGAATATACAATGAGAAAAAGATCATCTTTTCAATAAATAGTACTGGGAAAATTAGATGACTACATGCAAAAGAATGAAACTGGTCTACTTCTAAAACCATACACAAAAAATAAATTCAAAATGGATTAAAGACCTACATGCAAGACCTGAAACCATAAAAATCCTAGAAGACAGCACAGGCAGTAATTTCTCTGACATCAGCTATAGCAACATTTTTCTAGATACGTACTTTAAGTCAAGGGAAATGAAAGCCAAAGTAAACTATTGGGACTACATCAATATAAAAAGCTTCTGCACAGCAAGGAATCATTCAACAAAACTAAAAGACAATATACTAAATGGAAGAACATTTGCAAATGATATATCCAAAATATATAAAGAACTATACACCTCAACACCAAATAACTCCAGACAATCCAATTAAAAAAAAAAAAAAGGCGGAGGACATGAATAGACATTTTTCTAAGGAAGTCATACAGATGGCCAACAGACACATGAAAAGATGCTGAACATCACACTTCTTCAGGGAATTGCAAATCAAAATCAAAATGAGATGTCACCTCACACCTGTTTAAATGACTAAAATCAAGAAGACAAGAAACAATAAGCGTTGGCTAGGATGTGAAGAAAAAGGAAAACTTGTGTATGGTCAGTGGGAATGTAAACTGGTACAGCCACTGTGGAAACCAATATGGCGGTTCCTCAAGAAATTAAAAATAGGAATACCATATGATCCATTAAATCTGCTGTTGGATATTTACCCAGGAAAAATGAAAACACTAACTTGAAAAGATACATGCACCACTATGCTTAGTGCAGCAGTATTTACAATAGGCAGATTATGGAAGCAGCCTAAGTATACATCAGTAGCTGAATGGAGGGAAAACTTGTGTGTGTGTGTGTGTGTGTGTGTGTGTGTATAGTTAAGTCAAATCACTAAGTTGTGTACCTAAAACTAATGTAACATTGTGTGTCAACTATACTCAGAAAAAAAGAAAACAAAGCATCAGTTTGAAAAAGTGCTAATGACATGATCATACGCTTCCCCTAAAAGGATATGAAGATGACAAATATGCACATGAAAAGGTATTTAAGGTCATTATATATCACAAATTAAAATCAGGATGAGATACTACCACGTGTCTGATAGAAAGACTAAATAAAATATTCAGTCCCAAGATCTGACAAGGAAGGCATAGCCACTAGAATTCCTCATGGACTGCTGGTGGGTATAAACACTGGTACAGTCACAATGGAAAGTGGTTTGGCAGTTTCTTATAAAGTTAACCATACTGTACTGTGGGCCCAGCAATCACACTCTTGGGACTATATCTTAAAAAATCAAAATATATGTTCATATAAAAATCTCTACATGGATATTTATAGCAGCTCTATTAATAATTGACACAAACTGGAAATAGACCAAAGACCTGATAGGTGAAAAGATAAGCTAAGGTACATCCATATAGTGGAATGCAACTCAGACTCAGCAGTAGAATGGGACAGAATTATTGTACATACTATTTGCATGAGTGTCAAAGGCACTATAGCAAGTGAAAGAATGTGGTCTCCAAATGTTACTACTGTATGATTACATGTATACAATGCTCCCCAAAATAAAAAAAAAAAAAACTGTAGATTTGGAAAATATATCAATGATGTATAAAGTTTATTTTCGTTTTTATTTTTTATTGTTTTTTGGTGATTGCATTTTCTGTGCACTGATTATTCTATTATTGTGTTCTTAACATGAACCTTTATACTGTTGAAATTCATAGAACTCTACTACCAACAAATCAACTTACTCTGTATAAATTTTAAAAATAAAGTGAAGCCATTGTTAAGTAAATTAAAGACAAGAGGAAACAAAACGTTTTTAAGACACATATTTAATAAAGGACATGTGTCTACAATATGTAAAGACGTCTCAAACTTCTCTAATATGAAAACATTCAATCTAATTTAAAAATAAGATTGAACAATGTTTCATCAAAGAGTACAAATAGCAAAAAAAGAGTACTCAGCATCATTCGTTATTAGGAAAATGCAAATTTAACCACAATAAGAAACCCTATTCATGTTTTTGAGTGACTTGGAAAAAAAAAAAAAAGCTGACAATACTACATACTTGTGAAGATAGAGAGAATCTAGACCTCTCATACATTGCTGGTGGGATGTAAAATATTATAGCCACTCTGGAAAACAGGTGTGCAGTTTTATATAAAGTGAAATATATACTAACCAATATGACCCAGTACTTCTGTTCCTAGGTTTTTATATAAAAAATAAAAACTTACGTTCATACAAACACTTGGACATCAATGTTTATTGCAGCTATATTCATAATCTCCCCAAATTTCAATGGGTAAATGGATAAATGAACTCTGGCACACACCCTCACAATTGGATACCAGTCAGCTATAAAAAGGAACATGCTACTGGTAGAGTAATGATATGGATGAATCTCAAATGCATTATGCTAAATTGCAGAAACCAGATTTAAAGGGTTGCATTCTGTATGATTGTCTTTCTGTAACATTCTGGGAAAAGCAAAAATATAGGGAAAAACATACCAGTGCTTGCCAGGGACAAGGATGTGGAGGGAATGCTTGTTTATAAAATGGCACAAGGGAACCTTAGAGTATGTTGGAAGGCTCTGTATTGTGACTGTCTGGGTGGTTGTACTGTGGTGCATACATGCATTCATTAAGTCTCAGAACCATACACTAAAAAGGATATTTTTTTTCTAGATATAAATGATGCCTAGATATAAACGGAATTAAAATCTAAGCTGCAGGGGCACCTGGGTGGCACAGTTGGTTAAGTGTGTGACTCTTGGTGTCAGCTTGGATCATGGGCTCAGGGTCCTGGGATTGAGCTCTGCATTGGGCTCTGCACTCAGTGGGGAGTCTGCTTAAGATTCTCTCTCTCCCTCTTCCTCTGCTCCTCCCCTCCTCATGTGTACTCTCTCTCTCTAAAATAAATAAAATAAATCTTTTTAAAAATATAAGGTTGCAGAGGTTGTATATCAGTGAAACTTGGTGATGAGTGTTTGGGAGTTTGTTATCCTATTTTCTCTGTTTTGTATGTTGGGAAAAGTAAAAAGGAAACAAAAATTAAGAAGGCTAACACTTATTGCAGGCAGGAATTTGGGTAAAAGGATACTCACACATTACTGATGAACGTGTAGATTGCTACAGAATGTTTTTTGAAAGCAATCTTGTAACAGCTGTTAAAACTTGAAACTACATAAACCTTTTATCCCAAAAGGCCCACTATTTGAATCTTTCCCATAAAAATAAGAGCTCTGGGTTTTTAAAGGTATATGTACAAGGATGTTTATGACTGCATTGTATTACTGGCAAGCAAGTTAGTACAAAGTGAGTGCCTGTAAATGGAGAACTCCAGAAATACTCCCTTGTGATACCTGCTTTATAGCCACCTACTTATCCCAATGGAACAATGGCTTGCTTAATTACAGGACAGCTGTACTTTGGAAAATTATGCAGATACTAAAAAATAACAAATCAGAGTATTAGTTTACAAATCAAATGTATGACAGTGTTTTATACCAAGCTCTGAATGACTCCAGCATCTGTATATTTAATCTCTATGTGCTAGTTTATGTTTTATTTTTCCTTCTTTAAAATTTTTTTTTCACTTTATGTTCTTCCTGGCCTTCAACTTATCTCTTTTAGGGTCATAAGAGTTAATGAGCTAAATTTAGGGTTTGGGATTAGAATAACTTACTACTGAGATAGCAGGGCCTTTTTCTGGGAAGAAGTTGTTCTCTTTGTTCATTTGGGCAGCACAAGCTCACCGGCACATTGCAGTGAGATTTGGGAACAAAGACTTAGGTGGTGCTTCTGCACCCACCTTTGTCCCTGATATCTCCCTAGGTGCCTTCTACCTGTCAACCCAGCCAGACAGAAGTTCTGATGCTTATCCATCTCTCTCTCTCTCCTTGTACTCTGTGCCATGAGAAACCACTGATTTTAGTATGGAGGATGAAGCCAAGTCCATTGTGAGGAGAGTTGTGTACCTCAGGAGAGATCTCTACCAGTAACCCATTCAACTATAGTCTCCTGATTCCATTTCTGTAAAGGAGCATCTAATCTCTGCTGTTGGAAGCCATCATGCTGGTAACTCTAACAGGCTATCACTTTGGGAGGGCATGTGGGTGGTTTTTTGGGAAGCAGGTAATATTATTTTTCTTGATGTTAGGGCTCATTGCATGGATGTATTTAGTTTGTGACAATTCACCAAATTGTACACTGATTTTGGTGTTTTTTGGTATGTATATACAATGCATATGTATGTTATACTTCATATTAAAACAAAACATACTGAAGTATACTATACTTCAATAAAAGATAAATATAAATAAAAACAAATAGGGTTATAAATATTAGTTATTTTACAAATGATCATGGAATCTCAATGACTTAATATAATAACATTCTATTTCTTACTCATATTTCTGAGACTATTGCTGTCAGAGAATACTCTTCAGTAGCTCTTCTCTAAGCACAGACTCAAGGATCCAGGCTTCTTCCATCTTTGGACATGGCTATCCTCAGCATATGGTTCTCTGAGGGAAAAGGACATAGAAGAAAGTCATAAATGGGTGGATTTTTAGGGATTGGGCTTTAGAATAGTGAGTATCACATCCTGTAACATTTTATTGGATAAAAATGATCAAATGACATCAACTAGCATTTTTCATTTTTCTATTAGGAAAATAATATAGTTTGATAATCATATAATATTACTTTGTTTTGCATAGACTCTGTGTGTATATATATATATATATATATATATATTATAATACATTTGGAAGAAACAAGATTTCCATTTAAAACATAAATGAACATCAAATGATTGAATCATTTGAGGAGATTTCTCAATCTTCAAGCAATACTTGAGAAAGTATTACTTTCTTAATGGAGAAAGCAATACTTTAGTTGTGCCCCAGCAGACAAAGGCAGTATTGGACAGGTAGAGGTACAGGAGAAATATTGGTCCTGGGGACCTTTCTTATTATAGACATACCAACACAAAGAGTAGAACACGAACATCACTACTATGTAGAAATTGTTATAAGTATCCCCCATTTTCTAAAGGACACTTTAGAGTGAAAATTAAATTTAGAAGTTCAAGTTGAAAGTTGGAGTTGTTCTACTATACCTAGGGGCCAGCTTAATCATTTTTCCTATCAGGAATCTAATTATCTTTTATTTGACATTGCTTCAGACAAGAGGGTTTACTGATCTTTTATGAGCATTTTGTCATGTATCTCCCTCCATCCAAGATATTTTCTGACAACTTCAGAATGTCCTATGTTTTTCCAATTTATTTTACATATATTATAGTCTTGCCTTTTCTACTAGACTCTTCTCTCTGAAAATAGGTAGTTTTGTTCCTCAACACTAAGCACAGTGTGGAAGGTATAACTGTAAAAAACTAAGACCTTTTGGTTGTTTGATTCATTGGGTCTTGGAAAATATTTGGCATTATAGTTCTTTTTTCCTTACTCTCTCCAGATTTTTACACAAGAACAACAAAACAGCAGTATCATCAATTTAAATCTTCACATCCTTTTCCTCTTTGGAGCTAGCTAATCAGTAAGGGAGCAAGAGGCTAGGTTGCAGCAGTCTAGCTGCTGAAGTTTTGTTGTTTCCTCATCTTGTGAGGCAAGATACAGAGCTGAATTTTATGAAATGATGGATGCCTCCCACCCTGCCTTTTCGTACAGCCACAAGTAATCCACAGAATGTTGAATATTTTATGTTCCAATACATTATTCATTTAATGCTCTACCATATTTACAGATTGGGGCTGTATGTGCTCATATGTATATTCAAGATTGGCTTCAAGCTCTAGTGTTATCACTTTTAAGACTGAAGATAATTTGGTGCAACTGTGCTTATTTCCTGACATCTCCTTTGCCAACTTGGAATCTTAGATGAGCAAAAGAATAGCAGTAAAATGTCACATAAAACCCAATACATATCCGATTGGTGTGCCTCCAAGAGGCATCTCTCAACAAAGAATCCTTAGTCTATGTTAAACTGGCATCTTAAGTTAACTGATGATTCCGTTATATTTCAATTGAATGGGAGAAAAATAGACCAAACTCTTTTTTTATTTTCTAATATGAAACATAATCTCTCTAAGAAAGTGAGTAATTTGGTTTTCATTTCTGTTATCTTCAAGTTACTATTTCATTAGCCATCTTGGCAAAAACAGTAACAAATGCTGATGGGCAATGTTTTCCCTGCTAAGCCACTCCAGTACCTTGCTGGAGTCCTTGTCTTGAGTGCTGGGGCCAGGTTCTGAGAATCTTTTGTGTTTATCAGGTATATCTGTAGTTAAGGGCATAATATTCATAATTCATAACTCACAACTCCTTACATGATTAGAGCGAAGGACCAGAAAATCCAAGAAAGGGTTTAAGGTGATAGATGGGAACAGATTTGACTCTCCAAACAAGAAAACGGTGGGTTGTCCTAACCCAAGCAGGTGGAACCAATGACGAACCTGACAAGTCTTGTGGGAACCTTAAAAGTCGAAGTTCTCTCAGCTTCTGGTTTTCTAAGTATTGGAAGTGCCCAGGAAGATGTTTCCTTGAAAACGTACTGTTTTCCTCATCTCTCCTTAAATTAATTTACAAGCTAAGGCCCTTGAAATGATGCCTCAGATGTTATGAGGCTCTCCAAGACCCTCAGCAGTGCTGAGCCTCAAGGGTTTCAGGTTGCAGGAGTTTTAAGATGCCTCCTCATACCAACATTGTCCTTGCCAGAAGTCTGTCACTTTCGCTTTCTGGCAGGTCTTCCAAGTTGATGGCAATAATTCCATTAATTTCAGGACATGGATAACTGACAATATTCATTTGTTTTGGATCCATGCCCCTCTCTGGACCAGCCCAGTGTTGGCTAAAGAGTGAGTTGGTTGGCTCCAAAGTCAAGGTCAAGAGTAACACAAACATGAGTATTAGACAGATGTGGAAGAGGAGGATGAAGAGGAGGAGAGCTAAAGTATTTCTTGAGGTTGAAAAACTGAGTTGGAGAATTACATATTTTAGGACCAGGAAAAAAAAAAAAACCCAACAAAAAACAAGAAGACAGCTTGGAATCCAGGCTCTTGAGGGATATCAATATATTGAAATTTACTAAAAAATGTTCTGTCACTAGCAATGGTGAGGACGGTGAGGAGGATGGTGATGATATATTAACATTTAATGAGTGGTTATCATGCAGAAGATAGTGTTTGGTTTATATGTATTTTCTAATTTAGTCCTATAAACATAGGGCAGGTGTTATTATCATATGCATTTTACATATGAGGAAAACAAAGATTAAGGAGATGTAGTGACTTGCCTAATGTGATATAGGCAATTAAGTGCTCAGGGAAAACTTAAACTCAGTTTTTTTTGATAATAGAGTAGGTGCTTTCATCTTTTCTCATTTGTTTTCAATATTGTAGAAGACATTGTTGATGTCCCCCAGATCTCCTGTACCAGTTCTGTGGGTAAGTCCTGTGTTCCTCTGTTTCTGTGAGCTTCTCCTAAGGGTTGATACCTGCGAATTGTTTAGAGGCCTATCATCTGGCTTCTGGAATTACTTTGATTAGGCAAACCAGAAGCCAGAAATGCCTGGCAGTTGTATTCCATCTTGAGACTTGTGGGACACTCCTGAAGGAATATGAAAGCCCAGTTTTCCTGCCTAGAGATGGGACAAACTCTGCTCTGTAATTCTGCTGCAGAACCCCAGCTTCCATCACTGAAGACTAGTATGATGCTTAAAATTGAATGCTGCTTTGTGTCATTCCCTTCTCTCCCTGCTTCTTTCACTCCCCTCCTGGTTTCTCTTGGGAATACCCCTTTAAGAAATCATATGCTAATCCTGTCTGCCTGCGGGTGGGAGGCTCAGGTCAGAACTAAGACAATCCTGCTTTTCTCCTATTCTAAACTTGACTCTGGGAATAGAGCCAACTTTTTTTTTTTTTTTTTTTTTTTTTTTTTTTTAAGATTTTTCCTTATTTGAGAGACAGAGAACTTGAGAGGAGAGAGGTCAGTGGGAGACTCTATCCATATCCAGGATCATGACTTGAGCCGAAGGCAGTCACTTAACCTACTGAGCCACCCAGGCACCCATTATAGAGCAAACTTTAATGAAAGGCAATATAATATAATAATACAAGTAAGGAAGAAACTTTAAAGATTGTTCTACATGTTGATTTGGCCTCCTAGTTACTCTCATTTTATTCATTCAAGCATTCATTCAATAAAAATATATTTCTACCATGTACGTTGCACCAATGTTGATGTGTATACACCCCTTCATGGGGATAGGAAGTGTATATACTTAGGGCATTCAGAAGAGATAGAAGTCCCAATAAAGTTCAGTCTTTTATAAGTGTGTGCATTATTTCAATTTCCATAATATGATTTCTTCTCAATCTGGATTTATTATGGTTTGGAATATTTTTCATGGCTGGGTAGTGAATGGGGCAGGAAGGGCTGAGGATGAGGTTGACTAAGACTAGAAACCTTCACTCACAACAGGTTGATGTCTTCCATAGAATAATGTCTTCCACAGAGCAATGATAAAACTACCTTCTTGCAGCTTTTGGAGATTGGTCTTGGGGAAAAGATGAGTCATAGAAATGAAAGGATTCATAAAAGAAAGTGTTATTAATGTGATTAATTATGAAATGGAGATATTGCCCTCTTTACTCCAAAATTATTTTCCAATTTTGTATGAGAGGTAAAGAGATAAAAATTTGAAAGGGAGGTAAATAAGCTGAGAAATTTAATAGAGACCCTAAACATATTGTGGGTTATAACCATTGTTCTCAAGTATCTCTGCCGCTCACTCTCTTCACTGTCCTTTTTCTACTTCCCTCATTTTATCTGTTATGTGAGAACTCTCACTAGGTTTAGAGAATATTCCACTTGCAATGCAATCTCTCTCTTATCATCTTCAAACCTCAGGGCTATACTTGCCATTCTTATATACACATTTTAGCTCCTTTTCCCTTTGTTTCTTCGTGACATTGCTCTTCTTTTTTTTTTTTTTTTAAGTGAATTTTATGCTTTACCCATCTTTCTGAAATGAACAGTGTTATGTCAGGTTCCATACCCATGGTCAAAGGCTGTTATAAAATACACAAAACAAACAAGTAAGTACAGGGTATTCCACAGAGAGATTCAAAGAAAGAATTTCTGAGTAAGAACATATGTTTTGCTATTAAAATCATCAAGGAAAGAACTCAGAATCATCAGCACCAACTTTATTTAAATGTATTATCAAGGGTGCCTGGGTGACTCAGTTGGTTAAGCGTCTGCCTTCAGCTCGGGTCATGATCCCAGAGTCCTGGGATCGAGTCCCACATCAGGCTCCCTGCTCCTTGGAGAGTCTGCTTCTCCCTCTGATTTTCTCCCCTCTCATGCTCTCTCTCACTGTCTTTCTCTCAAATAAATAAATAAAATCTTTAAAAAAAAGTATTATCAAAATAAATTTAGCATTAAAAGAAAACTATTGAAGAAATGCTCAAATTTGAATGCAGGTCTCTGTGAGTTAATGAATGCTATCTTCTCCAGAACCCATCTTAAACACATACATTTAGAAATAATTAGAAATCATCTAGCATGGATTTGGAAAATAAAAGGCAGTACGAAAGTTGTGAGAAAAACCTCTAGCTCAAAAGGCCACAGACTCAGATTCACAGGGCTAGATGGAGAACCAGATAGGTTTGCTCAGCCTTTACACCTGGTCAAAAAGCTGGGTTAGTGGGAAATTTGAGTCAGGAGTAAAGTTAGAGGGAAAGTGTGCCATGGTTTCACAAAGGAAACTGTATAAAGTATCTGAGTACTTTTGAAACTTAAGTTTTAGGGCTTCTTCATAGACCAGTCAAATCACACTCTTTGGCGGTAGGGTCATGCATAGCTGGTTACAAGGGCTTAAAAGATGTCTTCAGGGTCTGGTTTCTCTCCTACTCTGTTGCTCAGGGTTAACTCTGTTAACATCATTTTTGTGTTTTCTCCATCGTCAGTGAGGATTTTCATCTTGGTCACAGTTGGGTGCTGGTCATTCCTGGGCTACATTTCCTCTGGTTTATCTGCAGATGGAAGTGTGCACCTACTCCCTTAACAGTGATGAAAAAGTCCTGGAATTAAACATTATTGTCTGTGGTTAGTTTGACTGGGTGACATGCTCATTCCTGTGTCAGTCAATGTTGCCATGTACTGTTGACTGGCTGGCTATAGATTATGTGTCACCCAGGTTGCTGAAATGGAGTTACCACCACTGAGCCACATGGATTGAAAGAGTAGGGGAAGGGATGGACTCACAAACGAGAAAGGGACGTGTTATCAGAAGTTTGGTATGGAGGATAGATCTTGGGGAGAGAGTGGGACTAGAGACAAGTGGCTGTTGTAATTGTCTGGTCAAGGAACAATGAGAGACTAGACCAAAGGGAGCTAACTTCAGATGAAATGGATATAATAATGGTCAAGTATTTTAGACATGTAATTGAAAAAATATTATATTTGATTATTTAAATTTAGGAGCATCAAAGAAAGATTCTTTCTATCTTTAGCTTTCATATGTGAAAGTCCAATATTTGACCTTAGATGGAGCTAGGTTCCATTTTTCATATGATATTGTACAGGTTTTTCTCAAGCTTCATCTTGGCTTAAATTCTTTTGGGCTGACTTCCCTCTCAGTATGCTTCCTATCAGGCAGCAAGATGGTATCTAGCAGACCTGTGTTTATAAGATCTTTAAATTTATCATTCCAGTGTAAGAGTCCAAATATTTCTCCCTTGGTATCTATATCAATGCCAGTAAGGGATTACGATTGGCCTTCATTTTATGGCCTGAATAGTTTCCCTCCGAAATTCATATATTGAAGCCCTAACCCTCAGTATCTTAGAATGTGAGTTTGTTAAAGAGGTAATTAAAATTAAATGAGGTCTAGCATCAGGGAAATACAAATCAAAACTGCAATGAGATACCAGTTAGAATGGTTAATATCATCCAGTCAGGAAACAGCAGGTATTGGTGAAAATATATATATATATATATATATATATATATATATATATATATATATGAATATTATGCAGTCATCAAAAAACACAAATTCTTGCCATTTGAAATGACATGGTTGGAATTAGAAGGTATTATGTTAAGCAAAATAAATCAATCACAGAAAGACAATTATTATATGATCTTGCTGATCTGAGGAATTTGAGAAACAAGACAGAGGAACATAGGGGAAGGGAGGGAAAAATGAAACAAGATGAAACCAGCGAGGGAGACAAACCATAAAAGACTCTTAATCCGTGGAAACAAACTGAGGGTTTCTGGAGGAGAAGGGGGTGAAATGGATGGCGTTGCTGGGGGAAGGACATTAGGGAGGGTATGTGCTATGGTGAATGCTGTGAATTGTGTAAGACTAATGAATCACAGATCTGTACCCCTGAAACAAATAATACATTATAATGTTAATGAAAGAAAAGATTAAATGAGGTCATGTGTGTGGTTCTGTATTAGGGTTCTCCAGAGAAAAATAACCAATAGAATATATATATATATATATATATATATATACAGGCAGACTTAAGGAATTAGCTCATGTGATTATGGATGCTTGGGGAGCACAAAGTCTAGTGGGGAAGTCTGTCAGGCTGGAGGCTCAGGGAGGAGTGGCACTTTGGGTTTAAAGTCAGAATGCTGGCAAACCAGGAAAAGCCAGTGTTAAAGATGAAGTCTGATGGCAGTCTGCTGGCTGAATTCCCTCTTGCTTGGAGAAGGTTAGTCTTGGTTCTATGTAGGATTTCAACTGATCAGATGAGGTGCACCTACATGATGGAGGGTTAGTTTGCTTTATGCAAAGGCATAGATTTAAGTGTAAATCTCATCCAAAAATACCCATATAGAAAAACACAGGATAACATTTGACCAAATATCTGGGCAATGTGACCCAGCCAAACTGAACATATAATCAACCATTACAGGGGTCTAATTAATCTAAGTGGTGTTATTATAAGAGAAGTAAATGTGAATACACAAGGAGATACCAGGGATGCACATACACAGAGGAAAGACTGTAAAGACACAGTCAGAAGATAGCCATTTGTAAGCTGAGAGACCTTAGGAGAAATGAAACCTGCTACCATCTTGGTTTGGGACTTCTAGCCTCTAAAACTATGAGAAAATAAATTTCTATTGTTTAAGCCACATAGTCTATTGTATTTTGTTGTGACAAACCTGGAAAATTAGTACAGTGCTCAACAGCAGACCAATCACTGTATAAGATATAAGGGGATAGGGTACTCTCATTGGACTGGTCGAGTCAGGTGCTCATCCCTGATGCTGGAAAAATAGAGATCATATAATTGACAATTCCAAAAGAATTACAAAGATTAGAAGTGGAAAATTTCTAAAAATTCTACACAGTAATTATTTCTTAACTAATTCCTCTCACTGCAGGGATATCCTTCACTGGGATTGATCCTAGGGAACCACAGTAAGGGAGGAACAGGGAAGTGTACCAGAAAAATGAAAAGATAAGGGGAGAGACAAAATTCAAGACTTCTCATTGAAATACACATGCTAGGAGATGCTGAATTTGTGTGTCAAGACAGGGAATAAGAGACATACACTGTGAGTGAAATATAATGCCACTGAGGCTCTTAAAAGAAGAGACATATATTGCACCTCACCAATGGGATGTATTCTAGGTAGGCATACAGATAGATATAGATATAGATATAGATATATACACACACACTATAGGGCAGCAAAAGTTGTCTTTCAGAAGATGTTTTCTTCTAAAACACTGGCTACCTGCACTAAGATTGGGATTTCTAGGTCCTCAGTTAGAGCCATAAAAACCTCATGGGTTCATTTTGGTTATACTCAAGCTTACTGACCATACTGCTCATCGCTAACTTCTCTGTATTCACATTCTAAAAAGGGAGGTTTTGTTTGGTGTACTTGCTAACATCCAGTTTGGGGCCCTCCTGTTGGGAAGACTCTCATACCTGTCATCTCAGAGGTGGTTTTCCATTTTGATATCTTGCCAGTGTATGGCTGCTCTCCCCTCATGACCAATTCCCTAAGTCCAAACGTTATGTTATCAAAGTTGAAGAGATCATTTTATTTACTCAGAACATGAAGCACATAACATAGCAAAATATCCAGGAAATAAAGTTAGTGTTACTTTCTGAGGCATCACAATTTCCTCCATCATGAAATCAACCCTGAATAGCTCAGAATTTATTGTTGATGATTGGTCATTACAGTGGTAACAATGGTGATGATGGTGATGATAATGGTGTTGGTGATGATGGTGTTAGTGTGATAGTTACTTCTGAATTGGCTCTTTAAGCCAGGCTCTTCCTGGAGTGTTTTATTTACTCATTTAATTCAAAACTACTCTACCAAGAATGTAGGATTATTAACCAATTTGGTAGACATGGAAAATCAGCAGAGCTTAAATATGTTGCCTAACTCTTCAAATTTAGTAAGTATTGTGGAAAGCAAAATAGTACTGTAATCAAAAGTCTAGTTCTAAAAGTGCTGTAGCTGTAGTGAATAGTATCGATGGGCCTTGGTAATTTCTTTGGTGTTTTTCCCAAAAGCACTTCTGGACTTCCCCAAAGACCTTTTTCAGTAGGCACACCATTGTGAATCCAAGAAGGGATTACATCCTGCAGAGAGAGGGAATTGGCATAAATCCCAGAGCAGAAGATTGTGATTCTAAATCTCTCCTGCTTCTGAGAGTTTGCTGAGTGGTTTTCACCATTCCCTCAAAATGAAACATTTCAAATTCAGACTATAATAACTGCTAACTAAACCATAAAGATGATGATTTTGAGATTTATCTTCTCCAATGAAAGTGCTATTTCTCACTTTTGTAGGAAAAATGTGTAAGAACTTTCCCTGGAAATGTATATAAGAATTCTTTCCCACCTTTCTTGCTCAGCCCTCCAGACTGCTCATTTGATGGTACTGCATATGTACTTAAGAGAATTTATAGGTTTTTTTTTTAAATTGTGAAATTTTTATTCCTCTGAAACCACAGAAGAGATACATTTGAGAAATAACTCCCTTTAAGTGATGGGTTCTTCCAACATGTATTTCCAAAACTATTGAAATCATGATCTCTATCACTTGTTATTTCATAGCTAAGCTTAATCACCCAACAAAAAATTTAATACCTTCACATTATTATAGATTGCCTGTCAGTGTGAGATATGGCTATAATGGTGTCATCCAATAAATCTGATGAAGATGGAGAAGTTTCTTTCATTATACTAGCATTGAAAATTTTGGTTGATTGACAAATAGCTTGTTCTCACAGGTGTTAGAAGGAGAAGAGTTTAAGATCTCATGTATTAATTAATAACAGACATTATATATAATTAGATAATTATAAATATTTCTGTGCAGTCGAGCTTGAGTACCCTGTGCTGTAGCTCAGTAGATCACTAGACTTGACCATATTCTTGAATATTTGTTGAGCAAACAAATAAGGAAGGGAGGAGGCTTCCACAGGGCTCTGAGAGGTTCTTGGTCATTGGGCTTCATCTTTGCTCATTACATTTTCCTTTTTTGTGCAGCTTCTAAGTGGCAGCTCCAGCTCTTGCTGTTCCATCACCACTGTCTGCTGTTTCTGGCCCAGGGTCCTCTCCTTCCTGAACCTCCTGTGGGACTCAAACAGTTACGGTAAATTCTTTTATCTCCTAGTTCCTGATACAAGCACAGTACCCGTAGAGGGTTTCTAAAATTTTGGCTCTGTTGCTTATCAGAGGAATTATATGGAAGGTAGAATGTTGACTGGTCCCACCTAGTTACCACATACACCAAAACATGTCTAGGCCTCAGCAGTGAAAAAGACACGGATGGATAACTAAGAGCAAGAAAGCTTGTGGGGCTTATAGCAAATGAGCTCTTCCCTATACAGCAAATTCATTGCTTAAGCACATAAAGAACTTTCTTCTGCTTCCTATTATGTGCCTCTAATGGGCTAGCATGGTTTAGAATCTTGTCATAAGCTGTCAATCTTTGATGCTAGATTAAAAGCTATAAAAAGATCAAATGCAAGAATCAGTAGGGTAAAGATTATACTTTTCTAAGATCTAAGCCACTTCCATAGTCTCTGTTCCTATTTCAGTGCCAAAGGCAAGTTTAGTAACAAACAATCAAGAAGTTTATTTAAGATACAGATTAGGAGCATATGGACAGAGAGAGGAGCGGTTCATGGGCAATCTGAGATCGGGTGGTTGGAGACCTGCCAGTCGCTTTTCAGGAGAAATCTCTTAGACCATGACCACGCAAACGAATACCAGTTTATTTGCCTTCAGTTGGTGTCTCAAAACTCTCATAAGTTTATCCTGGTAGAAGAGTTAGAGTCAGATCATGAGTACCACTAAGGACATAGCACGAGATTTTGAGTTCATTTAAGAGTCAGGAGAAGCCATTGAAACAGTCTAAGCAGAGAGGTGACAAAATCTGATTTGCACTTAATAACCTTTGTCTGGTTGTTGTGTAGCGAGAGCCAAGAGGGGAAGCAGAGAGCCCAGTGGGAACTATTGCACTGGCCTTTGTGAAAGCTGTCAGTGAACACATCGGAAGGGGGTTTAAATAAAACTCAGACACCCATGTGATTCTGCCTGCCTGTCACTAAGCCAGGCTCTGTAAGATTGGAATATGCTCTTCAGGCTGCAGAAACAGAACACTTTCCTGATCAATTTTTGGGCAATCAGTTGCCTCTGAAAATAATTTTTAGAGAAATCTCTATTTATGTCCTTTAAAGAGAGGGAGAGAATGGAAAAGAATAACTTGGCATGCTTATGGGCAAAAGTAATAGGAAAATGGTAAAAATCTTTCAGCGTAAAAATAATTACCCAAAATCAAAGGCATGGAAGTGCTAGCTGGCGCTCATAAATGTGTTTTTCATCATGTAAATCATGTTAAATTTGAAATGTGAGAAATGGTATTTCACCGGGAAGGCTACATGTAATTTTCAGCTACATAAATTTATTTGCTCTCAAGCTCTAGGCAAGTGTCACCTCAACTTGTGGTCTAATGTGAAAAGCATTAGCCAGGCCAAGGTATCCATGGAATACACTGGATAAGTAGCTTTCCCTGTGCCCTGTATGTGTCTTCTTAGTAATATTGGACTGATATTACTTAATGATAGATATTATGAAGGTAATTCTCTTTTCTGATTGCTAGAAAATTGGTAGCTGACATCCAGGGAAATGGATTTCTGACATTTCCCACCCCCTTCTACCCCTGCTGAGCTCTAAAGAGTATTGTAAAAAGCATCCTTGCTTCTATACTCATTATGGGATATAAACAGACTAAATTCCAGAATTACATTTTTTTCCTGGATTCTTTAGTCTTTATTAAAAGACTTTTGGTGCTTTTTTATTTGTTTGTTTAAAACATATAGAATAAGCTCTGAAGCAACTTGAGCCACTTCTGAGAACGTATCTGGTGTTTTAGTGAAGAAAACCTCCACGATTCCTTTGTACAGGCTTCTTCCGCATATGTCTTTAGGGTATATTCAGTTCATTATGTATATCCATTCATTCACTTATTCAATAATTATCGAACCCTTAATATATGCAGGGGCTATGGGAGACATGGTGCATCTATTACTGACAAAACTGATCTAATTCCTACACACTCAATTTAGGGTGTACAAAGCTGATATTCTGCATCATGATAAGATACAGGGCAGAGGATCACCCTGAGGTTTTGTCCAGAAGTGCAAAGGCAAACAGCGTTGATATTGTCTCATTGGATTTAGACAGGAGTGGGGTCTTCCAAGGGCCTGGATCCAGAATTCTGTCAATGGAACTTTGGGATCTGTAGTGGATAGTATAGTATCCTGTAGTGGATAGTATAGTCTCCAGATTCTTGCTCCAGGACAGAGACTTATTTCTCCCCTTGCCAGGAGTGTTAATTGCTGAGTCTCACCTCTGTGTCCCTCTCCAGAATTGTGCTCTGCTGAAGGGAAGTATCCTACCCAAGGTTACAATTTTCCCCAAGGACCCTGGTAAGGAGGATGATGGGGAACATACTGAGTTCTCTTGCCTCAGTTTAAACAACTCTGATGGACTGTCTCAACTCTAAAGATTCCATTGGAACCAGCAGAGTCCTGTGTTAAACTTATATCAGAGTCTACCTCTCTCTCTCCCAAGCTCACTTCCTTACATGTGTTGACTGTAAATGTACTTTTCAATAAACCTCCTTTAGGAAAACCTACATTCCAGAGTCTACTTCCAGAGGACTCCACCTAAGAAGGGGATTTAATATATTTTTTTTTTTTTTTACAAATTCAGCTTGTAATTTTGATAGTCTAGGATACACAGACTCTATAGTTGTTAGTCCATTTCCTTAATTTATTCTTTACTCTTTGCAAAACCCCTTTATGTTAGTGAGGGTATGCCCCATTGACAAATAAGAACTTGAGACTTGAAGATTGATTTGCTCCAGGTCCCACAGCCAACAAATGGTGGAGTCAGAATTCAGGCTTACTCCTGTCTAATCTTGTACCCTGCCACACTACGCCCCCCATTCTGCCCTTTCTTCACCTTCTGATTTTCCTTGTGGAGTAAGTAAGGTGGATTTCACTACTTTTTCATTCTCAGAACAAAAATTAACTTGTTGATTTCTCAAGTTACGTTTTGGTTTTATTTCTCATCTTTACAGCAAAATTCGAACATGGAATGAAGTTGGGGACAGACATTCAACTTAGACTGTGTTATGTGGCTATGTTGTGTGTAATGCTTTAGGTCACCTCCCACAAAAAGAGAATACATGAGAATACACATAGTAGCACTTAAAAAATAAGCAGACAAAGCAAAAACTGTTAACCAGAGGATAGTAGGGGAGGAATTTTGCAATGGTGAGGAAACAACTGAACAATATGACTGTAAGGTTGAATGTCATGAAGGATGACCCAGTCAGCTCATGGTGAAAGAAATGACACTATAATTGGGATGTGTAATGGGCATAAAATGGCATCCACTTTGAACTGTCATTCTGATGTGCTAGATATTTAAGTGGTATCTGTTCACAGGTATACAGGGTTCTCTCGGGGGCATTCAAAGCCCCTTCTCTCTCTACCTTCCACCCCTAGAGTAACTGACAAGAGCTTGTCACGTTTCTACATATCTGATCACCTGGAAACAAACACAAACAACAAGAGCTCAGCCTCCATAGCAGTGAGCTAGAGGGAGTTTGTGGACTTACTCAGGACACATGATTTGATGCTTGAGGGGCTGCTCTCCCTCCCAGAAAAGAGATTTCACTTTCACTTGAACCATTTATAGGAGAATCTGCTGGTCCAGACTTGTGAGGTCCTGGAGTGCTTCTCTGTGAGGCCTTCTTACTGGTTTCTCCACTAAGCACTATGGAGACCAATAGTTGCAAATAAACACTTGTGGAGGATTTATATCTCATGGTCATAAGAAACTGGTGTTAGCATCTAAATGACTTTTTTATAGATCAGTCCTCATCTACTGGACATTGTAGTCCCTGATGTGTCTCTGTTGACAACATCCCTAATTATTAAGGTTTTTCTGGTGCCCATTACCACATCTTCTGATTTATTAATTCTAACAATTTAGTTTAGACATAAAAAATCAAATGTAATAAACTTTGATGATCAAAAACCATGATTTTTCATAAGACTGTGAGAAAAACCACTCTGCCGCTGTGGATCTCAATCTCCTTCCCTATAAAATGGGGATAATTATTCCAGCCTTTCAGAGCTACTGTGACGGTGAAATGAGCTAACACTTAGGATAGTGTCTGTGACATAGTAAGCTACACAATAAATGAAGGGAAATCACATCACTATTGTTCATGTTGGGCTTTGAATAAGACTTGTCCTCCTAAAGGCATGTTGATACCAGAAAGGGGCTTTCTGGGATGAAATACATTTCCTGAAGCCAGACAGGACACTGGGCAGCATTTCCAAGGCAGCAGAATGCAGCTCCAAACCAAGACATCTCTTCTGAATCCCAATCCATGAGCAATATCATCTGGCTGTCAGATGCCAGGGTCTCTGACTTTTATTTATGACTCTTGCCACACCTTTTGCTGTGGACCCGAGTCAGATTAAAGGACATATTCTTTTTTGCTCTGCATTTGAAGAGGATTTTGATATTTTCCTCGAGACTCATTTCTCCTGATCAATCTATTCCCCACTCTATCACCTTCCCCAGGTAATGCAATGGATGTGAACAGCCAGCCAGGAGAGAAGTTTCAAATAAACAAGATAAAATGCCAAAAAAAAGTATACTTTCTTAAAGCAGAATTTTTCTCTTCCTTTTCCATGCTCTGAATAATGTGTGAAACTTTACAAGTTTTGAGGATAATGTTAGTGTCAGCACTAGGGCAAGGGGACAAACCACAAATTTGTCCATGAGTTAAAAAAAGTATATATAAATGTCAAAAAGTAAACCTCTGAGTTTTAACCAGACTATACTAGATTAATTATTTGGCTTCAAAAATGGGGAAAGAGGTTTGAAATATGTCTTCAGTTATTTCCTATCAGAAAACATGACATGGTACATTTTAATGAAGGACATCCATTCTGCAGTTTATGCCTGGACAATGCTTTTAAAATATAAATGTACAGGGGCGCCTGGGTGGCTCAGTGGGTTAAAGCCTCTGCCTTCGGCTCAGGTCATGATCCCAGTGTCTTGGTATGGAGCCCTGCATTGGGCTCTTTGCTCAGCAGGGAGCCTGCTTCTTCCTCTCTCTCTGCCTGCTTCTCTGTCTACTTGTGATCTCTGTCTGTCAAATAAAAATCTTAAAAAAATATATAAATTTACAAAGGGGTATTCTGTGGCTCTTACTGAAATGCAGATTCTGACTCATTAGATGATGGGCAGGTCCCAAGACTCTGAATTTCTTACAAGTACCTAGGTGATTGTGAGGTTTCCGGGCTAAGGATAATACTTGAGCAGTAAGGACATAAGGTATGTTAATCTATATGGCTCCCTTTTGGTGTATTGTTATGACCAAACTAGATGCGTGTGCACTCATTGTACAGGTCCCATCCCCGAAGCATTCATAGGCTGGTGAAGAGTAGAGAGATACGCACAGGTACTGTATCTAGACAGTTAATGACAATATTACATAATATATACAATGAAAATTCACAGAAATTGCTATGGGACTCTGGGGTGAGGGGACTCATTAAGCCTTAGAGTATCAAAGAATTCTTTGCAAAGGCTGTAATGATGGGGACGCCTGGGTGGCTCAGTGGGTTAAAGTCTCTGCCTTCGGCTCAAGTCATGGTCTCAGGGTCCTGGGATGGAGCCCCGCATCGGGCTCTCTGCTCAGCAGGGAGCCTACTTCCTCTTCTCTCTCTGCTTGCTTCTCTGCCTACTTGTGATCTCTGTCTGTCAAATAAATAAATAAAATCTTAAAAAAAAAAGTAATGCTGAATAGATTCTTTAAAGAAGGGGAATGAGTGTTCCAGGAAAGTGGATGAGGGGGAACGTGGGTGAAATTGAGAGTTACATATATGGTTACAAATGGCACCTAGAAATATTTTGTTTGCTTTTTCCTTAATAGAAGAAGAAATAAACTGGTGAAACAGACTTAAGCATTTCTCTATATTGTTGGGGAAATCAGTACATTTCTCTTTCAAGAAGAGGGCACAGTTGTGTCTATCTTTTCCAGCCTTCGACATTTTGCTTCATGGAGTTTTCTCCAGTAATTTTTTCTTTCAACTCTAGAGCACTCATCTTCATTGAATATGAACATTTCACACATAGACCCCTGATCTGAAACATCTTTATAGCATCCTGAAATACTGAGCAAAATTTCTTATAACTAATAATCACATTATAGCCATCATCTATGTGCCAATACTGTGTACTTTTCACTTCACAAATTCTCCTATTTAATTCTCACAATTATCTTATGATGTATGCGGCATTATCACTAACCTCATTTTACGGATACAGAATCTCAAGCCTGGTTCAGGGAACTGTTTGCCTCAAATCACTGAACCAGAGAGCAGTAGAGCAGGATTAAAAATCAGTGAATGCAGTGCAATTAAATACCTCCCTATGTTGGATGGATTCATTGACAGACTTTGTTGCTGATTCAGGGTTGCTGCAATTTCTTTGAATTTCTTCCATTTTGACATTGTGTTTTATTTCTCCTTCCCTCCAATTTGAGGGGACTCAGTGACTGATTTGACTGATACAGTGGAATTGATCCTATGCCAGCTGATGGGCCCAAAGTCTTAAGAAACCAGGACTTTATTCTTCTTGTCCCTTAAAATATACAGTCTTAGAGCTCACAGGCATCACACAAGAAGTCTGATGTGTTGTTGGAGAGATGACCTGAAGAAGCCCTAAGACTATGAGAAATGCTTAGCTCTGAGACTGAGCCTCAAGAGGAAGATGTTCCTCACTGAGCCCAGCCTTGCAAGGAGCTTAAGACTCCAGACAGTTGAGTAAAACTATTTGGACCCCCATACTACCCCAGTAGCTCACTGAGTACCATTGAATGACCTCAGTCAGTGTTGCATAGAGTAGAAGAACCATCTAGTTTAATAGTCCATAAATTCATGAGTTATTATGATATAGTTGTTACTTTAAGCTATTGAGTTTGAGGATGGTTTCTTATGCAACAATTGATAACTAAATAAGCTTCTTATATCTGCAAACTGATTAGGAACCTGAAAATGATATCCTTGAGCAACTTCTCCTGGCAGTCTTACCTGAGGTGTTATGGAAGAATGAAAAAAAAAAGAAGAAGATCATTTCTGACTTTTATAATCTTATTTTCTCTGCCTCTTTTTAGTGTGTCTTATTGGTAGTAGTAAAGAGGGAGGTACAGTATTTCAAAATCTCTTGGAGCAAGGATAGCTGACAATGAGAATAACCCTTCAGTTAAATATGAGGTCTCTGCCCTCTTCCCTAAAGATTAAGCACTAATCTTAGATTAGGGTTTGAGAACCAGAGGGATTTTAAAAGTCATTTAGATTAATCATTTATTTTTATAAATAAAGAAACAGAAGACTTGAAAATTAATCACTTTCTTTAGTATAGTGCTGGGAATAGAACCATAGGTCAGTGGATTATGCTATTTTTATATATCTGTATGTGTGATATAGATAGACATAGATACATGATATATAGATATAGACATGGCAATATTGATCTATTAGTTGTCATAAATTGATATAACACAATTACATATTATGCTGCAAAGTGAATTAATACATTGAGATTCTCAATCAAAGAATGTAATTAGTGTTTCTCAAGTTTGGCTCTACATTAAAATCATGGAGATTATTAAAAAAAGTAAATCACTGTTTAGGGCCTAGTGTATACATTATAAATTGTTTGTGGTGGCTACAGGAGGTTTTGTTTGTTTGTTTTTTTTTTTGGTGACAATCCTGGTAACTAATAACTGATTTATTATTAGTAACTAGTAATTTTGGGGTGTACAATTTACTAATAAACTTACATAGTATAGTGATACTTTTTCACTCTTCAATGACCATGTATAATTTCTATGATTTCTGGCTTAAATAATTTGTGTATCTTTATTATTTTTAAAATAATTTTTCTATTTTTTGAACTATATTCTCATAATTTGTATTCATTTATAATATGTACTTAACATGCACTTAACACAAACTTTTCTTTTTAAATCTTACTCTCTTGAAAAAGAATTATATTTTCTGCCATCCTTCTCTCAGCCTTTAAGGGACGATCCAAATGTAAAATAGAACTACTAGCTGGCTTTTGTAATATCAATTCACACTAAGTTGATAAATCATCCAAGCAGGAGTCATTTGTCAAATATATATATATATATATATATATATATATATATTTAAATAAATTAGCTTTTCGTGAAGAATGTGCTGGATTTATTAGCTAGAGGTTGCTAATAATTTATCATACCCTCATTTGCTTGAAATATAATTCACAAACAACCCATAATTGAATTAAATAAAAGCATCTGAATCTAGGACTAATGCATTGGAGGAAATATAATTATAGCTCATTGCCATATTATAAAACTATTATGGTAATCCCAAATGCCCGATGTTTGCTGGCAAATTTCAAAATGGCATGATGCATACCATTTAATAACATTTTTATTTACAAATATAAGTTTTGAAAAATGGTAGAACCATTGGGGAAAACTGTCTAAAAGTCACATGGATTTTCTGTATTGCTTCTGAATTTACAGGTATCTCAAAATATTTTAAAAGACTGTTAACCTCCATTGCTACACACATTGCCCTCACTCTGGGTCGTTTTGATTTTGTGAAATGAATAATAATAAAAAAAGAACTCTCACATATGTTGATTTGAAAGAATCTTTGGTTTTCCTGCGATACCAACTGAATTCCAACATATTAGGAACCATTACATCTTCATAGGATGTCTCTGAAAATGCTCTGGTACTCAAGGGAAAACACAGTACATATTATAAAACCCAGGGGCACACACACACAAAAAAGTTGATTGGCTATAGTGGATGGTTTTGGTGATGTCTCTGCATTAGGGCCAGTAGGTTGTTTTTTGCTCATGTGGTCCAGAAAATTAAAACAAAACAAAACAAAACAAAACAGTATAATCTGGTGGTTAAGTTTGTAGTTTCTAGAGTCAGGCTTGACTTTTTGTCTTTGTGACCATGGACACATTCCATAACTTCCCCTTTCTTCCAGTGTTTCATTTTAGAATAGAATCAGTAATAGTGCTTACTTCCTAGGATTCCTGGGAGGATTGAACCACAGAATATATAGAACATACACGCCTGACATTCAGTGAACTTTTAGTAATGGGGAGCTGGGTGTGAGAGATGCTGTGGTTATGATCCCACTGCTTCAAAAATTTTGGTCAAGACAATTAACTAAAATTACAGAGGTTTTCTACTTTTAAATTCTGAGTTTGTCAATTGTCTCAGCCCTCCAGAACATAGGGTCACCTGCCTGCCATAAGTCTTTTATAACTCTGCCTATTTTGTGGTTGGCATCCCTGAGTACCCGTCAAGACACAGCCTTCTTAAATCCAGCTTACCACCATTGATTCAGTCTTTGCTTCTTTTCCTATATCTAGATTTTCTTTGCCCTATACCTGGTATTCTACTGAAAATAAAGTATTTCCCTAGATCTCGGACACTCTATCCTGAGCTCCTCATAATCCTATTCTCTGGGTTATGTCCCTTCATCACTAGTCACAGGTTGGCATATTGATGCAAACAGAACAGTTATTCAGATCCGTAGCCCTTCTGTCCACTCCATTGAGCACTATGATGTCACTACTGAATTAGATATTTATAAATGTCAAAGTCTGTCTGAAACACTTCTGAGGTTGCTTAATCTTTGCATGCTATTGGGGAATGTTAGCTACATGCAAGAGTTAGCCTTTCAGCCTGGTCAGTTTTTCCAGCTTAGTCAAATTTTTTTTACTCTTACTTTGTACCATGTTCTTACTTTGGTTTACACTGTAGTGTGCGCTGAAACTAAGACCAAATGAGTTAATAAGAATTTTGAATTCTCTTTTATCTATCAGAATGTCTTTGGGTGATAAAAGAGTAGATAGAGGCATCCATAGACCCAGCTTTTCTTGGGGGTTGAGGGATTCAGTTGCTTCTTTTTTTTTTTTTTTTCCTCATCCCTTTGCTCTGTGTCCAGAAATCCAAGAATCTCACTAACAATGAAGGTTTGAAGTGTTAGAGTTCAATTGTATTGTTTTTTTAAAGTTTCAGAATTTCAACAACAATAACAACAAATTTAATTTGATATCCACTTTATTTTATAATATACAAAATGTATGTGTAAGGTTTCATGACAAATCTGTCATCAAAATAAATTTAGATGCATTAAAACACACTGACAAAACTTCAAAGCTACCCTTATTATCTAAGAGATCAGCATCTCTTTTTAAAAACTAGGTTTACAGTTTGACAGTGGCTCCAAAGAAAATAAAATACTTAGATCATACTTGAACATATATAATCTACATGATAAAATTTACAAAATGTTGATAAGAGAAACCAAGGACATCTAAATAGACAAAGAGATACAGAATGTTCATGCTTGGAAACTCAGCGTAGTAATGGTGTCAGTTGTCCTCAAATTACTGTATGAGTTTAGTGCAACTCCTATCCAAATTTCAGCAAGATTTTGCAGATAGAAACATAAAACAACTTGGATGAATCACTAGGGATTAACCTGAGTGGAAAACAAGCAACAAACAATTCCAAAAGTTTATATGCTATATAATTCCATTTATATGACATTTTTTGAAATAACAACAGTTTAGAGCTAGAGAACAAATTACTTTGGATTCCAAATGGTTAAGGATGGAATCCTGTATAATTGTAGGAGATCGGTGTGATTTTAAAAAGGCCACAGGAGAGATCCTTGAGGTTATGTTATTGTTTATTATCTTAACTTGATGGGGGACACAAAAACCTGTGCTTATAATAAAATCATGTAAACTGAGCACACATAAAAATGAGTACAAATTAAACTGGCTGATATAAACAAGAAAGGTGGATTGTATCAAGATCAATATAGTGGTGGTGATATTATCATCTAGTTTTGCCAAATGATACCAATTGAGGGAAAATGGGTGAAATAGATTCCGAGCACTGCAGTAACAAAGTACCATCAGCTCAGTGGTTAAAAGAATAGAAATTATTCTCTTTGGGGTAGGGAGAGGGTGTTGGGGTTATGGACACTGGGGACAGTATGTGTTATGGTGAGTGATGTGAAGTGTATAAGCCTGACGATTCACAGACCTGTACCCCTGAAACAAATATTATAAGTTAATACAAATAATTTAAAAGAAGAAGTTTTTTCCCCTACTGTTCTGGTGGCTGTAAGTCTCAAATCATGGTGGTGGGACCATAATTTCCCCCAAAGCTTTGATGGGAAGGAAACTTCTTTGCTTCTTCTAACTTCTAGTAGCTTTAGACATTCCTTAGTTTATGGCAGTTTTTTAAAAATTATTTTTATTAACATGTAATTTTTTAAATTAAATTTATTTTTTATAAACATATAATATATTTTTATCCCCAGGGGTACAGGTCTGTGAATCGCCAGGTTTACACACTTCACAGCACTCACCATAGCACATACCCTCCCCAATGTCCATAACCGCACCCCCCTTCTCCCAACCCCCCTCCCCCCAGCAACCCTCAGTTTGTTTTGTGAGATTAAGAGTCACTTATGGTTTGTCTCCCTCCCAATCCCATCTTGTTTCATTTATTCTTCTCTTACCCCCTTAACCCCCCATGTTGCATCACCACTTCCTCATATCAGGGAAATCATATGATAATTGTCTTTCTCTGCTTGACTTATTTCGCTAAGCATTATACCCTCTAGTTCCATCCATGTTGTCGCAAATGGCTAGATTTCATTTCTTTTGATGGCTGCATAGTATTCCATTGTGTATATATACCACATCTTCTTGATCCATTCATCTCTTGGTGGACATCTAGGTTCTTTCCATAGTTTGGCTACTGTGGACATTGCTGCTATAAACACTTGGTGCATGTGCCCCTTCGGACCACTATGTTTGTATCTTTAGGGTAAATACCCAGAAGTGCAGTCTCTGGGTCATAGGGTAGCTCTATTTTCAACTTTTTGAGGAACCTCCATGCTGTTTTCCAGAGTGGTTGCACCAGCTTGCATTCCCACCTGTTGGGAGGGTAGGTGTAGGAGGGTTCCCCTTTCTCTGCATCCTCGCCAGCATCTGTCATCTCCTGACTTGTTAATTTTAGCCATTCTGACTGGTGTGAGGTGATATCTCATTGTGGTTTTGATTTGTATTTCCCTGATGCTGAGTGATATGGAGCACTTTTTCATGTGTCTGTTGGCCATCTGGATGTCTTCTTTGCAGAAATGTCTGTACCTGTCCTCTGCCCATTTCTTGATTGGATTATTTGTTCTTTGGGTGTTGAGTTTGCTAAGTTCTTTATAGATTTTGGACACTACCCCTTTATCTGATATGCCATTCGCAAATATCTTCTCCCATTCTTTCAGTTGTCTTTTGGTTTTGTTAACTGTTTCCTTTGCTGTGCAAAAGCTTTTGATCTTGATGAAATCCCAATAGTTCATTTTGGCCCTTGCTTCCCTTGCCTTTGGCGTTGTTCCTAGGAAGATGTTGCTGCGGCTGAGGTCGAAGAGGTTGCTGCCTGTGTTCTCCTCAAGGATTTTGATGGGTTCCTTTCGCACATTGAGGTCCTTCATCCATTTTGAGTCTATTTTTGTGTGTGGTGTAAGGAAATGGTCCAATTTCACTTTTCTGCATGTGGCTGTCCAATTTTCCCAACACCATTTATTGAAGAGGCTGTCTTTCTTCCATTGGACATTCTTTCCTGCTTTGTTGAAGATTAGTTGACCATAGAGTTGAGGGTCTATTTCTGGGTTTTCTATTCTGTTCCATTGATCTATGTGTCTGTTTTTGTGCCAGTACCATGCTGTCTTGATGATGGCAACTTTGTAATAGAGCTTGAAGTCCGGGATTGTGATGCCACCAACGTTGGCTTTCTTTTTCAATATCCCTTTGGCTATTCGAGGTCTTTTCTGGTTCCATATAAATTTTAGGATTATTTGTTCCATTTCTTTGAAAAAGATGGATGGTACTTTGATAGGAATTGCATTAAATGTGTAGATTGCTTTAGGTAGCATAGACATTTTTACAATATTTGTTCTTCCAATCCAGGAGCATGGAACATTTTCCCATTTCTTTGTGTCTACCTCAATTTCTTTCATGAGTACTTCATAGTTTTCTGAGTATAGATTCTTTGCCTCTTTGGTTAGGTTTATTCCTAGGTATCTTATGGTTTTGGGTGCAATTATAAATGGAATTGACTCCTTAATTTCTCTTTCTTCTGTCTTGTTGTTGGTGTAGAGAAATGCAACTGATTTCTGTGCATTGATTTTATATCCTGACACTTTACTGAATTCCTGTACAAGTTCTAGCAGTTAACATGTAATATATTATTTGCCCCAGGGGTACAGGTCTGTGAATTGCCAGGTTTACACACTTCACAGCACTCACCATAGCACATACCCACCCCAGTGTCCATAACCCAACCACCCTCTCCATACCCTCCCTCCCTCCAGCAACCCTCAGTTTGTTTTGTGAGATTAAGAGTCTCTTTGGTTTGTCTCCCTCCTGATCCCATCTTTCTTCATTTTATTCCTCCCTATCCCTCACACTCCCCACTCTGCCTCTCAAATTCCTCATATCAGGGAAATCATATGATAAGTGTCTTTCTCTGATTAACTTATTTTGCTCAGCCTAATAACCTCTAGTTCCATCCATGTCATTGCAAATGGCAAGACATCATTTCTTTTGATGACTGCATAGTGTTCCATTGTATATATATATATACCACAGTTTCTTTATCCATTCATCTGTTGATGGACATTTAGGTTCTTTCCATAGTTTGGCTATGGTGGACATCACTGCTATAAACATTCAGGTGCATGTGCCCCTTCGGATCACTACATTTGTATCTTTAGGGTAAATACCCAGTAGTGTAATTGCTGGGTTGTAGGTTAGCTCTATTTTCAACTTTCTGAGGAACCTCCATGCTATTTTCCAGAGTGGTTGTACCAGCTTGCATTCCCACCAACATTGTAAAAGGGTTCCCCTTTCTCCACATCCTCACCAATATCCGTCATTTCCTGACTTGTTAATTTTAGCCATTCTGACTGGTGTGAGGTGGTATCTCATTGTGGTTTTGATTTGTTATTTCTCTAATGCCGAGTGATGTGGAGCATTTTCTGTGTTTCTGTTGGCCATCTGGATATCTTCTTTGCAGAAATGTCTGTTCACATCCTATGCCCATTTCTTGATTGGATTTTTTGTTCTTTGGCTGTTGAATTTGATAAGTTCTTTATAGATTTTGTATACTAGTCCTTTATATGATATGTCATTTGCAAATATCTTCTCCCATTCTGTCAGTTGTCCTTTGGTTTTTTTGACTGTTTCCTTCACTGTGCAAAAGCTTTTGATCTTGATGAAATCCCAATAATTCATTTTTGCCTTGCTTCCTTTGCTTTTGGCAACATTTCTAGGAAGAAGGTGCTGTGGCTGAGGTCTGAGAGGTTGTTGCCTGTGTTCTCCTCAAGGATTTTTGGATTCCTGTCTCACATTGAGGTCTTTCATCCACTTGAGTCTATTTTTGCGTGTGGTATAAAGAAATGGTCCAGTATCATTTTTCTGCATGTGGCTGTCTAATTTCCCCCACACCATTTGTTGAAGAGACCTTTTTTTTTTCCCATTGGAAATTCTTTCCTGCTTTGTCAGAGATTAATTGACCATAGGGTTGAGGGTTTATTTCTGGGCTCTCTATTCTGTTCCATTGATCTATGTTTCTGTTTTGTGCCAGTACTATACTCTCTTAATGATGACAGCTTTGTAATAGAGCTTGAAGTCTGGAATTGTGATGCCACCAACTTTGGTTTTCTTTTTCAAAATTCCTCTGGCTATTTGGGGTCTTTTCTGGGTCTGTATAAGTTTTAGGATTATTTGTTCCATTTCTTCGAAAAAAAATAATGGTACTTTTTTTTTTTTTTAAGATTTTATTTATTTGACAGAGATCACAAGTAGGCAGAGAGAGAGAGAGAGGAAGGGAAGCAGGCTCCCCACTGAGCAGAGAGCCTGATTTGGGGCTCCATCCCAGGACCCTGAGATCGTGACCCGAGCATAGACATTTTCACAATATTTGTTCTTCCAATCCATGAGCATGGAATGTTTTTCCATTTCTTTTTGTCTTCCTCACTTTCTTTCATGAGTACTTTATAGTTTTCTGAGTACAGATTCTTTGGCTCCTTGGTTAGTTTTATTCCTAGGTAGCTTATTCTTTCGTGTGCAATTGTAAATGGGATCAACTCTTTAATTTCTCTTTCTTCTGTCCTGCTGTTGGTGTATAGAAATGCAACTGCTTTCTGTGCATTGATTTTACATCTTGACACTACTGAATTCCTGTAAAGTTCTAGAAATTTTGGAATGCAGTCTTTTGGGTTTCCTACATAAAGTATCATATCATCTGCAAAGAGTGGTAGTTTGACTTCTTCTTTGCCTCTCTGGATGCGTTTAATTTCTTTCTATTGTCTGATTGCTGAGGCTAGAACTTCTAGTACTATGTTGAATAACTATGTGAATACTATGTGATAGTGGACATTCCTGCTGTGTTCCTGATCTTAGTGGAAAAGCTCTCAGTTTTTCCCCATTGAGAATGATATTTATTGTTGGTTTTTCATAGATGGCTTTGATGATATTGAGGAATGTATTCTCTATGCCTACACTTTGAAGAGTTTTGATCAAGAAAGGATGCTGTACTTTATCAAATGCTTTTTTCAGCATCTATTGAGAGTATCATTTGGTTCTTGTTCTTTCTTTTATTAATGTATTGTATCACATTGTTTGAGTTGCGGATGTTGAACCAACCTTACAGCCCAGAAATGAATCCCACTTGGTTGTGGTGAATAATCATTTTAATGTACTGTTGGATCCTACTGGCTAGTATTTTGGTGAGAATTTTGCATCTGTATTCATCAAGGATATTGGTCTGTAATTCTCTTTTTTGATTCAGTCTTTGTCTGGTTTTGGAATCGAGGTAATGCTGGCTTCATAAAATGAATTTGGAAGTTTTCCTTCCATTTCTATCTTTTGGAACAGTTTCAGTAGAATAAATAGTCATTCTTCTTTAAATGTTTGGTAGAATTCCCCTGGGAAGCTGTCTGACCCTGGGCTCTTGTTTATTGGGAGATTTTTGATGACTGCTTCAATCTCCTTACTGGTTATGGGTCTGTTCAGGTTTTCTACTTCCTTCTGGCTCAGTTGTGGTAGTTGATATGTCTCTAGGAATGTATCCATTTCTTCCAGATTGTCAAATTTGTTTGTGTATAGTTGCTCATAATATGTTCTTATAATTATTTGTATTTCTTTGGTGTTGGTTGTGATCTGTCATTCATGATTTTATTTATTTGGGTCCTTTCTCTTTTCTTTTTGATAAGTCTGGCCAGGGGTTTATCAACCTTATTAATTCTTTCAAAGAACCAGCTCCTACTTTCATTGATTTCTTCTACTGTCCTTTTGGTTTCTATTTCATTGATTTCTGTTCTGATCTTTATGATTTCTCTTCTCCTGCTGGGTTTAGGCTTTCTTTGCTGTTCTTTCTTCAACTCCTTTAGGTGTAGGGTAGGTTGTGTACTTAAGACCTTTCTTGTTTCTTGAGAAAAGCTTGTATCTCTATATACTTTCCTCTCAGGATCACCTTTGCTGTGTCCTATAGATTTTGAACAGTTGTGTTTTCATTATCATTTGTTTCCATGAATTTTTTCAATTCTTCTTTAATTTCCTGGTTGATCCATTCATTCTTTAGTAGGATGCTCTTTAGCCTCCATGCATTTGAGTTCTTTCCAACTTTCCTCTTGTGATTGAATTCTGGCCTCAGAGCATTTCGGTCTGAAACTATGCAGGGAATGATCCCAGTCTTTTGGTACTGGTTGAGACCAGATTTGTGACCCAGGATGTGATCTCTTCTGGAGAATGTTCTATGTGCTTTAGAGAAGAGTGTGTATTCTGTTGCTTTGGGATGGAATGTTCTGAATATATCTGTGATGTCCATCTGGTCTAGTGTGCCCTTTAAGACCTTTATTTCCTTGTTGATCTTTTGCTTGGATGATTTATCCATTTCTGTGAGGGGGGTGTTAAAGTCCCCTACTATTATTGTTATTGTTGATGGGTTTCTTTGATTTTGTTATTAATTGGTTTATATAGTTGGCTGCTCCCATGTTAGGGTAATTGGCAATTTAAAACTGTTAGATCTTCTTGTTGGACAGACTCTTTGGGTATGATATAGTGTCCTTCCTCATCTCTTATTATAATCTTTGACTTAAAATCTAATTTATCTGATGTAAGGATTGCCACCCCAGCTTTCTTCTGATGTCCATTAGCATGGTAAATAGTTTTCCAGCCCCTCACTTTCAATCTGGAGGTGTCTTTGGGTCTAAAATGAGTTTCTTGCAGACAGCATATTGATGGGTTTGTTTTTTTCTCCATTCTGATATCCCGTGTCTTTTGATTGGGGCATTTAGCCCGTTCACATTCAGGGTAACTATTGAAAGATATAAATTTAGTGCCATTGTATTGCCTGTAAGGTGACTGTTAATGTATATTGTCTTTGTTCCTTTCTGGTCTATTACTTTTAGGCTCTCTCTTTGCTTAGAGGACCCCTTTCAATATTTCCTGTAGGACTGGTTTGGTGTTTGCAAATTCTTTTAATTCTTGTTTGTCGTGGAAGGCTTTTATCTCTCCTTCTATTTTCAATGATAGCCTGGCTGGATATAGTATTCTTGGCTGCATATTTTTCTCATTTAGTGCTCAGAATATGTTATGACCATTCTTTCTGGCCTAACGGCAGTATTATTTCAATCTCTGATTCATTTTTACATAATTGACTTCTCTCTGTGTGTTTCTATTTCTTTGTTTCTTTTCTTATGAGGACACTAGTCATGTTGGATTAGGATCCATTCCAATGACGTCATTTTAACTTGACTACCTTTGTAAAGACTTTGTTTTCAAATAAGATCATATTCAAAGGTACTGGTTATTAGGACTTCAACATATCTTTTGGGAGAAAAAATTCAACCTGTGGCATTGAATAAAGGACACCCAGGATTTATCTGCATTTTTTTTTCTTACAAAATGCATGTGACTCTACTATTATCTCAGTAAACAATTAGTTAAAAGTCAAAAGCAGGAGGTGATGGCCATGGAAGCCAGTATGGCTAGCAAGTAGTATAGGGGCCATTTCAAGAAATATGTCTTATAATTTGGAATGTGTGTGGTATTGGGCAAAGAGGGACTAGCTGATTATATGAGGCTAGTCTCCAAAGCAGATTATAGGAAACTGGTCCAACAGAAGGTATTGAGTATCTAGAAACAATTGTTGCTATGACCCTCACCCCACTTTCCTAGGACTGAAAGGACTCTTTGATCCTTATATGCTATATTGCTGATTCAGAGGAATAATGATGTAAGTTGATCTTTGTGTGTGTGAGTGTGTGATTGAGCAAAAAAAGTGCAAGTTCTGAAATTTTTAGGATTTTCCTGGGGTCTTCCTCAAAAGATATTTTTCAGTGTTTTAGATAGATTTAGCTTGAAAAGAGAACATAGAGGCTTGGGAGTTTGGGGAGCAGCAAAAGTAAGAATGCTATTAGGGAGAGAATTCATGCATATTCATAGGTCAGTTGAAATGCCTCAATAAATTTACATAAAGCACAAAGTATAAAGCCAAACACATAATTCAGTAAATGAAAGCAGCTATTTTAAAATTTTTTTGTAATTCATTAGCTGATTTGAGTATCACCATGGGTCACTCTTGCCCCTCCAAAGTGTAGGGTATTTTAGAATGAAAATAAGACCAGATGTATCTCCATGTGAGAAGTTTGCGATAATGTAGCAATAAAACTACCAAGAACATTAGAAACGAGAACAACAGTGTAGATTATAAAATTTCTCTTTCAAAACATGGTCTGACTTTAAACTTAAGACAGTTAGTAATGAGAACTTGAATTCCTATATGTATTCATCCAAAATTTAATATGAGCTGGTACAAGCCCTTTGCAACTTTTAAGCCTTCAGTAGTAAATTCATTCCTTCCTGCTAAATGGAAATTGAAGGGCTTGTAAACATCTCCCAATTGGAGTCAGGCAGGAGATCATCTTACAGATATTTTGGAGCTCAGAGTAGGGTCAATCAATTGACTCAATTGAGACAGACACACATTTAATTTGTATTTTTAAAGCCTCCATACAACATTTACTTTCATTTTTTTCCTGCTTAACACCTCTTTTTGTTCATTCCTTATTCACAAAGAGAAAGTTCTTATGTAGATTTTTAAGAAATGATCACCTTTCAAATGAAAACCATTTAGGAAAGCACATTGATGGGAATTTACCTAAACAAGGATACACTTTCTAATTAGCTCAGTTGCTCACATTGCATAATTAAAGCTTACTGAAGCAATTCAAATGAAGAACTGTCTTCTTTATTTTTTAAAGTATCATTTAAAGTGATTTGGAAATTAACATTATTCTAATTACCTCTTCTTAGAAATTAGTTTTTATGATTAAAGAGGAAAGATAATATCAGCTTGGTTTCTGATGCAGGTTGATTGCACTCTTTTGTTTTCTGTTGTTTTGCTTTTTGACTCTCAGACTTATTACTAACTGTTGTTCAGTACCAAAGCCCTGGCAATTCGCATTTGTACATATCAGGTCCTCTGAGATTACCTGAGCCTAGTTGCTCTGGGTATGAATAAATCTTCCCCAAGAGAAGGGAAAGTATGGAAGGACATGTCTCCAAATTCACATCCAGTCAAAAATAAACATGTTAAGTCTTCAACTTTCCCATGTCCACAGAGGTCCAAGACCTCAAACCTCAAAAACTACTTATTCTATTCATTCATGGTACAAACAGACAAATGAGCAATTAAACTAAGCCCATCTCTGACTAGGGCAAGAATGCAGGATGTGAGGGATCCTGGGACAACTGTCATGTCTAGTCTCCCTTCATAATAGTTTCTGCTGAGAGTGCTCACCAAAAGGGCTCAAGAGTAACTTTTGATGGTTTCAAAACATGGTGAGAATGATTCCCACTAGGAACATACTAAATGAATAGCTCTGGGGGCTCCTTCTCTTAGTCTTTTATTTTTTTCCTGGCAGCTGGTTGGGATTCTGTTATATCTGAGGCATATTTGGGGCCTCATTGAGATAAGCATTGTTCTAAAGAGGGACATAAAGAACAAAGAGTTCATATTAAACTTACTTAAAATATTTAATTAAAGATAAGTAGAAATTTTTTTTTGATAGGTAATGATGTGGGAAACAAAGACAAAAGAAAAATTATTAAATTTCCTTACTACCTACAGCCCATTGACAAGTCCTTGGAACAGACAGAGTGACATTCCTCTAGGGACTCAATTGCTTCAATGTTAATACTTTTCTAAGGGCAAAAGGCAATCCTAGCCTAATCTCCTCCTGCTCCCTCCCATCCCCGACCCCAAGCAGGATCCTTTAAGTACTTTAACATATAAAAATTCCTTTAGAAACTTCCTTTATCTCTAAACCCCCCAAGGTTGGCAGTCGTCCCCCAAACATATGGCCCACCAAGATACATCTGAAGGGTCTTATGACTAAGATTTTCTAAGACAGTGATAAGTGACCTTTTCCCAAGGTCCAAACCTTCAAGGTCCTGGAAACCTTGCTTCCAAAATTCCTTAGAGACTTAAGCTACTCCTAGCCCTCTCCCAACTTGAAAGTATATAATGGGCCACTCCTCATGGCCCTGGTGCAGCTCTTTATGCCCATGGGTCACTTCCCCATGCTTTAGTAAAACCATCTTTTTGCACCAAAGACATCTCAAGAATTCTTTCTTGGCCGTTGGCTTCAAACCAATGTTGGCTTCAAACCCTTTCTTTTCTACTCAGGTAATACATTTTCATGGTTAAAAATTCAAAAGATAATGTGATATATATCGTAAAATATATATATCACATATATATATTTATATGATATAAAGTAAAAACTCTTCTTTACACTTCTGAGCCCTGGCAATACAATATTTCTCTCCAGAGATAACCACTATTATCAATTTCTTATATATCATTTTTAGATATATTTTGTATGTACACAAAAGTATATTCATATTCTTTTTTATTTCTTTCCTAAAATACATATTAATTTGCATTGAGATTTGTGGCTGTTATTGTTTAATGATATATCTTAGGGAATCATTCCATATTATTATAGACAGAGCTTTTTTACTCATTTTTTACAGCTATGTGGCATTCCAGGTTATGAATGTGTCATAATTTATTTACCACAAGCACCAATATGGGCTTCTACATTGTTTCTAACATTTGCCATGTAGTAGTATAACTGTAGGATAAATACCTGACAAGAATTTGCTAGATCAAAGACTATATGGATTTATCATAGAACAGATATTGCCAAGTTGCTCCACCTAAAAATTGTACTGATTTATATTTCACCAATGTATAATGTTTCTCTAGGCCCTTATCAACATGTATGTATATGATCATTTAAACCAGGTGTGTGTGTGTGTGTGTGTGTGATTATGTGTGTGGAAAGTGTGAAGGTAAGTGGTTGATAAAATTGAATCTGGAGCCTTCCCCCTAGATACTGGAATCTGCTAGTGCTGCAATATTTAAAAACCAGCAATTGGTCACCTAGGTTATTCCAACTTCATTTTTGTATCTGGTAAACACATGGCAGAAATTACATTATCACCTGTCCCTAGCACAGTGTTGGAGGAAAGGTACTTGGCACGTCCACAACCATCTGCATTGTCTCCTTGAGCCTGTTCTAGAAATCGCATGGTAAGAGGTATTAACAGATTTTCAGGTGAAGACACAAAGTACATGCTGAGTTGTCTGGATCCTTGCCAGCTTTTCTCTTTCTGAACCTGAAAGACATATGACCATGAAGGCATTTAAGATAAACGTATTAAAGTGATAAATAACTTCAAAGAGTATGGTAGAAACTTAAGAATAAACAACCAAACCATAGCTTTTAAACTGGCATTATTTTTTAAAATTTTATTTTTTTCAGTATTCCAAAATTCATTGTTTATGTACCACATCCTGTGCTCCATGCAATACATGCCCTCCATAATACCCACAAACAGGCTCACCCACCCCCTACACCCCTCCCCTCCAAAACCCTCCGTTTGTTTCTCAGAGTCCACAGTCTCTCATGGTTCATCTACCCTTCTGATTTTCCCCAACTCACTTGCCCTCTCCATCTCCCAATGTCTTCCATGTTATTCCTTATGTTCTACAAGTAGGTGAAACCTTATGATAATTTACTCTCTCTGCTTGACTTATTTCACTCAGCAGGCATTATTAAGAAATAGTCAAGACCCAAGTCACTGGGGCTGATGGCTTTCCACACCCCGTCCAGTAACACACACCTTCTTCTCTTCGTCCTATAGGTTATAATTTATAAATGTGTCTTTTCACCTATTAATCATTAATCATGGCTATGTGGCTATTCTGATCTTGAAAGGTCAGAGTTGACATTTTAATATAGCACTTGGGCATCTCTATTAATTTCTTTTTATATTATTTCTCTAGCATTTCTGGGAGAATGGACACATGTATTAGAAAAGCTCTTTAAAGTAACAAATGGTGTTAGTCCTTCCTTTAGAATAATGGAGCTCAACCCAGCCAGTGAGAAAGAGAGAAACATTTCATAAATAAAGACTTATGAACAAAAATAGAAGGCTGCATCTACCCCCACCCACCCACAGTAGTCTGATAAAAGCAGCGGTTGGTTTAAAATAAGTTCTATCTCTGGTACATTAAAACCACATTTTTCTCTCTGGACCTTGAAAACCAGGTCAGTACTTTGATTTTGCAAATGGTGCAAAGATTGCTCCAGAAGCAGAGTAAACATCTCTAATCTTAGGTGGAAAGTAGACTAATACTTGCGATGCAATAGCTCCCAAGTTTTATTTGGCAATCTAACATTTTTAGTTTTTTTTTTTTAAGATTTTATTTATTTATTTGACAGACGGAGATCACAAGTAGGCAGAGAGGCAGGCAGAGAGAGAGGAGGAAGCAGGCTCTCTGCGGAGCAGAGAGCCCAATGTGGGGCTCGATCCCAGGACCCTGGGATCATGACCTGAGCCAAAGGCAGAGGCTTTAACCCAGAGAGCCACCCAGGCACTCCTAACATTTTTAGGGATTTTGAAATGACTGTTTTGGATTCAGGAAAATGACTGAAGTGGATGGAAATGGGCTGTAATTGATAGGACCATGCACAGAAATGAGAGGAGACCCGGGAAGATCAAGTAGTAGGGGTGGAGGAAGGCAGAATAGAAAGCAAACACAGTGTCCCTTTGGCTGCAGGTATGAGAAGGGATACCAGGAGGATAGGCAGGCTGCCTGCATGGGAGGATGATCAGGGGAAAGGGCTTAAGCAATTAACTGATCATATCATACCTTACACAGTATTCCTTCTGTCTTTGATTTAGATCACTTCTAGAACCAAAGGTCTAAAATGACAAAAGTGAGGTGTAAAGGGGAAAGCAGGAACACAGGCGTTCCAAAGAACAAGGCTCATACTGAGCCCGTTCTTAAGAGTTCTACAGGCATTTGTGAAGTTTTTATTAGATTCATCTGTATAGCACTTCAAGCTGTATCTTAAAAATTTCACCATGACCTTATGAGGTAGGAACTGTTATCACTCCATTTTAAAGATAAGGGCATTGAAGCTTAAAGATTTAAGTAACATACAAACTTTCACCATTAAAAATGATAGTGATGGGGCTTAAATATGTATCTATAAGACCAGAAAACTCATAGTTCTGAATTGCTGGGACACTATTAGTATAAAGTAATTTTTTTTAGAAAATTGGAATTAAATAAGTACTATTTACAATTTAAAATGAGATTTTTAAAGAAGAATAGTCAGCATTCAAATGCTACAGTTTGTGCAATTAATAATTTGTGCTTTCTGCTTGCCACCAAGTGCCCATACAATTAAGCAAGCATTATTGAAATAGCTTTTAAATTTAGAGATGTGTGTTGGCAAGCAATTGCATGAGACCCTGTGGTAAAAGTCAGCAGTTTTTAAGCAGAAAGAAAAAGATTTAGAAAGAAAACTCCATTATAAAATCATCAACTTCTTTTGCTTAAGGTAAAAATCTTATAACATGCTGGAAAAATATATTACAAATGAGTGCAAACCATCATCTAGATTTTTGCTCTTGTTGTGTTTACGCCTGAGGCCTTTTTATTTGATCATTGTTTTATTAATGGACTTGAACCGATGAACAAGCTGGGGAAAGCTGCAGTACCTGTGGCATAAAGTATATTGTCAGAAGAATGACTTTTTTTTTCCACATCCAGGTGTAATACATCATGGAAGTCAATTTAGCATGGGTAGCTTTAATATATGGTTGAGGGCTAGGAAATTTTTCAGGGAAGTAAGCACAGCCAAATTAATCTATACTGGAGGAAGAAATTCACCAGAGAGAAGAGTCCTTCTCCAATGTATATTTGGTTATATTATCATGCCCAGAGTTCTATTCTCAAAGGATTTTGCTATACAGAGGGAGAAATTGTCTGTAATTTACATAATATGCAATGGGCCATGCATTGATGATCAGGAAATAGTTTATCTTGTTAAATGTGCAATGAATAGGCTTTGAGTTTTCTAAAAAGACAGGTACAGACGATCCCCAGCTTAAGATAGTTTGATTTAACAGTTTTTCAGCCTTACAATAGTGCTCAAGTGATATATACATTCAGTAAAAATCATACTTTGAATTTTGACTTTTTATCTTTACCTGGGCAAGTGATATGTGGTACAACACTTGCTTGAGATGCTGGGCAGTGGCAGTGACCAGAAGCTCCCAGTCCGTTTTGAAGTCCCAAGTGTAAAAAACCCATGCACTTAAAACCATTCTGTACCCATACAACCATTCTGTTTCTCACTTTGAATACAGTACTCAAGAAGTTATATGAGATATTCAACACTTTGTTATTTTATAGGCTTGTGTTAGATGATTTTCCTCAATTGTAGGCTAAAGTAAGATTTTTAAGAATGTTTAAGATGGGCTAGGGTGGGCACCTGGGTGGCTCAGTTGGTTAGGTGTTTGTCTTCCCCTTGGGTCATGACCCCGGGGTCCTGAGATTGAGTCCCACACTGGGTTCCCTGCTCAGTAGGGGAGCCTGCTTTTCCTTCTCCCTTTGCCTGCAGCTTCCCCTTCTTGTGCTCTCTCTCGCTCTCTGTCAAAAAAATAAAAATCTAAAAAAAAAAAAAAAAGAAGAAGAAGAAGAAGAAGAAGAAAATAGGCTAGCTAGGGTAAACAATGATATTTGGTAAATTAGATGTATTAAATACATTAAATGCATTTAAGTGTATTAAGTGCATTTTGACTTAGCGCATTTTCAATTTATAATCAGTTTACTCAGTTGTAACTCCAACATGAGTCAAGTAAGAGGAAGATCTCTATTGTGGTACCATGGTGAAGTCCCTTATTGAAGTTGGGATATAGAGAAATCCAGTTAATTTTTTTTTTTTAACTCCTTTGGGGCCAGCACATACAGAGCAAGTGTTTGGTAACTAATAAATGAATGAAAGAGTAGAAAGGAAGTGAAGATGAGGAAAGTATATGATGGATGGCACTAGGAGTCCAACTCATATGCATGATATATGACTGTACAGCAATTATTTTACATCGGGATTTTGATATATGAAGTGGCTATATTTCAGGTATCACACTTTCTGCTGCTATATATCAAACCCATATAATTTATATCTGGATAGAATTTTGAGGATCATTTACTTTAATTCCCATATTTTACATATGAGAAAATAAAGGCTCAGAGAAATTAATAATTATGAAATTTTACCCTTTTGGATAACAGAAGAGCTGCAATTAGAATATAGATTTTCTGACATTTCTTTCAATACACAAATTATTCTCCAGATAATTTGATCCCATAAGTAGTACAAATTAATAGAACAGAATGAAATAGAATGGTATTCTATTTCGTTGGTAGCATTAGAAAAGATAACCCATGGTGTGGAAGCAAGTCTTTGCAAATCATACACATGATAAGGGTCCTGTATCCAGAATACATAATCATTACAATTTAATCAATGAAAAGACATATAACTCCATGTGAAAACAGACAATGGATTTAAATAGATATAACTCCATATAAGGTATACAAATGGTCAAAAAGTACATGAGAAGATGCTCAGTATCATTAGTCATAAAGGAAATGCAAATAAAAACTCTAAGTTATCACTTCATACCTCTGGGATGGCTACAATAAAAAAGACAGACAGTAACAAGTATTTGCAAGGATGCAGAGGTACTGGAACTCCCGCATACTGCTGGGGAATTCTAAAATGTTGCAGCCCTTTAGAAAATAGTTTATTTAGTTCCTTTAAATGTTGAGTATGAAATTATCACTTGATCAAGCAATTCCACTTCTAGGAATATATTTAGGAGAAATGAAAACATGTCCATTCAAAAACTTGTACAGAAATTTTTCTAGAAGTATTCATCATAATAGTAAAAAGAAATAGGAATAACCTAGATGTTTATGAACTGATGAATAGGTAAATGGCATGTTGTATAACCATACAATGGAATATTGTTCAGCCACAATAAAGAATGAAGTAGTGATATATACTACAACATGTATGAACTTTAAAACACTATGCTAAGGAAGGAAGCCAGACACAAAGTCATACACTGTACGGTTCTGTGGAAAATAAAGAAAGACCACCCAAATGAGAACAAGAAAAGGGTATTTATTCAGTTTGCTATGGTGAAGGAGGCAGCCACTATCACTTAGATTTGGCGGAGTCAAAGGCAGGAAGAAGAGTGGGAACACTTTATAATGGGGGAAAAAAAAAAGGATGGTTTCAGGTATGCTCTGATTGGATGCTGTTGACATAGAGAGGTTGTAGGTGGGCTAATTAGAAGTTGGGTATCCTAAGTAATTGATTAGGGGTAAATATTTGGCTTTCTCTGATTGGAAGTTGGAAATGAGAGCAAGAATGAGAAAAGTGTCAGTTAATGAAGTCCTAGACATTTTGGGCCTATTGTTATGGGGTTTATTGTCTGATTTCCTCAGCTGGTTACTCTAGATAGTAGCTTGACTTTTTGGACTGGAAGTTCTGTATTTATACTCAATATTTATTTATAGCCTGTGTGTGAGTGTGTGTATTTGTGTATTCAGTCTCTCCCTTCATTATATAAAACATCCAGAATAGGTAAATGCATAGAGATAGAAAGTATATTAAAAGTTGTCTAGAACTGGGGTGGGGGGAGTGGTTACTAATTTAATGGGTATAAGATTTCTTTTCAGGTTCTAAAATTAGATTCTCATGATGGCTGCAAGATCTGCAAATATATTTTAAAAATCACTGAATTATATTCTTTATATGGGTGAACTTTATGTTATTTAAATTATATATCAGAAAAAAGCTTTTAAAATAACTCACTAATGACTTTTTATCATTTGAAATAATAATATTTTGAATGTATTGGGTTAAAAGCATTTTATAATTAAAATTAATTTCAATTTCCCTTTATTTTTATTAATCTGATTAATAGAAAATTTAAAATTACACGTGTGTCTGACAGTTTTTGTTTTACAATTTCGATCTAATAAGAAGTCAGGCATAAAAAAGTAATTACAAGTATAAAGAATATTATGGAAGGAGAAGTTTTCTAGATTCTTTGATACTATTATTTTTGCTTTTTGAAAACACAGATGAAGAAAAAGAAATTCCTAAGAATTTGTTAGGAAGATATAAGAGAAAATCCTGTACCTTTTCATTCCTGGTTTTGAACTCCTGTCTTACATCTCGTATCTACCTTCATTGTATATAAAGAACTACAGGCTTTGATTAGTTGTTAATCTCAAAGGTTTTGGTTTTTTTGTTTTGTTTTTGTTTGTTTGTTTTTGTTTTTGTTTTTTAACCACAATGAGACTGATGAAAGCCATATACGCTTTTCTTGGATTGAGGCATAATAAATTTATGAACACTGATGAAATTTTTTATTTTGTCTGTGTAATATCCATGCATACTTCTGCCAAAAGCAAGTGGACTTTTTTTTGGTGGAGGGAAACATCCTTCCTTTTTATGACTTGTGAGTGTGGGGTAATAGATACTTCCTTTTCCAGTCACATAATTGGTTCAGGAATTGATGTTTTATTTTATTTGGCCTACCCTAGAGACTTCAGAAAGGAGAAACTTCTCCTTTGCTGAACTCAAAGCAGGAAAAGTCTAAAACAGAAGATTTTGAGGGCTATCACCTAGAGACAGGTGACCTGAAAAATAACAGAAAACCCTTACATATCACTTCAAACTCCAGATCTGTTTTTTTAAAATGATTTTATTTATTTATTTGACAGAGAGATCACAAGTAGGTAGAGAGGCAGGCAGAGAGTGAGAGGGAAACAGGCTCCTTGCTGAGCAGAGAGCCTGATGCAGGGCTCCATCCCAGGACCCTGAGATCATGACCTGAGCTGAAGGCAGAGGCTTTAACCCACTGAGCCACACAGTCGCCCTTCCAGATCCAGTTTTAAACTAATTTGTCAGTTAAGAAAGTCGATACATTCATTTTATTGGTTAAGCTGGTTTGGGATGGATTTTCTGACATTTACAACAGAAAGAACCCTGGTTGTTATCCAGACTAAGCATAAAGGGGATTTACAGATATCATTCAACATATCCACAGGCTTTATCTTGAGGATCCCTAGAGTATATAATTGGTAAGCTCAAAAGATTGTTTTATGGGCTTTGAACAGTGCATAATTAATCAGCTTAAATTACACATTTTCTTTGCAAATCATCCTGTGTGCTTTTTTGGGAAGGCTGGGATTTATAAATTGAGAGTCCTATATCTTCTCTTTTTCTTGTGAGGGAAGGGGTCCAATCACCAATCACATCCAATAATTAATTGCATGGTTTTCAACTTAGACTTTAGCACATTTATTTATAACGTGATGTTCCTTGGGCCACACTTTGAGAATACTGAAATAGGAATATATAATTTTTATCTTTTCCCATACTCTTCTCCATCTTAGTTCTATATAAGCTCAGAGTCACTGTTAGAATTTATTTTGCATATCAAATTAAATTATAGGTACAATAAAGTGACTTCTAGAATTTTGTTTGCATAGGATCATCTGTGAATAATATTGGGAATTTTGTGGAATTTTGGGTCTGTGCTAAATTCTGTCATCCGAGTTTGGAAACTGTGAGACCATGTGTGGAAATTCCTCCTACCTTGTGAGGGGGTAAAGGACTTTTGTAGAATAGAGTATAAACTAAAGTCATCTATCTGCACTTGGGGGCAGAAGTCATCTGACATATGGGGGTAGAGCACCTGTGAATTCAAAGACCAGTTGCATCATAATATCCATTACTAGTGGGTTTACATTAGGGCTATGCTTCAGCTGCTTTGTGGAAGCAACTACACTAGAACTGTCCAGATTCAGAGGGGCCTAGTAGCTTTTTGAAGGGGTTGTGTGGGGAGAGAAACATTGTGGACTTCCTAGAACAGTGAAAGTATCCACTGCAGGGAGCTGCTACTATAGCTGCTTGATCTAAGGACTGGAAAGCCACAGCTAACATCTCATGGGAGCACTTGCTGGGAGTTATCACAGATGTTTATTAAACATTATCTGTATTCAAGGATCTTGCTAACTTCAAGAGCATAGTCAGAGAAGTCAAGGCATGGCTCCCCTAAGAGATCTTGAAATCTGGAATGAGACGAAACAGTCTTGAGTGCCAGACCTATCCAGGGGAGATAACAATATCCATCCGCCTGGATCCTTGTGAAAAGTAAATACTGCAATCTTTTACAATATGAAATGCTTAGTCCTGAAACATGGCAAAAACCTCAGTAAGTGTGTCATTGATGATTATTCTCATTTCTTCATTGTAAATTGAGAGATATGGAAGAATATGCATGCTCTGATAAGAGAAGAGTTGGAAAACCATTGTCAAGATGTGTGGTTCAGTTGCAGGAAAGGGAGAGAGGGGCACCATGAGCTCTTGGAGATTGTCTTTATTTCTATTGGATTCCCTAACCGGGACCCAGGAGTGATGGCTCTTTCATTCATTCTAGATGTTTTCTCAATTCAAATGTGTGTGTGTGTGTGTGTAATAGCTCCCTAAGAAATTATAATTGCTTACTTGGCAAGTTTTCCAAATGTGACTAGGATTCAAATATGTGACTTAGATGATCTGTTTTCCTTGGTGACTGACATACCAACATTTATTGAGCCCTTATTCTGTGCCAGGTACTGCATTTAGAATACTTTATTACATAAATTATACAACATAGATACTATTATTATCCCTATTTTACAGATGAAGTGAATGGGGCTAACTTCCTAATCACATAGTTAACATTATTAGAGCTGGAATTTAGTCCTAGCCATCCCTGTTCCAGAGTCCACATTCCTACCCACTGTACTTTTATGAGCCCCTGATGAATGGTCTAAGATTCTCAGAACATTTAAGATTATTTCCTAGTTCATGAGTCTGCTCTTAACCTCTTGGGCCATTCCTGATTCTATAGATACAGAATGACAGAAATGGAAGATTTTTTTGGCACCCTGATTAAACCTGACTCCCATCCCCTGAAATATAAGGGAAGTCCACCCACACCTGCCACCTACCCCTGCCATATAGCCATTATCATCTGATTAGTTAATCCCAGACGGGGTTATTATATATTTAATTGTTAACTGTCACCATTAAAATCTTTCAGCTTACTCTCTTTGCCGTGGATCCTGTGGATCCTGTGGTTATCTAGATGTGAATCAGTCGGGGAATTAACTAATTAGTTAAAATGTACAACTCTAGGTCCCACTCCTGGAAATTCTTTTTTTTTTTAATTTATTTATTTATTTGACAGAGATAGATCACAAGTAGGCAGAGAGGCAGGCAGAGAGAGAGAGAGGAGGAAGCAGGCTCCCCGCTGAGCAGAGAGCCCGATGCGGGACTCGATCCCAGGACCCTGAGATCATGACCCGAGCTGAAGGCAGCAGCCCAACCCACTGAGCCACCCAGGCACCCCACCACTCCTGGAAATTCTGAAGCAGTTGGTCTTGTTGGTTCCCCAAGCATCTGCTTTTGTAAGTGCTCCCAGTATTTCTGACTTAATGTTTTTGGATCATGATGAAGAATATTGTTGTATATAGATAAATTTGTCAGAAAATGTGGACTTTGTCCTTAATGTTAGAATTGTGTTAAAATACACAGACATAGGGCACCTGTGTGGCTCAGTAAGTTAGGTGTCCAACTCTTGATTTCTGCTTGGGTCATGATCTCAGGATTGTGAGATTGAGCCCCGCATTGGACTCCACAGTTGGCAGGGAGTCTGCTTAAGATTCTTTCCCTCTGCCTCTCTCTCTCTCTCTCAAATAAATACATAAATCTTAAAAAATACACAGCATATTAATATGAGCAGATGAAAATGATCAAGTTTATATAAACTTTAATATATACAAATTTAAGTATATTCTGTTTTTTGATATTAGCTATGTGATCTCTTCTAGTTATAGACATTTAACTTGCTTATTGAGACCATTCTATCTTTTTCAAAACATTTTCACATCCTAATTTTATCCTTTGGAATTTATGAGATCCAAATGAGGAGAATACGTAACATCCCCCATTTTACAGTTGAAGAAACTGAAGCTAAATAAGCAAGGTTAGATTACCTTTCTAGGTTAATTAGGCTTGTAATTATTGATCTTGTCTGTGTTTATGCCACAGGATGCTGCCTTACATTGCAATCAGAATTGTCTGTAGTAGATAGAGAATTCTTTAAAGGCCATCCTCAAACTCCTAAGACAGAGGACATTGTTGATGCCTTGGGTAAAGGAGGGTTATCTAAAGACATCTTAAGTATGAGGTTCACAATGAGACCATACTCAGAGAAACTCTTCTACAAGTAGTACACTCTGCTTTTGATGTTCCTAGCTCTATCTTTAATGGTCAAGCCCTAGCCAGAAGATTAAGGAAGAGGGCATAGAAAGAGCTCAGAGATCCTCTAGCCCAAACCACTCATTATTCACAAACACAGAGCTCAAGAGGCAATGTGTGTTCTGTCCAAGGAGGCTACAAGGAGTTAATGACAGAGCCATTGCCAGGATGCCTGTCTCCTGAAGCTCCACAATAGGGGGAATGAACCCTGGGTTGAGAGTCAAATAGACTAAGCTTTGAAATTTGCCTTTGTCCTTCACTGGGATTGTGATCTTGGACAAGTCACTTAACATCTCTGAACCTCTGATTCTTCATCAGTGAAGTAGGGATAATAATGCAAACCCCACGGACTAGTTTTTCAAAGTACTGATATTTCAAACCAGCTGGCCTGATTCGGGGTATTTCTCAGTGAATGATGGTGTTCTTGCCTGGCTTTCTTTTGATTCAAAGCTCATTTTTCAGGCCAAGTCTAACACCAAATAATTTGTTCTATGGCTCTTTCTATATATATCATTTCTTAGATACCGCCACATTTGTAAAGGGATATCCTACTACATATTCATGAATGCAAATTGGCCTCCCAGGCTGCAGCCTTTGACTCTGCAAATTTAGATGTGGATATTAACAGACATTTCTGCAAGTGGCTCTGGATTATATTAGCCAGAAGCTGGAGGGAAAATGGCCAGGGAACACCAAATAACCTTTCTTCCTGATTATTTTTGATCTTGGGAGGAGCAGAAGGAAGTGGGAGTCTCTGTGGGATGGACTCCTGTAGAATCCCCAGCACCCCAGGATGGTAAATGCCATCAGGCAGAGAGTGTTGCTACTTTATGCGCTACTCTTTGTGCAGCAGCTGACACATAATAGCATACAATTACTAGTAGAATACATAGTTAATATGTATTGAGGAAAACAATTTCTAATTTTAACTTTTAATAGTTTCCCACATCCTATTGCTGGCTCATTTATTTCACTTTGATTAGTTTGTCCCTCTCGTATGCTATAACCTCTCCAAAGGCGGGTTCTAGTAAAACTGGTCACACAAGTAGCTCCAGTTCATAAAGTATCTACTTGGAGTAGATAAAGTATCTACTAGATATACCACAAACAATATATTCCCCACATTTTTAATGAAGTTGATCATTATTCCCACATAACAGATGAAGAAACAGGGAGATTAAATAACTTGTCCAGATCACACAGCCTGTTTGTAGCAGAGCCAGTGGTTGAATCCAAGGCCCATATTCTTCACCATCATACTTTTCTATCCCACACAGTGTTTTTCAGACAGTTTGCACATGGCATATGAACCATGATCAGTGGAGCTGTATGAAGTAAAAATCTGGCATGGATGAAGTGGCTTTTTCAGTCTGTTTTCACTCTGGACAGCCCTTGGCTCTTCTAGAGCTGTCCATGGTGCTGGTTCCCCATTGCCTAACCCTGTTCAGGCTTGTCTATACCAGGAAATGCCTTCTCCTTGCAGTTTCCCACCAGTTCTTTTCATGAAAATTTGCTTTGTTGTATTTTGTTAGCTGGCATTTATAAAATGTTTGTGCTGAATCCATATTATGGTCACTTTATAGAGTAAAATATTTAATTCTCACCATAACCCTATGAGACAAGTTTTATTACTATTTCCTTTTTAAAGATGTGGAAACTGAGGTTCAGGAATTTTTTTTTAAGATTTTATTTATTTATTTGACAGAGAGAAATCACAAGTAGATGGAGAGGCAGGCAGAGAGAGAGAGAGGGAAGCAGGCTCCCTGCTGAGCAGAGAGCCCGATGTGGGACTCGATCCCAGGACCCTGAGATCATGACCTGAGCCGAAGGCAGTGGCTTAACCCACTGAGCCACCCAGGCGCCCCGAGGTTCAGGAATTTTAAGAAATAGGATCAAGGCCATAGAAGTATGACACATTCCATTGTACCCTTCTATTTGTTCTTTGTTCTTGGGTCAGAATCCTAAATGCATAATGACTGAATGGCTTACTGTACTAACCATACCTTAGAGTTATAAGTTTTGAAGATTTCAAATGATGCCTCACATTTGATCTTAACACCAGCTCCCAAGGATGAAAATATAACCACAATCAAACAACTTGAGTTATAATTAGCAGCAAATAGTCACAAGGATGAAAGGCCTTGGTGCCCTATCCATACCAACCATTGCTCCTGACCTGCTGCCCCTACACAACCCTTCCAGGCTGCACTTCTGCATTTTCTCAGAGGCCTTTCCACAAACAAGTGTCTGGGAGTGGATACTACAGACCCCAAAACCATAGGGAAGATATTTTGGTACAAGGAATATCTTTGATGTTTCTCAAGTATCATGACCAGGCATTTGCCTTGCTTAAGGTCAACCTTCTCTTTAACCCACGTTAAACTGACACTAGACTTGGGTTATGTTGGAAAGGTGTTAAGACATGTAGTCTTGTGAGTCCTGGAGAGTTGGGGAATCAAAACTCAACTTTCTTGTTGTGAAGAAGCATTTATTTGAAGGACAACATTTCCTTTTACTTCGCTTCTATTACCTTTGCCATGCTAAATTAAATTCAAATGTTTTGATTAAAAATTGAATATATTTCAATTCTGCTTAAATAGATTTATTCAATATAGCCATTTTCCCACTCATGTATTTATTCTTAATAAGGAGAAAGACAGTAGAAATGATGTTCAACAAATGGTATTACTGTTTCCCCCCCTCCTTGGAATATGCAACTTTCAGTGATTTTATTTTAACTTTTTTGTGCATAGTTTTATTACATATTTGTTAAAAGTTTTAAAAAACTATTTTATTTTCAGAAATCACTACTAAATAAAAAATAAATTAGTGTGTGTGTTTGCTGTGGTTGTTGTAACCACCACCATTAAAACAACTGGGATTTATTTTCTCATGGATCTGAAGTCCAAAAATCTGAAATTGGTATCAGTGGACAAAAATGAAGGTGCCACAGGGACATACTTCATCTGGAGGCTTTAGTGGAGAATCTGCTTCTTGCCTAATTCAGTTATGATGACTGCTGGCACCATCTCAGTCTTCAAGGCCAGTATCTTTAAATTCTCTCTGTTCTATCTTCACATTTCCTTCTCTTCTATGTCTAATCAAATTTCTCTCTGCCCTACTCTTTTAATAATACATGTTATTGCATTTAGGGCCCAGCCAGATATCTAGAATAACCTTCTGATTTCAAGGTCCTTAACTTAAAACATCTAGGTAATATTTACAGATTCTGGGATTAGGATCTGATGTTTTGGGGGACCATTATTCAATGTACCATAAATAGTTCCCAAGGGGAGAATGATAACCAACAAAGATTTCATACCTGTTCTTTAAATGGATTCATGTGAAGCTCTAATTTCATGCCCTGTATCAGCTGTGTGTCTCTAATTAGATGACTGTATGGCCAATTTACCTGGGATAATTCTAGTTTAAATACATTGCCTATAGAATTATTAATACACTCTCTTTACCCTCAACAGTGTTTTGGTTTATGTAATAAATTATATGACCATAAATTATAACTTCCATATGCTATAGCATATATCTACAGGCCAGGCTCTTTTAGGTTTACAGGAAACATGATCTTGGGGCCAGAGAACCTTGCTGGGGACAAAGCAGACACCATATTCCGCCATATCCCTCTTCTAAAAGAAGCTGACAAATGATAATGAGAGAGCTTATCAGCAGACTCCTCAGTGGGTCTTGGGATGTATAAAGGCAGAGAGGCTGATGATGGGCATTTAAGCTGCTGTAGGCTCTTGTGCTTTCACTTGCCCTTGTAATAGTGTCTAATTGCAGAGTAAGGACAAGGGCATTCATCTGCTGATGTTCTCTGCTAGGCCGCATGGACACAGGAAGGCTTGGCATCTTCTCTCTTCACCACTGCTATCAATAAATTTGCTTGGTACTTGGATGCCTTCTGGGTACATAATCCTAGAAAGCTGATGCTCCTGCTGTGTTAATACACTCTTCTACCTTTTAAATAATATTGAATTAATTCATGTGAATTATCAGTAAAATTTAAGAATAAGAACAGGGACTGGTAGGGATGTTCCAGGAAGGGTATCTTCAGCCTGTTCCATTGAAGATCATCTGTATAAATAGTTGACTTCAGACAGTTTGATTTTTTTTCTCTTTTCCTTCCTTTCTACCTTCTTTCCTTCCTTCCTCCTTCTAAATATCCTTTCTATTAGTAGTTTAATTTAGATGCTACCAAATTTTGTAGTAATCTTTGTAGGTAAGGAATCCTCAACTCAAATATGTTAAGTAATTTACCAGAGGGTTACTCAGATATAGGCTGAGCTGGCAATCAAACCTGAGCCATGTGACTTTGAAGTCCACATAGTTAACCATTCTAGTCCATTCCTCATTTCCAAAATGGGTTATCAGTTTAAAAATGGACAACTTTGGGGGTTCCTGAGTGGCTCAATTGATTGAGCATCCAACTCTTGATTTCAGCTGAGGTCATGATCTCAGGGTTGTGGACTCAAGTCCCACATTGGGCTACTCACTCAGTGGGGAATCTGCTGGAGATTCCCTCTCTCCCTCTCCCCCATCTCTCTTTCAAGATAAATAAATCCTTAAAAAATAAAAATGGACAACTTTACAAGCTATAAGGTTCAGAGAAGGTATCTGTGTACTAACAACAGTCAGGACTAGCTCTCTGGAAGTTATGGCTGGGTTTGGAGAGAACTAGGCTCACCGATAGCAATGAAATCAGAGAATACTAAAAATAGAAGACAGCTCATAGCACTTAAATTCAAATAAATAGCCTGCAAGCCAGAATTTAAGGGAGGTGATGATGTTACAGAAAAGTCCCAGGAGACTATAAAGCAATTAAAACAAAAGCACAGAAACTAGAAAGGAAGGCATCCTTGGTAGCTTATGTAAATGCTCTCATCTGTGATGGTAGCAAGAGGACAAAGAAAGCTGGGAACCAGGCACTGAGTCAGAGTGGCTAAGCTACAGAGAAGATTATAAAGCCCAACTAAAAGATGTCTGTTTTGCTGAGAACTAACAGGGAAAGGATGGGACTCTTTCGAGGAAGATCTGGCTGCTCCACATTTTAGCAGACTATAGTTGTCAGCTCATTCAGGATTTGCCTTACTGCAGACTGCCATCTCCCCTAAGGGCATAAATAAACCCAGGCCATTTTGGCCCACCAAGCCAAATATACTCCAGCACATCTGGTGGGGTTGGCCAAGGTCTTAGATGACCTGCTCTGCAGTTAGACTTCTCCCTCTTATCAATCTCACTTCCTCCAACACTCTCCCACAGGTGTGGTATCCACGATGCCAAACTCCATCTTATTATCTGCTTCTGAAATACCAACATTTAGTAGAATCTGAGAATCCTCAAGCCCAACTCTCCTTTGAAAAGAATTAATATGCTTCCTTCCCCCACACTAAGGAGAATTCTATAGTCAGAAGGGTAGAATGTCCTAGATATGCAAGAAGGGAGGACCCTCTTAAGAAACACTTGTATACCAGGCCTACTGCTAGTTATGGTCTGACCTGCAATCTAGAGACCTTATTTCTCTTTTCCTTAATTAGATTCTGGGGCCTAAGCATTGCTTTCTGGAAGCAGACAGATGGGATACAAACTATAGAGTATTCAGTTGGCTAAGCATTCTTGGATTTTTGTTGGCTTACTCACATAGTGAAGTGTGTTAGATCAAAATGTTCCCAGAGCTGACACCTTCAGAATACTTGATCACCAGCTGCCAGATTTGGAACAAAAACAGCACCACTTCCCAGTCTTTTGGGTAGTACTCATTAACCAGTTCTGGAGGGTCACATGGCTCTGAGTTTTTTCATCCTCCACCCATTCTGACCACTGAAACGTGTGACAGCAAAGTCCCGTTCAGCTGGGTGGTTAACACAGTTGTATGAGATTGGTGTCACTCAGCTGCTCTACAAAGAGGACTCCCGTGAGAGGGGTAGGAATCACAAATGCTCCATGCCTTTTCTATCTTGGAGGATGACAATCCTAACAACCTTGCTGTCCTTAGCCACAAAATGCAACATGGAGGGGTGTGTATCATCTTTAGAGCTCCTACCATTTATAGCATTGAGTCAAATTTCCTGGGTCTCTATTTGACAGATTTAATGTCCAACAACTCCTGGAGAAAATTTATCCAAAGGGTCCAGAGATGAAAAAATTTGCCTGTCTGCAAAGAGGAGTGAGTGAAACGTTTCCACACAGAATCTTCAGCAGGTTATAACCCATAAATCTGTCAGCAAACTTTATCCTTCATGTGCATGAAATTATGCAAGCTTCTTTTTTCTTTATTGTCATTTGAATTATGCACTCTGTATTGTAGATAGATCAGCTCTTCTTAGGCAGCTATAATGGAGCCGTTGGATGACAGGGATATGTTTTATTTTTATGTCAACCTGCTCTGATTCAGTGTTTAGGGTGACATATAATCAGATATCAAGTTAAAAAAAAAAGTCCTGTGTTCAGTGTAAACCTCCTTCCATCATGACCAATGAGATATAATTGGTGCTATTGACAGCCCTCTGGCCTGCATCGATTTTCTATCAGCCTGAAATCTGATGACAACTGTTTTTTCCCCCACTCTATTTGGCTATAAACTATCACAAAGGAAAACTTATGTAAATTATAACTTGTTATATGTAGCCATGTGCTTTTCCAAAAGAAGCAAACTTGGGCATACGTTAAGTGTTACAACAATAAAATAATTACCATTTAGTGACTGTTAAGCAGGGCTGCCATGTACTGCTCTTCAGAGACCCTCATCTACTTGCCAGTTGTTTGACCAGAAGAAAAAGCACATTTTTCTTATTCTCATAAAGATAATGTGGACTTGCAGAAGGCTTGCTACTGTGTGCCCACATACTGAAGATTTAATGCACTATCATGTTTAATTTATATGAACTCATATAAGGTAAATATTATTACTTGCAATATACAGCTGCGGAAGATAAGCCTTATAGAAGCGATGCAAATCATCCAAGGTCAGAGAACCAGTAAATGGAAGACTCATTTCAAGTCTTGGGAAACTGCAGAGTCCTGACTTATTTCCCCTTAGCTGCTCAAGGTCTGCACCAAGAGAAGCCTGTCTATAGAAACGAGCTGTGCTTTTTCAGTAGTCATATTCAGTACCAGTTGTCTCATCTGCAATTCTCTGGAGCTGTCTGTTGTAGATACTTTTGCCTACAGTTTTCCTAAACAATCTCAAAGCACTAGCCAGAAGGAAGTGAAACTTTGAAACAACAACAACAAACTTTGCATAGTTGGTTCTTTCCAATCTTTTCTTTCACAATTAATTGAGGGGCTTTGATCTATTTTTTTCAAAGATTTTATTTATTTGACAGAGAGATAGCACAAGTAGACAGAGCGGCAGGCAGAGGGAGAGGGAGAAGCAGGCTTTCTGCTTTGCAGGGAACCCCATCCCAGGACCCTAGGATCATGACTTGAGCCGAAATCAGCAGCTTAGCTGACTGAGCCACTCAGGCGCTCCGGGTTCAGATCTATTTGGAAAGAAAGGAAAAGAAGTCCAAATGAAAGGATTGGAGAAGGAGCTGTGGAACAACTACAGAGGGACTTCATGGGAATCTAGAAAGAGCTGAGCCCCAGAAATGTCAGCAGCAGAACCCCCAGAAGGACAGCCCCAGAATGTGGCTGCTCTCTCAACTTATCTCTTCCATGTGATCTCTCTGAATCATTAACTGGCTTCTGATCTGCATCTTCTGGGACTTCTTTACAACGGTGTGGCATACATGGGCTGGTAATCTCCACTTTCATGGACCTCTCATTTCTAACGCTGGGGATTGGAATTTCCCTCTATTCAAATTCCTAATAGAAGCATTCTGGATTTTGAGCCAGAGATTCGCCTGTGCATGGGAGCACACCTTCTCATCTCAGATGTTCCCTTTGAGGTGGGATGGGAGAGGGTGAATAGCAATGCGGTCCTGTGGCTTAGCACACACTCTACAGGGCTGATGGCTGCAGACCTACATAACGGCAGTGCTTTAGACCCACACGTCAGTTCTGAACATACGCTATGTGCTGCTGCCCCTCGGAACAATTGGTTACTTAAACTGTAACCCCTGGAGGATTTTACTAGTTACCAAGCACATTTAGATATGGCCTTAAGAAATACATATATTGGCAACAGGTCTTTGGGGAGAAGGATGATATACGACCGTGAAGCTGGGCAGCTGGGAACGCCCGGCCTGCCCAGGGCAGAAGGCCGCCTGCTTCAGGGAAGCCGAGCACCCGGGAACGCCGGGTCAGCTCAGGGTGGAACGAACACCGCCTGCTTCCCTTTTCCCTTATGGCTCCTTTCTCTTCCTTCCCAGAAGCGCCCGTTGTTAGTTAGATGAGTCCTTTGAATGTGCTTGTTTAACTATAAACTTTAAACACGGGATTAACGTTTGACCTTCATCTATCCTTCTATTTTCTATCTAATAAAAGTGAGACTGTGGAGTTGCTCGTGGCAGCAGTCCTTTTCCACTGTGGTCGCCTGCTCCCAGTCTCTTGCAGCTGACTTGTTTGTGCCTCCTCTTGTCTCCGACTGGAAGCGGCATCTCTGCTCTTGTTCTCACCCTGTACTTCAAACATCTTCCTCGTCTATTCTCCTTGGTGGTCGATCTCATGGGCATCATTCTCTTTTCTGACAAGTTTATGGATTGGCTATAACATTTTAACTCATCCTCTAACCTCTTATGTGGCGCTCCTTGAGATGCTGTTTCTCATACACATTCTTGAACCCCATCTAATCACACCCAGTTTTCCTAAAATACTTAGCTTATTACCACGATTTCCTCTCCTCCTCCTCCTCCTCCTCCTCCTATGCTACTACTGTTACTGCTCTATTACTAACGTGTATATGAATACACTCTTGTGTTTTTTTTTTTAATGTGTTAGCTCAATTAATTTCATGAAAATCTTATGTGGTAGCTAATATTATTTTTCCCATGTTGCTGATAATTATATGACTTTTGGTGAAAGTAACTATGATACCCAAGGCAGCACAGGTTTTGGGCTGTGTTCCAGATGGATCTGACTCTGGAGCTTGTGTTCTTAAGCATAACATTGCCCTTGCAAGTGACTAAAAACTGGACAGTTAATACCTAATGCTGATTGAGTGTCACATTTATGAGGAACCATCTTTCTGTTTCTTCATGTGTAATATGAAGTATTATCTTTTCAACTAGACTTTAAACCTATAGTGGATAGGAACAATAGAATACATGCCTGTAGTGTCTTCTATAACATATCCTACTTGGAAGCACAGATAAAGCTCGCATATACTTATTGTCTGTCTGCATCTACATTTTTCTTCAGCTTTAAGTTCCTTTAGAAATAAGCTATGGCTAAATTTTTCTTCTGTTCACTCCAATATTGGCTTTCCAAAGATAAGAAAATTTAGGTTTATTTTTTCTGAACTCTAGACCCCTGAATATGAAAAAGTCTCAACAATAGGTTACCATCATCTGCCTAATGCATTTATTTTGAAGCTGTAATGATAGAACAGTAAATGTGATTGTGCTGTCCGGGGTGCATAACTTGAGGAAATTGCACTACAATAAAAATCTAAAACCAACCAAACCAAAATAAAGAAAACACACCTTTGGCCTTGTACTGAATAGTGAGAAGAAGTAGCACTTATCTATTAACATCTGAACTAAAGAAAGACTCTCAAGCATCTTTTTATCATGACTAACTGATTGAAACAAAGAAATATCCTTCTTCCTGTTTTCTCAACTTTGCTACCTTCCCAGCAGGTGGGCTGGAACATACTTGGATCTCTCTCTTCTCCTACTGCCAAGATAATAACATGAAAAATAAAATAATGGCTTTGACCATTAGGTTATGTGTCCCTAGCCTCAATTAGCTATGAACTATGTCTGGGAAATGGCTTTTAGGACCAACAGATGCATGAACATGGGGGATTGCTCTTATTTTAAAAGGTCTCTTATTCACAGAGTTTGGGGAAAATGGGAAAAGGTAAAAGGAGAATAGATCATTGTTCACAAATGTCTCTATCAACCTAGCCTCAGATACTCACTTTTCTTCCAATCAATCTCTGAACTGCAATAGAAGGGAGATTTGGAGCTGAAGATAAGGGATGGTGCCGATTCTATTAATTACCAACCATGTAATTTTAGGCTAATTATTTAGTTTTTTGGTCTCAAAATAAAATTAATTAACTGACCTGTAAAATGAGGTGAATAATCTTTTTCTTTTTCCACATGGCTATTGTGAGGATCTAATAGGTTAGTAAACACTAAAAACACTATATAAAGTTATAAAACCCAAGTAAGAATTATTATTCTGATTTTATTATTTCAATCTACTATACTGGCTACCAAATAGCTTAAGAATGTAGAAATACCTTTTTTTTCCTGTGGTCAAATAGGACAAATCTTGACTTTTCTCTAAGGAATTTTTTTTCCAGCCTAAAAAACAAAAGAAAAAAGATAAATCCTTCTATCATTATTTTGACATATCCTTAAATAATATGACATCTGGATTCTCTCTCCTTCTACACTCTTCTTCATCCTGTTTCCATTTTCTGAAGCCATACAGAATGCTTGAAAACAGTCCACAGAATATTGATAAATTCCTCTTCTTAATTCCATGCCTCCAAATACAAAATAATTTGAATTTATTTGTTTTTTAAAAGATTTATTTATTAGGGGGGAGAGACTGAACAAGAGTGGGAGGGGTACAGGAGAGGGAGAAGCAGAGTCCCCACTGAGCAGGGAGCCTGATGTGGGGCTTGATCATGACCTAGGCCCAAGGCAGATGCTAACCAACTAAGCCACCCAGGTGCCCTCAGTATAACTTGTATTTAAAAGAAGCCTTTACTGATGACTTAATAAAAAAAGCCTTAGGCAGACAAGGATTTTGAACCAGTAAATTTTGATACCCCCAAATCTTACCAGCAAATAGGGGCTCACTGTGTTTGTGATGGACAAATAAGTCATCAGATTCCCTGTCTGCCATTAAACTGTGTTGATAGGTAAAAGTATTGGTGGGTATTGTATGGTGGGTCAGATCATGGGCTTCAGTATCTTACCAACCTGGACTTTAAAACATATAAAACATATAACTTTAAAACATATAAAAATATATGAAGTATATAAAATCCAAAACCATCAATCATTAGCCATGTAGGAAACTTTAGCATATTGTGCCACATTTTCTTCATCCCCCTAAAAATAGGATATTAGTAATAAAATCCATCTGACAAGATTGTTATGGAGGTTGAATGAAATATGGTACTGAGTACCAAATCTGACCAGTACTGTGTCCCCACAAGTCATGGTTATTATAATTTCATTGCTGTTATTATTTGGTGAATTAGTAAGCATGAAATTGATTTGAAATGATACAAGTCTTTGGATGTTTAGGACACCCAGGTAGCTCCCATCTCCCATTCAACTCTTCATGACCTTTGCCCAGTTCTAGTTTTTCCCAGGACTCTGCACTTCAGTTAAATGACCAAACTAGAGGTAATTTCCTCAGGGACTTCTTGAAGGTCAGAGCCTATTCTGTGGGGTGCTGTCCTCAACAGATGAGTTGAGACCAGGGGATTATGATTACATTAGCTCAGAACCTGGATCTCTGGCAGGGTCTAACCCTTCTAGTTTTCTTCAAGTAATATCCCATTTATTTATTTATTTATTTATTTATTATTTTATAAAGATTTTGTTATTTATTTGACAGACAGAGACCACAAGTAGGCGGAGAGGCAGGCAGAGAGAGAGGAGGAAGCAGGCTCCACGCGGAGCAGAGAGCCTGATTTGGGGCTCGATCCTAGGACCCTGGGATCATGATCCAAGCTGAAGGCAGAGGCTTCAACCCACTAAGCCACCCAGGTTCCCTGTAAAATCTCATTTATAATTGAGAAGATTTGAGGACGTTTTCATCATCTGCCACCTAATTTAATGAAATATCTTGTTAACTAACACAGTGGTGCCTAAAATGTCTATTGATTGTAAAGTCTGTCATTGTGAACCAAGTGTAATGCCACACTTTGTTAAATAAGCCAGACACTGACATCTTAAGCATAAGCAAACTAAGTAAATATTCTTGGTGAGATCTTTGAAGGGCAAAATGGGCAGTTACCAAGTCTGTGTCTCCTTGCTTAATCTACTTAGTCTACTCTTGTGTAGATTTAATGTCATGGCTCAGCATGGAAACTAAAGGTGAGTGCTTACTTACTTGGTGTTGGTCCTTTATTTGAAAGAGTACTTGAAACACTTGGGAAGTAGAAAGAAGTGACTGTTTCAATGGGAACTTAGCCAAGAAAATATGAAATTTATGTAAATGCCAGGGTCCCAATATCTCTGTATGTCATTTCTGCGGGGGTGGAGAGTTCTTGGGAAAAAGAGCTGTTTCTCACAACTGTAATTTGGGAAACTGTTTAATAAGGGGGCTCTTCAGCACACTTGAGAAGTCGTTAGGCAATTGATTTATTGAAAATGACCTCTAGGCTTCTTCTGACCAATAGAGTAAAGAAAATTCCTTTAAAAATTTAGAAAGTAGGGGTGCCTAGGTGGCTCAGTGGGTTAAGTCTCTGCCTTTGGCTTAGGTCACGATCTCAGGGTCCTGGGATCAAGCCCCACATCAGGCTCTGTGCTCAGTGGGGAGCCTGCTTCCCCCTCCCTACCTCTCTGCCTTTCTCTCTGCCTACTTGTGATCTCTCTCTGTCAAATAAAAAATTGTTTAAAAAATTAAAAAAATATATATATTTATTTGGGAAAGTAAAATTAAAACAGTAACAATGCAGTGAATAATTACATAGGACTAGTAACAATAACCAACTATCAAAAGCTTGACATAGTTCACTTTCATTAGCTTGGTAGGTGGTCATAGTTCAGCCATGGAGTTAGGCAGCGAGAGGTAGGTAGTGCTTTGCTCCTCTGAGAGTGTCTACACACAGACTGCAAGAAAATCACTCCTACTTGGGGGTGGGATATGGAGTGGGGTGAGGAGAATTAATGGGAGTGGCAGCCGCTTGTAAAAACTGAAGTAAAAAATCAATGATGTACTGTATGGTGACTAACATTAGCATAGTTAAAAAAAGAAAAGAAAAGAAAAGAAAAAAAAAGAAATGCATTCTGACCAAATTCAGTTTGACCATTCTGAAAGGAGTTATGAGGATTCAGAGGCTTGTGTAAGTGTATTTGAAAGAATCTTTGTCATTCCCCTGGGCCTCTCAGAGTACCCACCTAGTGGAAGATGTTTGATTAAATACTTGCTGAAAAAAATAATGAAGTTGTAAGAGCCTCCTGTTGAATGATACCTTGGATTGGGACATTTGCAAACAATGTATGGGATCTGCTTGGCTTTTCTTCTGAGGTGGCAACTGCTTGCAGGTAGGTGGGGTTCTCTTTTTCCCCCTGCCTCTTCCTCCTCCAGTGCAGGGAGGCCTGACCTGGACCCTTCTGAGTGCACAGCTGGTCTTTCTAGTTCTAGGGTTCAACTGTCAGAATTACTTCTTTAGCTTTGTTTTTTGTTTTTGTTGTTGTTTGTTTGTTTTTATACTAAACTTCGTATCCCTGCTTTGATTCTATGATACTAAAGGTGATATTCTGACTCCCTTGGCCTTGCTCTTTTATTCAGAACTCAGAATGGGACAGAGGGCTTTTATTGGGTCTCCTGAGACCTAATACTTTTTTTTTTTTGAAGATTTTATTTATTTATTGAAAGAGAGAAAGAGAGAACATGTGAGAGAGCAGGGGGAGGGGCAAAGGGAGAGGCAGAATCTCAAGCAAACTCCAGACCGAGTGTGTAACCCAATGCAGGATTCAATTTTACCATCTAAAGACATGACCTGAGCTCATACCCAGAGTCTGGTGCTCAGCTGACCGAGACACTCAGGCACCCAAAATCTAATCCTTAAGGGAGGTTTTTCTTGCTTAAATTTGCCCATTACTCACTCGTTAGTCCAGAGCAATGCACAGACCTCTGCATACTTCCTTTGATCTTATTACACCCAGTGTCCTCTCTCTGTTTGGAGAATCAACTATTTTATTTGATAATAACTTTCTTCTACTCACTATCCCCCAGCACTGTTAAATACTCTTTTCTCTGCAATTCCCCCCTCCTCTGACTTTCTCTTCATAAATACTCCCTTTCCTCAATCCAGGATTTACTTATTTTTAATTTGTTTCTCCTTAGCCTAAAGCTGTTTGTTCTTCAAGCATGATAGGTTTTCTTTCTTCATTGAATGGTACTTCGAAATGACATCTTTTAATTTATGTCAAAAGAGACACACACAGGAACTCCTTGTTATGGAAAGTCTTTCCCTTTAAGTTCCTGGGCAAAGAAATGCTACCTTCATGGGCTTTACTATTTTTTTTTTCCAGCTAATTAGTTGCACCTTCCATTCATCTTCCAGAAATTGTTTCTTTTAATGATATCGAAAGTTAATATTATTGTGCCTTAAGTAGTTTATAGTTTATTATTATTATTATTATTTGCTAAATTGAAGCCCCTAAAGACAGGCATTATTGGAGTTTTCCTTTCACTTGTATATATCTGGGTTCTAATCCAATTCCTGAAAAAGCATGTCATCCCAGAATCAAAGGCCTCATGCTTCTGTGCTCAGGATCAACATAATCAAGCCTGTGGATGGATTTTGAGAATGGACCTGTACACAGTGGTAGGATAGCCACACACAGCAGCCCAGGGGGAGTGGCCCTGACTCTGACTGAAGGGGGAGGGAGAAGATGGATACTGCACAAAGGTAGAGCCAAGCTCAGAGTTGCTGTGGCATTTCTGACTGGAGGGGCATCTGTCCAGTATGACTGGATACATGAAAGGTAAAATTGGAAGGCTTAAGAATTTCTTTAGAAACAATTGGATACAATCTTTGGGGAGACGTTGGAGTCAGAATAGACAATGTTTGCAGATTTACCCACTTTGTGAGAATCTGCTTTTAAATGTGAATATTCATCTAAAAAAAGAGTTCATATAAAGAAGTTTGGGTGTTTATTCACAATAACTGTAGCTGAGAGAAATATCGGCATTTGGTGCTGATCTGGCGAGCATGAGACAATGTGATGCTCATATCTTAGTTACAAGATCATATGAAAACAAGGCAATTTAATTGCAATTAGCATAAAATAATTTATTTTAAAACTGCTATTATGTGCATTTATATCCTATAGTATGTTTTCTTCTAGACTGCTACTGTAGGTGCCTCATTATAGCAAAAACCTACAAGGTCATTAATCTGCAATTTCACTTGCCATCTCGTTTATTATATGCAATTCTGCTCTGTGTTTATTATGGCATTGTTAAAAGTCTTCTTAGGTTATTTATTTGTAGGATTCATTTCTCTGTGAACCTCCGTAAGGCTCTGATTACAGCTAAGTAAGCAAATGGGACCTGTGTGGCACCAAACTGGCTTTCCCTAAGCATCTGGAATGCGTTCTGCTCTTCGCCTGTCTCTCCTTCCTCATATTTGTCGCTGATTGCTAGTGATTCTGGAAGCTAGAGCATTTTTCCACCTTCTGAAACATTAGAGTTCTTGGCACATTTACAGAGAACACTTGGAACACAGCAAAGTGAATTGTAGATAAACACTAAGCAAGATGCTACTGCTCTCCTGAAGCCAGCACATTACTAAGCTTTGGGTGGTCTGGTTTGGTGAGCTGAGTACGGCTAAGTTGTGTAACAAGTGTAGAGTTGTGGGGTGGAAATCCCCATGGTGATAGCTTCACCCAGATAAAACCTGCTTAATAAAATACACATGCAAACTTAGTCCCCGGCCACCATCACTGCGGCACTCTTGGGCTCAACTATGTGGATGGATCAACAGAAATCTGTCTCCACTGCTGGCAGGGTGACTGAATATTCTCATGAATTATAAGGAAACTACAATTTTCTGTTTGCACCATCAGTGTGACAAGAACTCCTGAGCTATGCATTTTTAATTTCATAGCTCAATCCGATTTTCCAACTCTTAAGAGCTGGATATTGCTAAAAACTTCATTTCACACACAAAAACACTGAGGCTTGGAGAGGAACTATTTGTTCCTTGTTCAAGATTACACCGGTACTACATAGCTGACCCCAAAGCTCTCTGCAGTGCCTCACAGCCCAGTGTTCTTATAACATTACTGCATGCAGTTTCCAAGGTTAGTTGGCCTTTCTGAAGATTCATTCTGTCAGTTTCCTTTCCTCTGTGTAGTCTTGTGTTTACCACATCATAGTTCACTAAAGCTTTTTACACAGAAGGCAAATAGAAATGGAAGAAAGTACAGGGTAATCCCAATAAAAGTCCCGTGATTGCTCGCTCTGGGGAAGTGAATATTTCTGAATAAGCGGGTTTTCCTTATTTATGGAACAGCATGCCCATATATATCCCCTCAAAATTAAAAACAAAGTTCTATTTGACTATATTTTTTCCAAGATGAATTTTACCTCCTTTTTGAACACAATCACTTTACCTATTTAAGTATCTGCCCTTATCACAGAAGGGTGACTCCATAGTGGCTGTGACATTGATGGCAAAATTAATTATGTATCGCTTGATGGACAAATAGGCAAATGTCATATCAACATGCCTGATAACTATTAGATTAATAAATGCCTATTATGGTCATTATTTATGATCCTAGAACTCAGTATAATGTGCCTGTAAGAGTATTGAAAAGTATGACACTATTTGTACCTTATCCTAAAGATTTATATTCATTGTTTTCTTTTGTCTGTTGTGTAATTTTTCAGTTTCTTCTGCATTCTCAGCTCATACCACTCTACTGCCATTTATTTAGTCTTCAGCATATGTCTGTCAACAGCAGGCATCTGCTGCTTTTAATATGAAAGCTAAAATGAATTAGGGAACCAGATGCCCTTTGTTATTCAAATTTTGTAAAGGTTCAAAGCCTCTCCTAGGAGTGAGTGAATGTGTTTAAGTTGGAACTTATGGCATCTTCCACAAGGAAAGGTGATTTGAGTACTCAAGGACAACTTTCTTAGCTAGCTTCTTGATCTAGATCTGTTTTAAGAAGTTGACAAATAAGTGCTCAAGAAGGCACTATTGGCACCCTCACTGTGTCCTCTTGGCTCTCACCTGTTCATGGCACGCTGGCCCAACTTCCCAACTGCCATACCTGACTCTTTCTGTCTGGGGCTTTCTCTGACCACCAGAACCAGCTCTGCCCACAGACTCTACTGGCCAGATGGGCTGGGGAATTATGACTCCTAAAGAGGGGGAGGGGAGGACCCTCACCCAACGACCAGTGGGATTGATGCAGAAATAACCCAGTTCCCTCCCTTCCTCCACATGTGATAACTCTAAGGTATATATTCCCTGCCCATTCTCACACTTTCTTACTGTGATTATTCTCTAGTCATCCATCATGCTAGCTGGCTTAATAACTTACCTCTGTTCGGGGCACCTGGGTGGATCTGTCGGTTAAGTGCCTGACTCTTGGTTTCTACTCAGGTCATGATATTGAGGTCATGAGGTAGAGTCTCATGTGGGGCTCTGAGTCAGCAGGGAGTCTGCTTGAGATTCTCTTTCTCCACTCCCTCTACCCCCGCTTATGCTCTATAAATAAATAAATAAATAAATAAATAAAATCTTAAACAACAGCAGCAACAATAACAACAAAAATCTTATATCTGTTGGCTTTTTACATTTTGTCATCTGGATCTTCTCTTACCTTCCTTGTGTTTCCTGAGATTTGCTCCCAAAAGGCAAACCACTTGCCCTTGCTCCTTTGTCTCAAGGTCTACTTTCCAGAGGTTTTCAAACTAAAGCACGGAGTTACAGATAAATGAAATGTTCTAGTACTTAGAAAAAGCAAGTTACTTTGGTCTAAGGAGGTTAATCTTTGGTTATAATCCTCTTGAATTCTCTTTAGATTTCATCATTCAGATTGCTCCTGTGTCTCTTAACCGCCCACCTTGTAAATATTAGAAAAGATACATATTTTCGTCGGTAGATGTGGCAGGCTCACTGCAGTATGGACTCAGAATTGATGGATATGCTTTATGGATCAATTCTTTAGGAAAATGGTGCTGAGTCAGAATACATGGTGAAGGGACCTGAGCAGCTGTTTGAATTTAGCATCAAGTCAGCACTTCAAAATCTAGAAATGAGAATTTGTTGGACCTGGGGCCCTTAGACAGAAAGGTGACATTGCCCGAATAAATCACTGGTTTGCTCTTTTTGTCAGTGATACAGGGGAATTTGCATTTTTTCCTCTCTTAATTTGCTCGAGATTGGCAGTTTGAAGGAACAGTGCTATTGCACTGTAGCTGAAGAAAGAAAATAATTTTAAAAAATGAACTTTCCATCTAGCACTCACCTGTCTTCCTTCAAAGCACCATTCTCCCTCTATGAAAGGCAATTGCAAGGACAAATATGAACTTCACTGGAGGAACAGCAGTCTTTTCAGCAAATGGTGTCGAGGCAACTAAATATCTATGTCAAAACAACGAAGTTGGGGGTACCTGGGTGGCCCAGTTGGTTAAGCGTCTGACTCTTGGTTTCAACTCAGGTCATGATCTCTCGGGTGGCACACAGAAGGAAGTCTACTTGAAGATTCTCTCCCTCTACCCATTCCCCATTTTGGCACATGCATGTATTTGCATTCTCTCTCTCTCTCTCTCTCAAATGGATAAATATTTAAAAACAAAACAATGAAATTGGACTTCTGCCTTCCATTGTATATAAAAATTTACTCAAAATGATCAGAAACCTAAATGTACTAACTAAAATTATAAAATACTAAAAAGAAAACCCAAGAGTAAATCTTTGTGACCTTGAGTCAGGCAATAGTTTCTTAGATATGAAACTAAAAGAAAACTGACAAAAGAAAAAAATAATTTGAACTTTATCCAAATTAATAACTGTATTTCAAAGGAAACCATCAAGAATGTGAAAATGCAAGTCACAGAATGGGAGAGAGTATTTGCAAATCAAATATCTGATGAAGGACTTGTTTCCAGAATAAATAAAGAACTCTTACAATTTAATAATAAAAGGACATATAACTCAAGTTAAAATGGGAAAACTCAATGAATAAATGTTTCTCCAAGGAAGATCTAATGATTCTCAAATTAGTAGTCATTTGGAAAATGGAATTGAAACTACACTTAGCTACTTCTTTATACACACTAGGATAATTATAATCACGAAGACAGATATAAACAATTGTTGCTCAGGATGTGGAGACATTGAAATCCTCAAAATTTGTTGGTAGGAATGTAATATAGTGCAGCCAGTTTGGAAAACGGTTTGTCACCTTCTCAAAATATTAGACACAGAGTTACCATATGACCCTGTTAATCTGCTCCTTTGTATATAATGTATCTGCCCAGAACCTGTCCCTGAATTTTTGTAACAATATCACTGATAGCCAAAAAGTAGAAAAAGCTCAAATACCTACAACTGAATAATTGATAATAAAAATCTCATTTATCTATTCAATGGCACTAGTAAGCAAAAAAGTTCTACAAAAGTAGGGGTCAAACTTGAAAATGCTATGCCAAGTGGAAAAAGCTCATCACAAAAAATATACACAATTCCATTTAAATAAAGTGACCAACGTAAGTAATTCTATATGACAAAATGTACATTCATGGCTTGAAATGGAGGGATGTAGGAATTGGTGAGTGACTGCTGATAAATGGGATTTTTGAGGGGGTGATAAAAATGTTTTGAAATTGTGTTGATGACAGCACAACTCTGTGAGCATATTAAAATTCATTGAATTTTATACTTTAAATAAGTGAATTGTATGCTACATGAATTATACATCAGTAAATCTGTTAAAATGCTCATTCACTGTTTATATACAAATAATAACAATGTATCCTATACTTCATAATTTTTATATAAATTAAATGTATGACAACAATGGCATAGAATGTGGGAATGGAGAAAGCAAAGTGTGCTATTACACATTTCTAAAGTAGATATCAAAATATCTAATTTTAGTATTTTCAGTTTGGACTGGGCTATTTATTTGTTTATTTTTTATTTATTTACTTACTTACTTACTGTGGTCTATCCTATGTACTGTTTAGCAGTATCTTGGCCTTCTACATTCTAGCCAATCAATGCCAGCATCCTCCTCCTCTCCCTTCCCTACCTTCCTTCATTTGTGCCAATGGAAAATGTCTCCAGACCCTGTCACTTGTCCCTTAGGGAACAAATGATCCTGTTGAGAATACCCACGATACAAGAAGCACTACGATCTGATTTCGGTATGATGTCTCAGCTTCCTTTCTCTACTGTAACAAATTACCACAAACTCAGTGGTATAAATCCACATGGTTTTATTTTTTTCATAGTTCTGGAGCTCGGATGTTCAAAATGTTCTTCCTGGGCTATGCTCTAAGTGTCATCAGGGTCATGTTCCTCCTGGAGGCTCCTTAGAAGACTCCATTGACTTGCCTTTTCCAGCCTTTAGAGGCTTTCCTTGGCCATGGATCTTTCTTCTTGTCTTCAAAGCCTGAGTGTAAAATCTTCAAGTTTCTTTCTCTCTGTCTTCTCCTTTGTCATCACTTCTTCCTTCTGATGCTGACCTTCTGCCTTTCTTTTGTAAAGATGCTGTGATTATTTTGGGCTCACCTAGAGTTAATACAGATTAATCTGCTCATCTCAAGATCCTTAATTTACCACATTAGCAAAGCGCCTTTTACCATTCAAGGTTGGGGGGAATTATTCAGCCTATCACAGTAGAATTGGGTAAACACTACAAGTAACTGTTAGAATAACAATGAGTCATATATTTAATGGTGTCCTACAGATTCCCATGACTATATTCATTTTGGATATTCTCCCTCTTCTTTGGATGGTTAATGTATCTTGCTCTATTACAGAAATGTTAGCCTTTCCTAACTATTTGCCATTAAAATCTCTGTTATCTTTAACAATGCTTCTGGGTATGACTTTTTTCCATACTCTACTCCAAATAAGCCAACATCCTCTGGCAGGATCACACAGCTGCTGACCCTCGCTTCCTGTGCAACTATCTGGAGTGGATCTCTGCCCCAGAGCTAGAGCTGGGACAGAGAGAGGACCAGAGCAGTCAGTTCTCAGGCCCTGCCTTGCATCTCCAAAATAAAACTTCTAAGGAGGGAGCTTGGGGGTATGATGCAGTTTCTGATTTAAACACCACATACTCCCATTGTTTTTATTCAGATTCTTTAGATTTTCTTGAATGATTATTTCTTGATTTATTGTATAATTATCAGAGATTTTAAATGTTTGTTTTTGAAACTGTTGTCAAATTTTATTGCTGCTATTTGGGGGAGAGGATTTGTGGAGCTTCTTACTCTTTCCAAAAGTTCCATCTTTATATTGTATCTTTGTGTTTCTCTCTCTTTTTCCATGAGTTCAACGAGGCAAGATGAGACTTGAACTTCCTTCTATTCAAAACACTCCCTGTTGCATTTAAGGCTGAGGCCCTGGTTTACACCAAATTTGCTCTAAATTTGAGTTGAACTCTTTCTTTTAGTTTCCTTAAAGCGCTTTACTTAAGTTTGCAATCTCTCACTATTGAATATTTTAACACTTCCAAGCATAGAGTTCAGCGAGATTATAGTGCTCTGTCCGCGAAGCATGCTCGAACTCTTTTTGTACCAGGAGTTACACTTTAAAGGAATCAGGCTAAAAGGATCCTGGGAGTTACAATATTCCAATCCAATGTACAAGTGAACTACATAGATTCTTTACAAAAGCTTACAACTAAAAATGCATTTTATTTTTGGTTTATAAGAAAAAGAAATGTACTTAAGCAAATTTATGCAAATAGAAGAGCAGAGTTTTAAGAATTCAGAGATTCACAGATTTTATGGGAATTAAATTTGATAGCTGAAAACCATTACAGATTTTCTTGTGTCTAAGTGTGTCTGTGTCTTTGACTCTGTCAAATTATGTCTCAATTTGTATTTCTGTGTGTCTGTCTCTATGAGACAATATTTCTGCTTCTGTCTGTTCACGTATCCATCACACTCTCTGCAGAGACGTACTATTTGCTTTAATCTGTCTTACTCCTTCCACTTCTTCTTTGCCTATATCTTAGTATTTATGGGGGAATAGACTCTAGCCCTAACATTATGTGAACTTTCAGATCAGACACTTATACCAACTGATACTTATATCAATATTAAATATTAGAGAAATAATGCTAATATTAATAATAATATTAGAGATATAATAATAAATAACATATAATAAATAAATATATAATATATATTATATAATATATAATAATAATAAAATTAGGGAAATAATGCTAATATATAAAAATCATGCTATTAGGCTAGTTTCCCACCTATAGCAAAACTTTTCTTCATATTTTTCTTCCCTTCTATGGGTATTCTCTGAGTCACCCACACTTTCTGGCCCAGATCTGTCTGTAATTGTGTAGGAACCCATTGTACTGTCTAAAGAAGAAAACAAAGCTAAGTGATCCACAAAATAATTTCATTCATAACCCTGGCTTTACTTGTATTTTCCCAGTTACCAACATAGAAACTAATGAGATTTAAGCATTAATAATTGCTACAAGTAAGACAACTTCAAGCAAGTTGTTTCAGGGTTGGTTTTAGAAACCTCCAGTGGCTTGGGACACCTGGGTGACTCAGTCCATGAAGCATCTGCCTTCAGCTCAGGTCAGGATCCCTGGGTCCTGGGATTGAGTCCTGCATTGGCCTCCTTGCTCAGTAGAGAGCCTGCTTTTCCCTCTGCCTGTGTCTCCTTGCTTGTGCTTTCCTCCGCTTTCTCTGGCAAATAAATAAATAAAATCTTTTAAAAAAAGAAAAGAAAAGAAAAAAGAAACCTGCAGTGGCTTGACCAACTAGATTACTTTGAGTCTATACATGCTTATGCCCAAAGCTATTCCTAATTAAAAGTGGTTTCCAAGCAGCTTAGTAAAAGCTGTTCATTGAGATTAATGATGAAATTTTGCTGGTTTCAGCTGTACAAAAGGGAAAATAAACTCCTTTGTGCTGGATGGCTGGCCAATGGGTCTACAGATAAGGATGGGGTAGCCATTCTAATTCCCAGTGTGCCTGACCCTAGTTCTCCCATCTCCTGGCAACCATGTGACTGTTAAGAGCAGCCTGATGACCCATTATCTATTTCCACCTTCTCACTCTGTTGCGGAATGGAGGAGCCCCATCTGTCCTTGCTGTTGCCCTCACTGGTTCTTCCAGGTACTGTCTGTACTTCTCTTTTAACTGTGTAATTGGGAATATGTGGTGTTTTGCCTATGATGAGAGATCAAGGAAGGAAATTGTGTTAGGTATACATGATTACAAAGACGGAAGCAGACTCACCACTTCAAAAGAAATACCTGATTTCTCTGGTTAAGAGAGTGAATATACATGAGCTTTGGAAATCTTGAGTAGAACTTAGATCAAATACAACTCTTCACTTACTTGCCTTGTGACTTTGAGGAGATTACTTGACGTCCTGGAGTCTCACTTTTCTTATGTTTAGCTGTGGACAATAATGTCATGTGAGAAGTATTGCTGAGGAGATTCACTGTCACCAGGGTTGAATCAGGACAGAGCCTGGCCACAGAGGGTATGAACTGGTGATGGGGACCAAGGACTGGGGTCATTTGGTACTTATATTCAGCATTACTCACCTGCCTCATTTTTAGCACTTGGCTTTGAGTTCTTCCAAGAGCCCCCTCTGTTCTTGTTGATCTGCTCAATTATAGTGACTTTTTGCTTTTCTGGCATAAGTTCTTCAATTTTTACATGGTATACTAGGGTCTCCATTCTTATAAAATATTTATATATGAGAGATCTACTCATTTAGTACAATTAAAGTGAAGTTTGGTTCTCAAATATTCTTTTTATAAATATTTCCTTGGAAATACTTACAATATATATGGTAAAATTTGTTTGCATTAGAGTTTCAAATAATTTTAGAAGACATGTTTTATTCCAACTTTATTTTATAAATTTTTAATTTATACTTTAATTTATAAGTTAAAAATGTATGCCTTTTGATTTATACTTTTCAAAGTGTATCATGTGTATTACTTCATTTGATTTTCATGATATCAGAATTATTTCCACTTTTTTAATTTTTTTAGTGTTCTATGATTCATTGTTTGTATATAACACCCAGTGCTCCATGCAATCAATACATGCCCTTCTTAATAACCATCACCAGGCTAACCATCCCCCCACATCCACCAAAACCTTCAGTTTGTTTTTCCAGAAACATGGAAAAACATGGTTCATCTCCTCCTCAGATTTTATCACCTTCATTTTCCCCTTCCTTCTTCGAATGTCCTCCATGCTATTCTGTATGTTCCACAAATAAGTGAAACAATATGATAGTTGTCTTTCTCTGCTTGACTTATCTCACTCAGTATAATCTCCTCCAGTTTTATCAATGTTGATACAAATGTTGGGTGTTCATCCTTTCTGATGACTGAGTAATATTCCATTGTGTATATGGACCACATCTTCTTTATCCGTTTAGTGCCAATAAATTAAGCAATCTGGAAGAAATGGATGCCTTCCTGGAGACGTATAAACTACCAAGACTGAAACAGGAAGAAAATAACAACTTGAATAGACCAGTAACATGAAACGACACCGAAGCAGTGATCAAAAACCTCCCAAAAAACAAGACTCCAGGGCCTGATGGATTGATTCCCTGAGGGAATTCTACCAAACATTTGAAGAAGAAATAATACATATTCTCCTGAGGCTCTTTCAAAAAATAGAAACAGAAGAAAAACTTCCAAACTCATTCTATGAGGCCAGCATACCTTGATCCCCAAACCAGGAAAGACCCCATCAAAAACGAAAATTACAGACCAATATCCCTGATGAATATGGATGCTAAAATTCTCAACAAGATCCTAGCTAATACAATTCATCAGTACTTTAGAAGGATTATCCATCACAACGAGGTGGGATTTATCCCTGGGGTACAAGTGTGGTTCAGCAAATCAGTCAATGTGATAGAACATATTAATAAGAGAAGAGAAAAGAACCATATGGTCCTCTCAATTGATGGAGAAGAAGCATTTGACAAAATACAGCTCCCTTTCCTGATTAAAACTCTTCAGAGTGTAGGGAGAGAGGGAACATTCCTCAATTTCATAAAAACCATCTATAAAAAGCCCATAGAAAATATCATTCTCAATAGGGAAAAGCTGAAAGCCTTTCACTTAAGATCAGGAACATGACAAGGGTGCCCATTCTCACCACTATTTTTCCACCTAGTATAGAAGTCCTAGCAACAGCAATCAGACAACAAAAAGAAATAAAAAGTATTCAAATTGGCAAAGAAGAGGTCAAACTCTTTTCACAGATGACAGGATACTTTATGTAGAAAACTCAAGAGAGTCCACCCCCAAATTACTAGAACTCATATAGCAATTCAGTAATGTGGCAGGATGCAAAATCAGTGCACAGAAATCAGTTGCTTTCCTCTACACCAACAATGCAACTGTAGAAAGAGAAATTGGGGAATAGATTCCATTTACAGTAGCACCAAAAATCACAAGATACCTTGGAATAAACCTAACCAAAGACATAAAGGATCTATACTCCAAAAACTACAGAACACTTATGAAAAATATTGAAGAAGACACAAAAGGATGGAAATATTTCTACTTTTCAAATGAGGGACATTGTGATTGAGGGAGCAGCAAAATAGAATTGGGACTGGGGTCTATTGATTTCCTAACCGAATATTCCATCCATTTTACCCGATTCTCTTCCATCAGTAATGTTAGTTTTTATAAGGTAGTAATACTAATGTTAATGATAATGAGAAATATTTCTACTAATTTATACCCAATATAATTCTGATTCTTACAGAAAAATTTGATTTTCATATCATGATCTAAAGGAACTAATTGTTCTTCCCTTTGCTCCTAAATTTTTTTTCCAACTCCATGAAATACTTTTTAGTACCATGGTTTCATAACTTTAAATAGTGTTACAAGAATGAGTATTCAACCATGACATTTCTAATTGGCTACAAACATAATCCAATATCTTCATTTTACCATATTGTCAAAAGAGTTAATTGGACTTGCAGAGCTAGCAGCAAAATATATTGGTTTAAGCAAACAGTGAATCTAATTTTTTCCATAAACAGTCCTGCACAGGGGCAGTACAGAAGAGAGGCAATGATAGGTTTCTCTGTGTAACTTCAAAAGATCAATTTGGCTCCAGTTTTCTAGTGGTGATAGATGGACATAAAATGAAATATCATTCATTTATTTTAACATAAATTATTATTTTTTAAGTTGGACCAGATCAACAAATAAAGAAATGATAAATTTTGCAGGGCAGTTCAGCCCAGCCAAAATTAGGGGAGATGGACTCTTCCCCTTCCATTCCAAACACTTCACATATCTAGTCCCTAGGAGTTTAAAGTATTAAAATAGAGAAATACACACACACACACACACACACATTTGGCAATCTATCTATCTATATATTTCTTTTAACAAATAATATTATTTATTGAGATTTCACTAACTTAGACTGGGAGATTTTGGTCAATGCTTACCTAAGTCATTCATTAGTAGAAACTTGATTCTACTGATTATAGCCCCATTTGCTACACACACTTGTCTATAGGAAAGTCACAAAATACCTTTAAGCCTTACTATGTTTGATCATTAAAGTATCCTTACTTGCCTCTTGAAGAAAAGCAATGATTAAATGAGAATGTCACCTCAATCTTTAATCTATTGCAGATATTCAAGAAAAAAAATTATAAAACTCAACAAACAATAATGTATACAGGTATAAAAAAGAGGATTTAATTTATTTCAAAGAACAAGCTGTTTTCGGTCATGCAGGGATCATTGTTTATATTCTAACAATGAAATGCCCCATGCCAAGTCTGTTTGATTAGTTTGTTGGGTGGAGCATATTCTGGTTACATATAGTTAATTAGATTTAAGTTATTTTACATTTTAAGTGTTCCTTATAATTCTGAAGGTTTTTTAAAAAATCGAAATTATTGTTACTGTAGTCAAAATTAGTAAGCTGTTATGGTAGCTGTTTTTAATGCCTCATTTGCCAACTCTCAGCCTTAAAAATCTGCATTGAAAAACTTCCTTTGTCTTCTGGAGAACAAAGAATGTTCCTTTGACTCTCATCTTTTGAGATGACCCTTAAATAGATAAGAGAGGAAATATGGTAATGGTCTGCTGACTCCATGATCATTATCAGTATAATGTTTCAAGGTGGGCAAAGCACTGTTTCACATATGACAAACACCAGGAGTTTGATCACTTAGCCTAAGATGATTCTTACAGATATATTCATACTGGGAGTCAGTTTATGTCTCAGCAAAAAAGTCAGTTACCCTGCCAGTCAGCCTCTTCTGCTTGTCATGGGGTTTTTTCAGTGGGCTTCATATAAACAATACTAAATCTTTCTTTCCTAAGTCTGTTCGCAAATAGAAATTCACTAGTTTAACCAGGTTTGAGGTACAAATGACTGATGATACAGCAAGGATATTTGTTTCTTAACTATGCTATTACTAATAATTCCTACAAAATTTTTAAGGAGCTGACAATAGTGGATGAGGTGAGAATAAAGTCTTCTGTAAAAGGCAATAAAAACAAACACAATGTATCATCAATGAAAGCAATGTATAAGTAATTATCATTATCATGAAAGTTGGGGAAAAAGATGAACAGCTATGGACATGGTACTTGGTAAAATTTTCAAGGAGGAAAAAAGAAATGAATTGAGTATTGGGGGTGGGCAGGATTTAAATAGAAAAAAAGTGTTAGGGAAGGGGTTTTCAAATGGAATTGAGAGTGGGACCATGTGATCAAGGTTACTGATGATTTTGCCTGATTATATATACTATGTTAATCCTTTTTTTGTATTCTGGTTTTATAGGAAAGTGCACTCATATAGCTGATGCAGGTCCTTCCCTTTCTATGTAGTTATAATAGATTCTTAATTATTTTTTTCTGATCAATATCCCTCCATTTTCTGGGAAAAGCAATTCAATTTTTCCTAAAGTGTTATCCTCCAATACCATTTGGTTTACAAATAAAGGACTTTTAAATAGATAGCATTTAGTATACAACCCACCTTATTGACAAAATTTCCTTTGTTTAAGAAAGAAGTGACTGACACCTGCTCAAAAACATTAAGAAGGACTCCCTTCTTAATGTTTTTGAGACTTGGAACAATGAAGAATGTTAGACCTTAAAGTGAAAGAGCTTACAACTCTTTTTCTACCACCAAAATACATAGAACAAAACCCATCAGAGCGTCTGGATATTTACTAGACTGACAGAAAAGCATGCCATTATATTAGGCGTCTTGTAAAAACACTTCAGTATCTTGAAATGAATAAAAAGAAAATAAAACCCATAAAGAACCATTATAGAAAATCTAGAAACAAAATTTTACACAAATCAGCTGAGTAAAATCCTCCCTAAACCCAAAGCAAGCACTATAAAAGTAAATAAAAATTATAGTGAAAAAAATGACAAGGGGTTAAGGTGATAGACTAGAATATATCCACTTAATAAGAAAGATAGGAGTAATGGAGGAATAGAAGAACTAAAAAGGCATAAGATATAAAGAAAAATAGTAAGATGATAGATGGAAATGCTACATTTAAAATAAGTAGATTAAACAAGTAAAAAGACAGAAATTGGAAAAAATTTTTAAATATGATTCAACCAAATATGTGTAAGACATACTTTTGAGACAAAGACACAAAATTGATTGAGATTAAATAGATGGAAAAATTATACAATGGAAACAATTAAAAAAAGAGAGATAGAGAGTGGCTATATTCATGGAAGTCAAAATAGACTTCAAAACAAATGTTACTAGTAACAGAAATAAAATTTTATAATGATAAATGGATTTATCCTCAGAAGATGAAACAATTGCAAATAAGCATGCATCTAACAATAGAGCTCCAAAATACATGAAAGAAAACCTGTCAGAATTGAAAGAAGAAACATAATACAGCAATATCATGTAACAATTCCATATACTAAGTTTCAAACTATTTTCATCATCCCAAAGGGAAACCCAGTACTCATTAAGCAGTTATCTTCTATTTCCCCATCTCCCTGGTTCAGACAATCACAAAGCTGCTTTTTGTCTCTATGTATTTATCTATTCTGGATATTTAATATAAATGGAAACAGAAAACTTGACAGTTATGTCTGGCTTCTTTCACATAACATCATATTTTTGAGGTCCACTCATGGTGTAGTGTGTATCAGTGCTTCATTTCTTTTTATGGATGAATAATAATCTATTGAATATATATTACACAATTTTTAAAAATGCATTCACCTGTTGAAGAGCATTTGGGTTGTTTCCACATTTTGGATATTGTTAATAGGCTAACACAACCGTAGTTGTATATGTATGTTTTTGTTTAAGCACCTCTTTTCAATTTTTCTGGGCATATACCTAGTGAGGAATTGCCAGGTTCTATCATAAATCTATATTTAAGTTTTTGAGGAGCCACCAAAATATTTCCCACAGCTGCTGAGCCGTTTTACATTCCCACCAGCAATGGACAAGTATTCTAATATCTTTACATCCTTGCCAATATTTGCTCCCTTTCTCTCTCCCTTCCTTCTCTCCCACCTTCCTTCCTGATTTTCTTCCTTCCATCTTCCTTGTTTCCCTTCTTCCCTTCCTTCCTTCCCCTTCCCTGCCATCCCTTCCTTCCCCTCATTCCTTCCTTCCTTCTTTCCTTTCTTTAGCTGTAATCATTTTATTGGGTAGCGTGGTAGCTCATTGTGGTATTTATTAAACATTTTCCAAATGACCAATGGTGTTTAACATTATTCTGTGGGCTTGTTTATCATTTGTTTATCTTCTTTGGAGAAATATCTATTCAAATTCTTTCCCTCTTTTTAAATTGGTTGCTTATCTTTTTGTTGTCTGATTTATCTATTTTTTTCATTTGTTGCTTGTACTTTTGGTGTCATCTAAGAATCTGTTGTCAAACACAAAGTCATAAAGACTTACTCCTATGTTTTCTTCTAGGGTGTTATGGCTTTAACTCTTATATTTAGGTCATTGTCCCATTTTGGCTTAATTTTTGTATAAAGTGTGAGGCTGTATCCTTTTGCACATGGATTTCTGGACTGTTAACTCTATTACATACATACTTCGATATGCCTATCCTTTTTCTAGTACTAAAGTTTTTTGATTACTCTAGTTTTGTAGTGATTTTTTTTAGACCAAGAAAGGGAGTCCTCCAAATTTATTCTTTTTTCAATATTGTTTTGGCTATTTAGAGCCCCTTGTAATTCCATACGAATTTGAAGATATCATAGATTTCTATTTCTGGAAAAGTCATTGGCATTCCATATAAATTTGAGGTTTCCAATTCTTTTACATTCTACAAAAAAAGGCTTTTGGAATTTTGATAAGAGTTGCACTGAATCTGTGCTGTAGATGGCTTTGGGTAATATTGCCATCTTAACAATATTAACTTTTCCAATCCACAAATGTGGGGAGTCTTTCCATTTATTTAGTACTTTTAAAATTTCTTCCAACATTATTTTATAGTTTTCAGTGTATAAAGTTTTAATTCCTTAAATAAATTTATTCCTAGTTATTTCATTATTTGTATGTTATTATAAGGGGAGTTTTCTTAATTTCTTTTGCAAATTATTTGTTGCTGGTATATAGAAACACAGCTAATTTCTATGTATTGATCCTTAGTCTTAAACTTTGCTAAATATATTTATTAACTCTAGTAGGGTTTTTGTGATTTTTTGTTTAGGATTTTCTATATATAGGATCATGTCAACTGCAAATAAATAATTGTATTTCTTCCTTTCCAAATCGGATGCCTTTCTTTGTCCCCTCTCCTATTTGCTCTAACTTCCAGCACAGTGTTGAACTTACCAGCATGGGTAAGGGCTATCCTTTTTTTTTTTTTTTTTTCCTCTCTATTGGGGAAAATACTTTCAGACTTTTTATATTGAATATATTACCTGTAGTTTTTTTTTTTTTTCCTTACATAAATGAGCTTTAGTCTCAAATGTTGTGTTCTATTATCTGATAAATAGGGTCTAGGACACTCACTGGGGCTTTGGAAGCTTTGTGAATGGCTCTTAGTAGGCATTTGATGGATTAGCTAGGTGTTATTTGGGAACTCTGTATGCCATTTTGCACCTGTCTTTGTGCTGCAATTTACTTGTAAACTGGACACTGTTTGGACTCACCACGTCCCCAGAGGATGTGGGTCCTGAGAGCAGGTGATTGCTCATGCCTTATGAGCTACCCAACATCATGAAGGGAAGAGATAGGAGTTTGAAGATGAAAAGAAAAGAGTTGTAGTGCATATTTGAAGTTTATATTTATCTACTCTAATAGCAAGCCTGGTTTGATAATTTCCTCTGTGCACAAACTAAAGATGATCTACTGCAAATATTCATCTCCTTTGTCCTTTGTGTTGTCATTTTCCTTGGATTTCATTTTAGGTGGAATCTCAGGGGATGCAAGGCACCATTTGAAGTTACAAATGACTAATTTTATGCTGAGGCTGTCACCATCTGCAATACACAGAAACATGCCAAAGAAATGTGGTAGATATTTCTCTTAGTGATTTACCCCCACTGACCTTCCAAAATATTTAACTAATGTCATAATTAACAGGTGACAGATCCAATTATCCTCTAGTAGAGAAATAAAGTCATTTTATACCTTTTTGGATAGTCTGATTACTTGTCCATAGCAACTGGAGAAGTAAGCTTCCTAACTAAAAATCAAGTTTGCAAGATACCACCAAAGAAGAATTTCTCCACCAAGAAGGCTATCTCCCTCTTAATATCTTAATATACCTCTTTTGTTTTTCTTTTTTTATTTTAAAAAATATTTTATTTATTTATTTGACAGAGTTCACAAGTAGGCAGAGAGGCAGGCAGAGAGAAAGAGAGGGAGAAACAGGCTCTCTGCTGAGCAGGGAGCCTGATGAGGGGCTCAATCCAAGGACCCTGGGATCATGACCTGAGCTGAAGGCAGAGGCTTTAACCCACTGAACCACCCAGGCACCCTATATCTCTTTTCTTAATATATTGATATTTCTTGATGTTTCATAACATCATCACTATTGCCATAATAGTAATGGAAAAAAAATTAAGGTTTCCCGTATGTGATAAAGCATTTATCTGACCTTTTTTTCAACATAATTCTCACACAAAAATTCCTATAAAGTAAGAGGCAATCCAATTATGCCCATTTTGCAGATGGGCTTTAGAGAAGTTAAGTAATTTGCCCTAGGCCTTGTAACCAGTAATGCTCGAGAGCTATTCCCTGTCTTTCTGGAGAGAGAATCTGATGCTGTAACCATTTTGCCCTATTTTCTCTCATCTAAAACACTCTAATGCCAATTTTTCAACACATGCCACAGTAATAAGTATTTTTTTTTTTTTTACTCTGTCTTTGAGAAACAGTAACATTGATGTGAAAATATTGGGGTTTGGAGCAAATGGTCAAGAAAGAATTCTTGAAGTATCTTCAGTGACTATTAAAACATGGGGACAGGATCCCTGGGCAGAAAGAGCTGCACTGGGATTGTGAGGGTGACTCATTATATACTTTCAGGGTGGAAGGAGTTAGGGTTACCTTAAGTCTCTAAAGATTGGAAGCAAGGTTTCTGGGAGCTTGAGGGGCTAGCTGTTTTTAGGAAAAGGTCATTTATTACTGTCTGATAAAACCTTAGTCACAAGAACCTTAGTGGGTCATATGTTTGGGGGATGATTGCTAATATATATCTTGGGGGATAGAGATAAACGAAGTTTCCAAAGGAATTTTTATATGTTAAGGGAGACTTCAGGATTCTGAAGGGTGGTAATATTAGGCTAAGTCTGCCTTTTGCTCTTAGCAAAATATTAACGGTGAGGCAGTTGAGTTCCTTGAAGAAGGTCACTCTGCCTTCTCAAGAACTTGTCAGTGGGCTATAAATTGTAAGGAACTTTAATTTTTTTCTTTTGCCTTTGTTTCCCACATCAGCATCACCTGACATAGGGCTAATCTATCAGTAGACAGAAGAAATTTTCTTGATCAAGAGTAACACCTCATTGTCAAAGTTGAACAGAAATCCAGTGCATTCGTGCGTTCATGGCCAGTATCTCTGCCATAATGATCAGAATTTATTACAAACTTTCAGTGACTAAATACTTTTAAATTGATTTCTCTTTAGCAACAAGGCTCTATAATAGGACATTTGAAATATTATTTTACACCTATTACATCTGGATGCTTTTCGTTCTATTTATTTTCTTCACAGCAGTCCTGAAAGGAAGCCAAGGCACTCATCATTCTAGAGGTATAACAAACTCATCACTTTCCCAAGGTCACCCTTATGGTTGAGTTAGGATTCCTACAATATCTTCGGGTGCCAAGACTATGTACTTAATCTCTAAACCATGTGGCCTTTCTGATGCAGCTGATGTTGTTCATCAAAAACCTTGATGTGAAGATTAAGAAGGGGAGAGGGAGTGGCACTGAGAAAGAAAAGGAATGGACAAAAGTATCTAGAAGAAGTTTGGGGTTAGGTGTAGGGGTAAACAAAGTGAGCCTTGAAGGGGGTAGATATGAGGAGAAGGACTGAAAAGAATATATCTTCCTGTTTTTTTCTGACGTTGGATTTGGGTATGACTGCAGAGAAGGAAAATAAGAACATGATACAGTACCGCTTATTCTAGACACTTCTCTGTTGATTCTTCTTCTCCCCATTGAATAGCTTAAGTTAGAATTGATATTCATTGAAGCTGGTGTCACCTAGTATAGCCAAGTTCTTGAGCTGAAGAAAGGAGGGAAGGATATCAAAGGGAAGTGCTATTTTAAATAAGGATGTGCACAAACTATTGTAACTATTTTTTTTTACACAGACTATTAAAAAAAGAGAACAATGATTGTTTCTGGGAGCTGAATTTGGGGAAGTTGAGGCATTGGTGCAAGACACAGTGAATTATCTTCATTTTATTGATAAACATTAGTATTATTTATTGCTTTTAACTGTGGTTTTCACTATATACCTGACATCTATTATGAAATTTTTAAAAACGTCTACAAGCAGTGAAACATAGATAAGGAGCATAGTCAGAAGGAAAAGAAAGGATCTCTGCTTTTTGCCTTTCTGAGATGAAGCTGGGAGCGTAGAAGAAGTCAAAGGATAGTGGTTATGACATATCTTGAGTGATGTCCCAGCAAGTGCGGTTCACACTGAGGTTCACCACCAGGAAAGGGTTCGTCCTTGGCACATGGTAGCTACTTGACCAATGACTACTGAACTGATCATAATTAACTCTGTGTAGCAATATGTCAGAGCTAGGCCAGTTCCCTCAGTCACCCAACCTTTTCAGGGCATGATTGTTCCACTTGAGTAAAAAGGGGTCCACTCAGCATCAGAAGCCATTTCACATTCAAGGGACTAAATAAAGCTTAGTTAAAATGGGAAATATGCTCTAAGAAAAATATCTGAAAGAAAATAGAGATGATATTTTGGTTCATCTGTGTGCTTGTTTTTTTTTTTTTTTTTTTTTTTTTTCCCAATATTTATCATAGAAACACAGGGCGGAGGCATTTGTCTTTTAAGTGTGAGAGTCACTCAGTCAGTCCAATGTTATTAGAGTAGAGAAGAAAGCAGGGCTGGTTTTTAAAAATTTGGATGTTGATATTTAAACAGCAAATTAAAGTAGCCTAACTGATTTTGCTTTGTCTTTTTCATCCAAACTGTATGTTTCCACCTCTTAAAAAAAACAAAATCAAATCAAATCAAGCCACCAAACAAAGAATGGTACCAGGCAGATGGCCAGTTTGGGGCTAAATAAAATAAAAGTTGCTGTGAAGTTGTAGAATCTTTTTTTCAGGGAAGCAGGGAGCAGGTGTGGTGTTAGCAAGAAGTGGGTGATTCTTCTGTGATGTTCATATGGTGGAAGAGGCACCCCTTCTGGGTAGAGCATCTGTACATAATTCTGACTCATGACAAGTGACTGCCATGATACAGGTACACACCGTGTTTTAATAAATCCTCTGATTCGGAGCATGATATTGCCATGCAGACAGTAAGTGCCACAAATATTGCTGAGAAGACAAAGTGGAAAAAATGAAGCGTGCATTCTGGAAATGGAGACAGACCTGGTCAGGAAATAGCTGGACACATCCATGCGTAGGAACTCAGGAGCACAGCCGCAACCCCGTCACCAACACCGCAGTGGATTCCTACGGAGTCACATTTGGATGCCCATCATGTATTTCCTGAAATAAGGTGGGGAAGGGAACTGCGGAAGCAGCAACGTGTTACTGATGATCTCTACTCTAATAGCTATATTTATTTTCCCAATAAGCTTCGTAAGTGGCTGCGCTGATAACCTTTCTAGACATGTGGAGTGGGAGCCTCAAGCAAATTAAATAACGGTTACAGAGCTAGTATGTGACACAGCAATAATTCCAGCATACTTTCTTTTATTATAGCTTTTATATTATTTCTTACACAAGGCTAGGAATAGAGAGAAACAAGGTGGGCATCTGTCTATATTTGCAAGAATCTTTGTTCATGTTCAGCCCCTTATGTCTCACCCCTCACTCTGTTTCTCCGTCTTTCTCTTTATCATCGTATCTATCAGAGTTCGGAAATCTGTCCGGACAGATTTTTCCACTTTTTTACTAATGAGGAGGCTCTCCTAGGTCAAATATAGAGAGTATCTTGGATTATTCTGGGATCATTCAAAATGATTACTTACAATAAGCCTTATCTTGAATAAAACATCTGTCCTGCTGAGGCACTTTTAATTTCTTTCTAGAGCAATTGAACAATAATTTTACATTATCTTGTGCTGCTCAGGAATCTAGAAGCCTGTATTAAGAATAACTGGAGCAAATTAAGGGCATCCAAGAAGAGCGTGTGGTTTCTGAGAGGAAGCAGGAGTTGTACCATCTGGAGGCAGAGAGAAGCAGCTTTTACTCCAGCACTAAGTTTTCAAAGTTGCATTGCTTCCCACATCCCTTAAGAAGGGGCCGCTTTGGAGACACAAATGCCATGTCCCAGCGGACCCCATGGATCCTTCTGTGACTGACCATCTGATGAAGTAGTTGGCTCATCTAGAGGCCATACCATATCAAAGTTTGTGGTTCAGGCACTGCAGGAATCTCCAAGAAGTTTGCAAGATTGCTCTGTGAGAGACACCGGGTCTCATGAAAGGAATGAGAGTTGGGTCTCCCATGTCTTGTTCCTCCAGAGAGCGTACTTAACGCAGAACGGCAGGAGACTATATCTCTTACTGACTGACTGGAGTACTCTCTCACTCTCCATCTCACACACACGCACGCATATACCAGTAGACTTTCCTCCTTCCCTAGTAGACATAGTTGCAAGGTGCCATTAGTTGTTAAGGTACCACTGTATGCATAATGGTTAAGAGTCTTACTGCCTATTTTTCTTCTTCTTCTTTTTTTTTTTTTTTTTTTTTTTTCAGGCTCCAGGATTTCATTTTCATGTTAGGTACACAACTTTAACTCTATAAGCCTCAATTTCCTCATCTGTAAAATGGGGATAATAACATTCTTAATATCATTGGGTTATTTATTGTTGAAGAGGGACAACAAATAGAGATTGCTTAGCACAGTGCCCACCATTTGCTAATTTCTCAACGGAAATTTGCTGCTCGTGTTATCTGGCTACGTGTATCCATTGGCAGACCCTCTGATACCCACTGTGGTCTCTTCTCCAGAAGCTTCTTCCTTTCTTATGTCTCTTTAAGCAGTGTGTTCCAGTGATTTCCCATTCCCGGCAAGACCCAGAATGTAACCCCGGTGATCTGAGCAAGGATGCTCTTTCCTTTAGCTCGGGCCTTGACGCTGCTATAGCGCTTCACTGACGTCTGCTTTCCTGTGTAGAGAACCTAATTTTAGGTAAATATTTAGTGATCTGTCCAGGTTTGATGTATGCTATGCGGGCTTATTCCTCCCTGAAATGGCAAGATGTAGGAAAAATGAAGCAACAGCTTAGAGAAATGAGTGGAGTAAGGGTGGCCGGGAGGAATTTCATCTTGCCAGATGACCCCCTCTCTCCTTTTTAATTTTTTTTTTTTTAGGTAAATACACCCAATCTTTATCCCTCTTGTCTGTTGCCTTTCTTGGTTCTTGCGAAATGCTCAGAGGGAAACTTAGGGCAGAGAAAGCAAAACCTCAGGAAACTCAGCTGAGCGGGCTGCAGCATTTGTGATACCACACTATGCACCACCAACAAAACAAGACCAAAAAATCGGTAAAAATGGTTGCTTTGAAAATAAGAGATTGGGAGACAGATATTTGAAAAATGACTATGCTAAACGTATGAGCAGCAAACTGAAATATAGATAAATCAGAAAATAACAGGGGGGCACACACACATGTCAGCGGCTGAGAAACAGGTTTTGTTTCTCAGGGGACAGTGCCATCCATCTCAGTGTACTGAGCAGAAGTTAAATACTGAAAGATTCATGAAGGGGAGTGAAAGCAGGGAAGCCGACTCACAACACAGGGATCTCCTTTGATGTGTACTAGTCTGACAGGGTAAAGCAGGGGAAGAGAGTGAGATCAAGAGCCAATCTCCATGTTCATTTATTTTTCTTTCTTTTCTGACCATGTTTATATGCTTTTTGCTTATGCAATAGGGATGGCCATATACACACACACACACACACGCACACACACACATATACACATATACATACATACATACATACACACACACATACATGTATATATTTCCAGAAGTAAATATTCTCTATATTTCTTTCTATATTTCTGGAATTTATTTCTGGAGTTTTATTTTTTTGTAGGAATATTTAAATTCAATATGTTTGTGCAGAGCAATGGGGGTCCTACTGGTGGTGGACTCAATGAAGGATGGAGTAGTGTGGTCTCCAGGCTAATGGTTGATTTAAAGCCTGACACACCCTCACTGCCTGATGGCTCTTAGTGCTTGCATGGAAGCTGGAGTGCGGTTAGTCTGCAGGACACTTGGATGGAACTGGCTCAGTGGTACAGAAAGGAGATATAAAATTTCACTTTCAGAAGATGTGCAAATGATGACATTGAGGAAAACTTAGTGGAGATCAAGCATGAGTGGTATTGGGGATTGAGAATCTTTGTTTACCGAGATCTTTGTGACCCTTCAAACTTGGCCTACTGCTATGACTGAACTGAGATATTTATTTTCCTTTAATATATATATATATATATATAGGTGTGTGTGTGTATAGAAAGAGGGAGAGAGAGAATGTTTCCAGGTGAGAGAGGCTATATAGCAGATAATGAATGCGTATAAAATAAGCCATCCAACAGTATTTTTGGAGGTTTTCTTCCGAAGATATATGAAGAAAGGGATTATTTGTGATTGGTTGTATAGGTTGCCTGAAATGCTAAAAATGTTACTTGAACACTTAAAGATACAGAAGAAAGGCAAGATTTTCTCTACAAGATGTACTTTTTATTTTATAATCTAGAGTTGAAAAATTCATTTATTTGTAAAAATTTTGACTCAAGGACAGTTCATTACTAAGCTAAGATTCACAAAATGTCTTTGATAAAGATACGGCTAAGATCTACATGCAAGGAGAACACTTGGTAATTATATCATTTAAGGGAGAGAGGAACATTCTGCAAATTAATAAACTAGAAGTCACTTGGGTAATGCGAAATAAAATTCACTTTTTAATATTTAGGTTTAAAAGCAGAAATGTAATCAGAGTTCACAAAATACATGAAATAAAAACAAAAATTTAAAAAAACTCAACATTTTAATTTACTAATGGACACTAATGACTTTGAATAAGACTAGCCTTTCTACTGATAATATATGATTAACCTCGACTAACAAAATTGTGACTAATGTATTTGATCATTATTCTTTTTTGCCCTAGACATTAGGTCATCATTGGTCTGGATGTGACACACATACTTCAAGCTTTTATCATTGGTCTCTGACTTTTGAGGATGATGCTGTTGAGGAAGATTATCAACTGTGTGCAATTGTAGCTGCAAAGTCAGGTAGGTCTTCAGCTGTACTTTCCCTATTATTGAGTACCTCCCTTCAATCTTGGGTAAACATTTCTGCTTTGGAGTTTGTTGTTGTTCGTAGTTGGTTCAATTCGACTGTCCTAAACCTCCTACTTTTATGTTACAGAGGTTTGATTATTATTGTACTTTACACCATTTTTCAGCTATGGAATGATACTGACATATGAGCCTCAGAATTTCTTCTTCTGGTCTGCTGCCCACACCATGGTACTTTGTTCTCGATGCAGTGAGATTTGCAATTACAGTACATATGCTGCTGTGCATCATGTTACTCACACGTTCCGTCTTTATGCTGACTGCAAACAAACTCAAAGTTCATTTCCCACTAGTGTTTAACACTTCATGGCAGTCCTTTCTGGAATGAGATGGTGGTATTAACTAAACAATTTGGTAAGATTTGTGGTACCATGAACTTTGTAGATTTCATGTTTCATGGCCATTAAGTCTTTGTGTCCTTCATTTTTTCTGGCCATCATTGAGCTCTTTAATGATATTTCGTTTCCTATCCCAATAAAGAAATGAAGGTGATTATAGCTGCTGTAATTTGTCTAGTTTGAAAATTTATTCTATTTTAAGTTTGCAGTTTGACCATGGGGGGCTATATTATGGTTGATTACCTACTTAGGTGCTAGGCTATTTGGGTAAATCACAAGATGGCTGATGATTCTTACTTGTAGGTCCAGTAATCTGTTTTCTATTTTGTCTCCTCTCCACCATTTTGAAGTATGATAACCTTCCATCATTGTCTTTTACCTTAAGAGTAGCTCAAGTTTATTTTCCTGTGAAAACTCTGCATCCTGGCATTCCTGTTGGGTTTTCTCTCAGTAACTCAGCCAGGAAGAGATCTATGGTGAGAGGGAGTCCTGAAGGGTGCCATGTGCTAAAGCAGCTAAATTTTCTTATTGATCTATAATTCTGGCTACAGAAATGCATCAGATTTGAGAACATATCCCAAGAGTATCTGACGCTCTTGCCCATAGTTGGTAGCGACTACTGTTTTCTAAAAAGAGACTTTACAAGTAATTATACATGTCATTTTGGAGGTACCTAAATGCTGGTCAATATTTGGTATGTGCATGTAGTCTCATTTATAGTGAAACCCAGAATGCTCAAAAATTGGCCCATTGGGCTATAGGAAATGTTACCACAAACTCATATTTTATTGGAAAATGTGAAATCCACAGGTCTGGAGACAACTTACTTTCAACTAGGAGGAGACCAAATGCATATACAGCTATAAGAGAACATAGCAGTTTTCAAGAATAGTTTGTTTTCTTTAATGTGTTTAATTAAAGTTTACCCAAGAACTGCTTGGGATAGCCTTCTCAATCAGATATTTCTGGGATGGGAGGGGGCTGTTAAGAAAACTTTAATTTCTTCGTGTGTTAGTAATTTCTCCCTACATATCCTATCACTGTTTTCATTCTTCTCCACATTTGCTTGGTTCTGACCCACTTTTATGTCACTTAACAAGGTATTTATAGCCCTTCTTCATTCCTGCATTGAATTATAGGCAGTTACTTCTTTAGCTTAAATAACATTTCAAAAAGACATCTCTATTTGGTATTTCTAAGGCCTGTTACTGACTTAGAGCTGAAGGTCCCGCAGGTTAATCTGACTCAGTTTGTCCCATCTGAGCACCACTTCTCCCCCTCAAGGAATAAACAGCATCGGGGGGTTTATGGTCATCTGATCCAAGGCCCCTCTCATAGTTTCTTCCTTTTTCTCAACTCCCATTTCTAGTTTGTCACCAATTCATGTTGATTTTACATTTTTTAAATCATTTCTTCTTTATTTTAGAGGGGAAGGAGGACCAAGGGAGAGGGAGAGAGAATACTCAAGCAGACTCTCTGCTGAGCACAGAGCTCAATACGGAGCTCAGTCTCAGGACCCTGAGATCATGACTTGAGCTGAAATTGAGAGTCCAATGTTTAATCCACTGAGCCACCCAGGCACCCCTTGATTTTACATTTTTTTGACAATACATAGCTCTCTAAGGGCATTTCTACCCTTGTTACTCCTTGTCTGAATTACCAGAATGGCCCATTAGTTTGGCCTTCTGCCTCTAGTCCTTTTTTCAATTCACCCTTCATACTATTTTCGGTGTCAAAATGTCAAATTTGTGTCACAAGCCAAATATGATCATGTGTATCCTTTGTGTAAACCTAGTGGCTCCCTTCAGTGCTCCTTGTATATGATGATGAAGTTGGGCTCCTTGCCCTGCTACGTAGGATTCTTCACAGTCCAGCTCTTGTTTCTTTGGGGGCCTTATAGTCTACCCTTCCTACCATGCATACTTTACTTTAACATGTTTTTCCCCTTGTGTTTCCCTTAAAGCATCACATTTTCTCTCTGGGCCTTTGCACACATTGTTCTCTCTGCCTGGAATGCCTTTTTCCCTACTCTGTCTTGTCCTAAGTGTAGTCTCAAGTATCACATTTTGTAGGAAATGTTTCCTTTCTGTATTCACTTTTGCTCCAGATGTGCAACTATCTTTCTTTTATGACTTTATTTTATATTTTATTTTATTTTTTTAAAGATTTTATTTATTTGACAGAGAGATCACAAGTTGACAGAGAGGCAGGCAGAGAGAGAAGGGGAAGCAGGCCCCCCGCTGAGCAGAGAGCCCAATGTGGGGCTCAATCCCAGGACCCTGAGATCATGACCTGAGCCAAAGGCAGAGGCTTAACCCACTGAGCCACCCAGGCACCCTTATTTTTTTTTTAATTTTTAAATTTTTTTTATTAACATATAATATATTATTAGCCCCAGAGGTTCAGGTATGTGAATCACCAGGTTTACACACCTCACAGTACTTACCATAGCACATATCCTCCCCAATGTCCATAACCCCACCACCCTCTCCCGACCCTCCTCCCCCCCAGCAACCCTCAGTTTGTTTTGTGAGATTAAGAGTCTCTTATGGTTTTTCTCCCTCCCGATCCCATCTTGTTTCATTTATTCTTTTCCTACCCCCCAAACCCCCCATGTTGCATCTCCACTTCCTCATATCAGGGAGATCATGTGATAGTTGTCTTTCTCCAATAGACTTATTTCAGGCGCCCCTATTTTAAATTTTATATCCCATTGTTTGTTAACCATATATGGTCTTGGTGCAGGACTGTGAACTCAGTGAGGACAGGGAATATGTGTTGGCTTCTATCTCTTCTCAGGGAGTAGTTTATTGTCTCCATGCCTGTTTTGCTCTCAATATGTGTTTCTTTTTTTTTTTTTAATTTTTTATTTTTTATAAACATATATTTTTATCCCCAGGGGTACAGGTCTGTGAATCACCAGGTTTACACACTTCACAGCACTCACCAAAGCACATACCCTCCCCAATGTCCATAATCCCACCCCCTTCTCCCAAACCCCCTCCCCCCCAGCAACCCTCAGTTTGTTTTGTGAGATTAAGAGTCACTTATGGTTTGTCTCCCTCCCAATCCCATCTTGTTTCATTGATTCTTCTCGTACCCACTTAAGCCCCCATGTTGCATCACCACTTCCTCATATCAGGGAGATCATATGATAGTTGTCTTTCTCTGCTTGACTTATTTCGCTAAGCATGATACGCTCTAGTTCCATCCATGTTGTCGCAAATGGCAAGATTTCATTTCTTTTGATGGCTGCATAGTATTCCATTGTGTATATATACCACATCTTCTTGATCCATTCATCTGTTGATGGACATCTAGGTTCTTTCCATAGTTTGGCTATTGTGGACATTGCTGCTATAAACATTCGGGTGCACGTGCCCCTTTGGATCACTACGTTTGTATCTTTAGGGTAAATACCCAGTAGTGCAATTGCTGGGTCATAGGGCAGTTCTATTTTCAACATTTTGAGGAACCTCCATGCTGTTTTCCAGAGTGGCTGCACCTAAGATTGGTTTTAATTTTTTCCGAAGGCATAGCTCCTTTGAGCTGGTGAGACATGGAGTGATGCTGAGAGAAAGTGATAAGATTAGGATAAGTTTAATGTTGGTAGTTTAAGAAAATGGATGGAGGGATATATTTGGGGGAAGAAATCAGGAGTTCCATTTTGGATGTAAGTGAGAGTTGCCTAAGCATATACAAGGGGAGATGTAGATTAGGTTGCTAAATATATTAATTTGGAACTAAAAGGAAAAGCCTAATGGGGGATGCACAGTTAATATGAGATTAGATTATGTTACTTAAGGGGAATGAATAGACAGAGAAAATAAAAGATCCAGGTCAGATAGAGGAAGCAGAACCAGCGAAGGAGAACTGAGAGGTACCCAATGAGGTGGGAAGAAACTATTAAAATTAAGTCAGTATCTGTACTGATCCTAAAGACATTACAAGAAAATTCTATTAAAGATGATATTATTGTATATTACTGAATATTTTATATTAATGCATAGAAAGTTAATGGAGTTTATTTCCTGAATTCTAGTACTGTTAATAAAGGGCCACATGGTAATCAAATATCTTTGACCAGCCCAAAAAATATCTACCCTAAAAAATTTTTAGAAATCCTACAGAAATCCAGGTATTGAAAGTCTGGACTTTCAAAGAGAATATAGAATCAGTTTAATGATCTAGAAATTTATCAATTTCATTTAATTGGTAAAAATAAAACATGAATCTCAATAGTTATTTTCAGAAAAAAATCAGACAAGATACGATGTCTAAGTAAAATAAAGGCAAATGCTGAGTACAATCACTTGGCTTAGGATGATTGATCATTTTTTTTCTGAGATGAGCCACTGTGGAAGATACATCTTCCGATCTTCTGGTTCAGTCATTTATTATTCAGTGTTTCTATCTGCTGAGCATGAATCAGCTCAGGTTGCAGCAATAAACAAGATGAGTTGGGCTCCTCCTCCCTTCCTCCCTCCCCTCCTCCTACAGCTTATATCAGGTTAGGGGTGAATTTAAGGTGGATGATATTCAGACTATAAACAAGTTTAAACATTAATGAATACATTGATTTCAGATTGTGGAAGAATGTTGTGAAGTGAACACAAAGAAAGGGATATGAGCGAGTGCTGTGGTTACTCCTCTAGATTGGGTGGACCAGGAGGACCTTGCTGAGGAGGTGACAAGATATCTGTGCTTTGTCTTCTGGATGATCCCAATCTGGCCTTCATCCTTAGACCCTACCACGGGGCTGAGAGTTAGCAATATGAGGTTGGAGGGGAGCCTTAGAGATGTACTAGGATGAACCTAACATTCATTGAGCGTTAATTTAAGAAGCTAAAACTGAAATGGCTTTTGTCTTAGTCTGTATTTATATATTCTCATTAAAAAATGGTTCTATCAAAGTAATCCAAGTAAAGAAACAAGACAGTGTTTGGAGTACCAACTGGATAAATGGATAGAGAGGCCCTTGGGGTCTCGATGGTCATAGTCAGAGACGCACTGTGAAATAAAAAGAAATGAAAGTAAAAGAAATACAAAGAAAATAAAAGAAAAAAAAAGATTGCCATCACTATAAAAGTGTTCCCTGCCCTCTGAAAATGTTGGAAGTGGATTATGTAGATTGTAGTGCATTGGTGGAAAGAGGATAACAAACAATTAGTTGTGTTCTTTGACTTTTTCCCAAACAAGCAACAGGTTGCAGCCACCGTCGTCTGAGCTGCAGCCAACACGGAGAGGAACGAGTGTAGACTGACCTGGAGTATCCTCTGAGAGGGTTTTCTTTGCAAGGTGAAAGCTTTAGTGTTTCAGAAGGGTCTCAAAATGTTGCATGGTGCCTCACAGAATAGACTGCAGCCCTAGGTCTCAGGAAATAATCCAGGAAGAGGAATAAAGCATAAATTGCTGTGAGATAGGTAATCTTGAATGACTGCATGTAACCTTTACATTCAAAGCTCAACACTTGACATCATCTTACACTGTTTTTCATAAGTGCAAATCTCATCACATTATTATACTTAACATATATTTAGATATCATAGATAGTGATGGAAAAGGGAAATATAGCAACCAGATATATCCAGTATCCCTAACTTAGTGAATTCATGATAAATAACGCTAATGGAATAGCTACACATGGCTGGTCATACAACCAGCCGTATGGCCCTTGACGGCAGGGACTGTGTCACTTAGTTCTGTATGTCAATAAATCTCTAGTACAATGTTGATGGTTAGGATTTAAAGTGGAAAACAGAGAGCTATTTGGATAGAAGGAGTTCCACCTATTTAAAAAAAAAAAAAAAGAAAGTAGATGCAAGGAAGGATGACACCTTGAAGGCAAGAGCTGTGTTAGTATTTAATTTGCTGTATCTTCATAACATGGTGCACTGTAGATGCTTGGAATAAACTGAATGAATGGATTAGGGAGTTTTAACTTGCAAAGCTATGATTATTGTCTTCTAATGCCTGATGCATTTGTCTGTGGGATATAAATTAGACTTGTTGTATGTATTGCCAGGGGCTTAATCCACAGCAGTGAGTGGGATTTACATATGAGTATTCAGTTAAAAATAAGGAGTGCTATAATGTCACTTCGATTTAGTTGTATCTTTCACTAAATTCGTAGCTTCTGTGAGAGATTTCTTGTCCACTGTTGTGCTCCTAGCCCCTAGCACAGTGCCAGATAATGGAAATGTAATACCTTTTTGAATAAATGCATAAATGATGGGCAGAGCTTTTTGTGCTAAAGTAGAGAGATTCCCATTATTAGAGGTGTTGCACATTGCCTCAGTACCTACCCGTCATGAGCCTTTATAGCAGAGTTTAAGAAAAGACAGTAAACTGGATAATACATAGTGACTATTCTAATCATGGAACCTATGCTAGTGTTGTCCAAAAATACAAAATGAGTAGGAGATATTATACATATCATTTCATGTATACACACACACGTCTGTGTGTGTGTGTGTGTGTGTGTGTGTGTGTGTGTATGGCATTTACTCTAGGAATTGGCTCATGTGGTTATGGAGGCTAAAAAGACCCATAATCTGCCATTTGTAAATTGGAGGACTAGGCAATCTGGTGTTGTAGTTTATTCTGAGTCCAAAGGCCCGAGAACCAGGAACTTCAGATGTCTATGGGCAGAAGAGAAGAGAGAATTCACCCTCTCCTGGCACTTTTGTTCTCTTTGGGCCCTCAGTACACTGGGTGATGCCCAGGCTTGATGAGGGAGGAACTTTACTCAGTCCACTGTTCAAATGCTAATCTCTTCTGGAAATACTCTCATAAACACACCCAGAAATAATGTTTTACCAGCTACCTGGGCACCCTTTAGCCCAGTCAAGTTAGGATATAATTAACTATCAGAGAATCTTAAAAGGAATCTTCCCAGGATTCACTTAAATTCTCTTAAATTGGAGCATGTGTTTTCCTTATACGTAATAGCCCCTCTAAATAACTTTTAGAGGATGTTCTTCCCCTAACTATGAAGCAGTTTATGAGGAAGAAGCCATCCACAATTCTCTGGTCTTTAGTGAGAAAAGAGAGCTGGGTGCTCCCTCTGGAACTATGGGGGAAACATCTTATGTCTTGAAGAAATCCAAGGGCTCTCCCTTTTTCTCCCATAGTTCTTTCAGTTCCTTGGATTTCAGAAGCCATGTGTTTCCCAGGCCACCATTATATGGGTCCCCCTCATCCTAGGAGGGTAACAAAATAAAACTTGGTTCCTAAATGTTGGCTGATTATGGAGCTTCTGCAGGGAATTCAAGCCAGACTATAATCCCTAGAACTCATGCTGTCATATTCCTTAAGTGTTGTCCTTAAGAGCCATATATTGCCTTGATGTATTTTTGCGCATGTGTATATGAGTGTGTGTGTGTGTGTGTGTGCACGCGCACGCGCGTGTGCGCGCCTATATGCTGCTTCTCATGGACAGAGCAGCAGAGCCATGAGAGCAATTATGGTAATGTCTACTATTTGCTAGAGCCTTCTTTTTTTTTAAGGACAAAATCATATCAACTGGAATTTCTTTTCCTGGTGAAAATATTCTGCTATTGGAGTTCAGTACTGAAGCAGTATAATATTGCTTGTTTCCTTAGAAAAGCTGCTCTGCTCTTTAAATAGCACCTTGCTGAGGTTTTTAAATCAGCCTGGAATGTTGAGGTGCCATTTCAATGTTTACCTGTTCACACTATCTTCCGTCTCTAAGCTGATGGACGCAAATGCATATTTACTGTTTTCATTTATCCTTAATTTAAAATTTTTCTTGGCTATTGGGACAAATTGGAATAACAATTTTTAGTCAACAGTGAGCACAGAATACTAAAATACCTTCAAAAGGAGAAATACATAGAGCATGGCATGGGTAAGATTTTGTATTTTGCCCCAAAGAACCTTCGTGACTAAATTTCATAAGATCTTAGAAGGAAAAAGAGAAAGGGAAAAGAAATAATACTAGCTAATGTATGTGTAGCACTTTATGTCATTCAGCCTTTATCTTTTGAAGATTTATCACAATAGGATTAAATTATTATTATTTGGCAGGAGGGGAAACTGAGGAACAGTGTAGCCAAGTGACTTACATAAGGTCACAGGATGAATTAGTTTTCAGGACTAGAGCAGTGGTTCCTAAGGCTCTGATATTTTGGCTTAAGAAAATTGGCTTTAGGAAGCTTTCTGTGGAAGCTGTAGTAGGTAGGAAGCTCCCCTTCTAAGTTCCTTGCATGGTTTAATAAATTGATGTAAGACGGATTAACAGGAGAAAGACAAATTTTAATTGGGAACATACGGGAGCTCATAGAAATATGAGGCTTCCCAAAATGACCAAAGCAGACAGCTTTTATACCTTTTAAATAAAGAAACAATTATTTGTGAAGACTTATTAAGGGGTTTGGGCTTGAGGTAGCAATAAGTGAAGAAGTAATGAAGTTTGCTTATACAGACCTCTCAACCCTGAATTTCCCGTCTTTTGCATTAAGGATGTTTTCTACCCCCCAGGTGCTAGGATGGTAGCCTTCACATGGGGAGTTTATTTCCTGCTTTCAAAAGGGCAGAGGAAGGTCAGCATGTCTTCCTTGCACCAGCTATTTCTTAAGTAACTGTAATTCGAAAGAATCAGTATGTGAAAGTGGCCTGTTTTGGGGGGGGGCACCCTAAACCTCATCAATGGGGATCTTCTCTCATGGGTCAGAGCTATGTATGTGAATGTGAGTGTGTGTGAGAGTGAGTGAGTGTGAGCGTATGAGCATGTGTGTGAGTGTACATGAGAATGAGAAGGGGTTGCCTGAAATTAGATAAATTTTCAGATGATTTCTAGGCTCCTCAATCCATCTGTGGACGCGGACGAGAGCTCTTCCTCACCGGAGGGTCACTTCCCAGTCTCCTGATGATCAGGTTGATAACAGATTACTAAAAGGTCTAGTGAGGGGGGGTGGTATTGAAAATCAGGGAGAGTGTATAGTTTCTGAAAGCCATTGAAAAATAAATTGCAACCTATCCTATGAATAGCTGTCTCAGTTTGCTCTTATTCTACAACATCAATAACGTAAGTCTGGGATGAGAACTAAAACCTTCCATAGGCTGGTATTCTTGGGGTGGGGCTCCGGGATACAGGTTGGTGGACCCACTTATAAAGTTGGTGATGCCTGGACAGAATCTGTTCTTGCAAATGCATATTTACCTTGTAATCTTTCCTTTAAAATATCATTCAGGACCGTGAGTGGTGCTGGCCTAGTGTCTAAATGATTGCCACATGATCACAGGTGTATTAGGAAGACTCTGCCTGTTACTTACATGGATCTCTAACTACTCTTTCTCGCCTGAGTGAAGGATAGGATGTTTTTGTTGGAAAAATAAAATCATACAAAAAGAGACAAGAAGAAAATAAAGTGAAATTTATCTAAGGAAATTCAGACAATTTTATATTTGTTGTTTTACTTTATCCTGCATGGTTCAGATTTTCTACAATAGACTTATATGACTTTTAATATTAAAAAACAAACATGAAAAAGGCAGAACCATATATTAATCTGTTATTTTACTTTGCCTTTCTGCAGCATCCAAGTTTTGCTCTTTATATTATTCTACAGATGTTATAATAATATTATGTTACATTATATTATATCTTTCTCAAGTTTTTTCCAATATGGGCTTTATCTACTTCAATTAGATTACAGACTCCTTGAGGACAAGGACCATAGAAAAATTCTTGGCATGTCATCTCGTGTTTTCTCCTTGTGCTTAGTTTTTGTTTTAACACTGTAAAACTATTATGTATCAATTAAAAAATGCAAATGCATCATTTAAATATCTTGGCCAAAAAGAAGTATTTGCATATTGCACAAACAGCTTATTCTCTAACTTTGGACTCTTCAGAGGGTAGACTCTCCTAATTAACATTACAGAGTCTGTCTTTGGACACTTTTATAGCTTGTATTCATATTTCCTAATGGTTTCCCTACTGCACAATAAACTCAACACAAATACAGGAGTGCCAGCTGAATTGTTCTAGTCATTGGTCATCTGCATTAAAAAAAAATTATGGCCAGTTTGATAAAATAGTACCCCATGATTATTTTGATTAACACTTTTGAAGGTTAGACACTTTTCTATATACTTAATTTCCCAGTGCATTTTCTCATGTGAATATTTTTTTTCAAGTTTGATGTCTATTTAGTTTGGCCTTGGGTATTGTTTATCTGCTTCTGCTAGTTTTTATAGAAAAACATTTTGGCCCTTTGATGTGCTTCCTAGAGCTACTTGTGTTAGTCCATGCTCAATTAGATAAAATGGGCTTTTAAATTTTACTTAGCAAAATCTATGCAGGGTCCTCTCTTGCTTTCATACTTAGTTCATGTTGATTCTTATACTCTTCAAGGACAAGTCCGTGTTTACTCTAGATTTTAAAATGGAAAGCACGAGTTATAGTCAAGAAATCAAATAAAACTTTAATTGTCTAGAATAAATGGCAAGTGTTTAGTTTATGGAAGTGATTCATATGTGCTTCACGTTTCCCAGGACCACAAGATATCCTTTTTTCTCTTCTAGTTGAAGTCAAGCCAATCAAGATTTTACAGAAAATATGTGTATTTCTCTAGTGCTTTTTAAAGGGAAGGACATAATCCTAAAAGCTTGAACCAATATAATCCTAAAAGCTTGAACTGCTATAGCAGTCCTCTAAAGTTAGTCTTATTATTTCCATTTTATAGATGAGATAACTGAGCCCTGAAATACTTAGATAACTTATATATACACTCACAATTAGTAAAGAGAGCCGGGATTGAATGCTAGATGTTCTGACTTCAAAGTCTAGTATTACACACTTTGGAAAATTACTTTCTGGATGCCTCCAGATATCATGTGTTCTCCCTATTTTCTCACATCACTCATTTACATCACCTGCCTGGTTGTTGTAAGAATTAAGTTCCAAAACCTGCTGTAGCTTTTCCACCCTGGGATTTGCGAAGAACAGAGTAGATGTTTGGGGTATAGCCCTATTCACTGGCAGAGGACTGACTGGATGATGTTTTTCTCCATTTATTTCTAAGAAAGCAGTTTGTCCTTAGCTTGGAGGAGACGAGTTTCCCAGTTTTGCAGACTCAAAGATGAAAGCACCCAAAATAGTGAGTTTCCCAAAGTGGTGACAAGATGCACAAAGCAGCCACTGGAATGTTTAAGGACCTGTGAGTGTACATCAAACTGATGGAAAAAGAGGACTAAAAATCAGAATCAGAATCAGTCTTTGGGGTCTTCTTGCACAGCAATTTGAATGTAACATTTACTGAGGGGTCCTGTGGCTGTTTTGTACCTTTTTCCAGTAAGTTGGGAAATTTATAAAAGTTTCTGTTATGTAACAAAAAGAAAAAAAAAGTTTTTATTTTTTAAAGTCCCTTCTTTCTAATCCACAGTACTCAAAAGCTAGATAATCATGCATAAAGACTGGTTTCTTGGTTTCCTTTGGAAGAAAAAGTTAGAGGTTATTTTTGTGGAAGAAAAAGTTAGAAAAGTCTGTCTCAACTAATTTTCGCACCAAAACAAAGTCATTAACAAAAACAAACATACCAACAAAGAAAATGCTTATAATGCATTTAAAAAATAAATTACATTTATTCATTGATGGCATGACTTCTGGGGTGTGTGTTTTCACTTACTACTGGAAGGTAGTGGGTATATGTTGTGTGACATAACCTAAAGTTACATAGTGAGAGTGAGTATGTGTTGTGTTGCCATCACGTTCTAAAGTCACAAATAGAAAAGAGTTCTAATTCCTGCTTAGAAAATTACTAACTTGATAGTTATGGGGATGCTGCGTCACTGTTCTGAACCTCACTCTCCTTATTTGCTAATATAAGGGTAGTATTATCTACAACAAAAAGGTGCACACACTACCATTTGTTTGAGAAAGATAAGGCATTGGAACACCAGTCTGTAACTGGCTTTTAACAGATGCTAGCTTATTTCCTGCATTGAAGCAATACATCCTGAATCCCAGCATACAGTTGCTCTAGAAAATCCAGTGATGAGAACTGGTGGTGGTTTGACCACTGGACTGCTAAGTCCTTTATCCTAACCCCAGCTCCAGGGTCCTAGTTATGGTTCAGATTTAAACTTTTCCTGAGAAACAGGGATCTATTCAGAGGGTTCGTTCAGGGGGTCAGGTTCTCATCCTTACTTGGTAGGTTTCTTGGTGAGGGTTACCTCTCTGGACTGTGTCATCATCTGTTTTGTATTTGTGGTCAATAAGAATAGCATACTTCAGAATAATTATGCATTAATTTCTACTGGATAGCACAAATACGGATTTCTCCACCATAATTAACTTTTATCTAAGACCCTGGACTTGGCTAAGCATCTCTCAAGCTATCTTAGAGCCTGGAAAATATTGTGTGTTGGTTTCCATGCCAGTGGAAACTTGCCAAGTGGGCAAGTTCTCCATTGACTCAACAAGTTCTTATTAAGCACTTAAAGTTACCAGTACACCATAAACTCATAGATTATTGCTTAAAAGGAGGCTTGAGAGTGGGAATGGGATCAAGTAGAATTTATTGGGTTTGACCTCTGACACTTTGGGAATTAGAACAAGTTAATGAACATTTATGAGCTTTGGTTTCCTCATCTCTACACAGGGAAATGGTACTTGGTATACAGGATTTTTATGAAGGTTTGAGAGAATTGTGCATCTAGCACTCTTAGTATAATTCTTGGAATATAGGAAGCCATCAGTAATGGTGGCTAAATCATCATCATCATCATCATAGTTGAATCTTGCCACCAACTCCCAGCTCTAACTCAATAGAAGTTGATGAGGCAGGAGATTCTGCATCAACCAAGTCTACTGTGCCAGTTAACTGATGTGTTAGCTGGAGAAAGCAACTTGATGGGAAGGGTTGGCAAGTGGGGCAAAGAAATTTGACAGTCATAGTAACAGACCTTTCATTGCATTGGTCTCGCTTTCTGTTCTTTTTGAGATTCATTTCATAGAAGTGTATATGATGAGGTCTGACAGTAAAAGTGAATGTCAATCCCCGAGAGTGCAAGATGTTGACGGGTATGGGTAAGAACTATATAACGGAGACCTTTCTATTCTCAGGGAGATACTGTTTCTCCTATACCTGATTTTCCAGATCTATGCATTTATTTACTAAATAAATTTGGACCGTTTGTTTTAGAAGTGGCAGAAAACTTGACCAAATTATCTTGGACAGAGGAAGAATTTCTCTCATCCAAGTAACGGGAAAGTACAGAACTGGCTAGTTCCATGCAGGCTTGATGTTCAGGCTCAACAACATCTTCTGGGCTGTTTTCTTTATTTCCAGCATCTTACCTCTATGTTAGCTTTAGTTCCAGGGTCTATAGCAAACAGCAGCTTCATGCTTATATATTCCCCAGGCTCAAGGCCATTGCCAAAGTGGAAGTTTCCCTTTCAGTTGCTAAAACAAAAGTCCCAGATGAATTCTAAATTTTTAAATCAATTCCTAAGCCAGTCACAGTGGATGGAAAGATGAGATGATAGGTCTAGGTTACATGTCACCAATATCATCAAACCTGTTCAAAGAACATGTATTAGATTGGTGCTTTTTCAAAAGAAAATCAAGGCTATTTTTTCAGGAAGGGGGTAACTGTCTGCCAGGTGGGAAAATATTAGATCACACAAGTTCTTTATATTTCCTTCACCGCCTCTGTCTGTTGAGTCTAACCTTCCTTCCTGCCCCACCTAAAGTGTCGCTTCCTCTATGACATATATCTTGCCTCAAGTTTCATTATCTTGGTGAATTAGCTCTTTGACTCAGTAACATCCAAATGACACTTGTGCTTCTCATATGGATTTTATTAAAATGTGCTTTTTCTTAGATCGTTCAAACATTTGTCTTAACTAGCTAAAAACTCATGGAGTCAGAGACTCTCATCATCATGGAATCCTTTAAAGCAACCAATTCAGTGACCTACAAACAGAAGATATAGTATAAACACTTTTTGAATTAGATTTCAACAATAATTCTATGTTTCTAAAATAATAATTATTTTTTAGTTGGAAAATTATAAAACAGAACAAAACCCCTAAGCTTTTATCCCATTTCTTTTGAGGGATCATGGTTCTAGATCTTACTTTCAAGTATTGTAAGGCCTGGTCTCAGAAATTGGCAGTGGTTTGAATTAAGAAGTTTGATGTCATGTGACAGATAAATGAGGAGTATCTCTTCAATAACAGAGCAGAAGCTATTCCATGTAACTGCCTTCCCAATCACCATCTTAACGTAGCAATTTTTTATGTGAACTAAACAGATTCTTAAGTGAAGAAATAAATTAAAGGTTGAAGAGAGACATATGTTTGAATGAAGTATTTCTCTGTAAATGTTGGAGATCCTTAGAGTTTCTATGTGATTCATAAACATGGGAGATGATTGGAAACAGTATTCTTGACCTATAGGTTTGTATACCACAGACAATACAATAACAACGAAAACCAATCTCTCCATTTGAAATCTTATTTTCTTGTGATATAAATCAATTCACAATGGAATCAATCTTTTATAATAGAAATGAGAAAATAAAGTTGAACTATTATTTAACTTCCTGTTTTAACTTGTGATTTATTTCCTGGGAATGAAATATAGTTCTGTATTGGGAACTTTCTATTGCTTTTATTAGTCGAATTTGACTAATATATTATAAATTGACATGCCTTAAATGTGCTTTAACATATTATTTTTATTTGTGGTGGAAATAAAATCATTCATTAAATATTATTGAGTATATACTACGTGTCAAACATTGAATTGGATACAAAGAAGGAGGATTATCTGCTTAGAAAACATACAGTTTTATCAGAGAAAATAGATTTACATATAATGTATGATAGAAAATAAACACAAAGCCAGAAATACATGTAAAGAGAGAGTTCAGGTGATGTAATGCTTATATATAGCTAGAGGTTCAAGAAAGGCACCCCTGAGGCAGAGGGTTTAGTTGGACTGTGAAGGTAGATTTGGTGATAGAATAGTAATAGCTGATATTTACTGAGTATTCACTAAATAATCAAGTATCTTTCTAAATATTAATTTTTTTAATGTCTACGGTAACTTCATGAGTTAGGTGCTATTATTATCTGTATAAAAAAAATAAAATAAAATAGATAAGCAAATAGAATCACAGAGAAACAAAGTAACTTGATGAAGAACACAGCTGATAAGTGTCAAGACCAGGATATGAATACCTGCAGCTCAACTTTGGTTTTTAATAGCTCTACTACGAGAAATTTTAAGTATAAGTGATAGTATGAGTGTAAAAGTAGGGACAAGGCACTATGAGGTGGGTGTGGGAAAGAACACAGGACTGAGCCTGGTTTTAACAAAGTATCCACTGGGAAATGTGTTGAGAAAGAACTTTAGAAAAGATAATTAGGGCAAATCATCAAAGGCTGAATAAACTAAGAAGTTTGGACTTTATTCAACAAGAAATTGAAAACTATAAACAGGGTCTGAGCCTATCGTCCTTCACTGAGTTCCCTTAGCAAATCCTAAGACAAGGATTTTAGCTGAGACATTAATTTGGTAAATGAACCAGGGAGTACTTACATGCTGAAGTTAAAAAGTGGAGAAAAGGAAGCCAATGTGTTGTGTTACTCTGCATGTTTATGATATACCCCAGAATATTGTCAATTTCACTTTGAATCTAGAGAGTTCCAGACACTAACACACACCCAGATAAAAATATAGATCAAAGAACAAGTAGTAAGCACATATCAAGTAGACTTCAGGACTGAAAATAGATCTGTGGACATAATCTGTCTCATAGAAATGACAGGTACTCCCACGTTCTAATGAACTAACCCAATATACTTTGCTCTCAAGAAAATGTAGCAACGGCCCAACTTGGAAATCTTGTCCTTTGCTCCATCTGGTTTTAAATGAATAATGTTTATACACCATGACAAAGTGGGCTTAACTCTTGAATGCAAGATTGCTTAAACATCCAAAGCCAGTTAATGTAACATACAATTTTGATAGAATAAAAACAAAACCAAATGATCATTCCAATAGATACATAAATAACATGTTACATAATATTTTGCATAAACAAAATCCAGTGTTCTTGCATAATAATAATAGTCAACAGGGTAGCCAGTTCCCACTGTGACATGTAAGGATGTTGCAAGTTGTCATTGCCACCCTCATGACAGGAAAAAAGTTGAACAAATTGAAAATGATAACTTTTCTTAGCTGAGCAGGGAGCACAAGGACACTGGGCTCCATCCCAGGACCTGGAGATCACAACCTGAGCCGAAATCAAGTCCGACCCTTAACCAACTAAGGACCCAGGTGCCTTGAAGACAGTTTTCTGATAGATATGTTAAACCTTTCATGGCTTGATTTTAAGACTTATTAGGACAAGTCTAGAGAATCTTTTATTTCAGGAGTAGAAGTGCTTCACACATAAACTGTGGTCATTCTGGTATCTTCAGCTGACCAGCTCTGAAAGTTCACCAAGGCCGTTCCACACTGGCCAGTCTACAGTCTCTACTACATTCTTCACCTTTTTCTCCAATATTCTTCTACTTGCATCTATCTCATAGCTCTCTGGCAGCTTTATTCTGCCAATCTTCAAAACCTCACTCTACCCACACACATTAGCCTGTGGTCAAAGACCTAATGGGATATCTTTAAATTTTGGAAGCTCCTTTTTTTTTTTTTTAAATGCAACTTTCTTCTCTTTAGTACTGTGTCCCACAAATTCAAGCCCAATTTCTGACTTCTTATTTCAATTAGGTTGTCATGTTCTGCCTGAACTTTTAATTCTTTAATTCATGCCAGTCTTGAAAGTACTCTGAGTCAGAAAGCTTGAGGAACTGAGGATTCTGTCTCATGTGTTTCTCCTCTGTCAGAGAGCACACTTCTGTGTTGCCTGCAGTCCAGTGTCTAAAAACAGTTGACTCATATATTGTGTCCAGTTTTATAGTTGTTTGTGTTGGGAAGGCTAGTCCAGATCTAGTTTCTCCATCATAGGCAGAAAAAGACATCATTATAATTATAGTTAATTGTTTCCAATGGCTGATGGCTACTTCTACTTTCACCTTTGAATAATGTTATTGGGAAGATTTAATCTTATGTTGTTACTAGCAACACTAATTTTTCACCCTCTCCTTAGGGATAATCATCAAGATGATAGATTAGGTTAACAGTCCACCTCTTATGTATAATTTCCTGCATTGTCTGTAAGACACGAATAAAGAGAAACTTCAATATTATTGATGTGATAAAGTAAAAATGATTAATAACGAGACATAGTTGATCAGATTCATGACATGTGAGTAGACTGGAAAGAGGAACAATATATTAGATTAAAAATTTATTACAAGATTAATCATTTCTAGGAGTAGTTTTGTCATAGGAAATTAGTATAAATTATGATGTCTGTTTTTAAATACCATGGACACTGAAGAAAATAGAAAGTAGATGATGTGAAACAAAAAGGTAATTTATTTTTCAGTTACAGATGAACTATCGAGTATGGAGATATGCACATCATATAGTTTATGATCCATTTTAGAGTTATTAGTATAAAAACAAATACATTATCTCATTAGGGCAGTGATGGAGAACTCTGCTACCAGCAACAAACTCTCATGTTCATGCATGACATGTATGCCTTAAACAGAACCATGAGAGGGGATAATTTTTACCTAAGCAAGCTCAGCTGAGAGTAGGAATAGAACACATGGCCACAGAAAAGGGCAATTTTGTTATTTTGATAAGGGCTAATAATAGTTGGTAAATTCCTGTATTAGATAAACAGTCAGAAATCTCTGTGTGTCTTTTAACAACAAATGTGTATTTAAAACTATATTCAGGATGCAAAAAAATTAATAAAGAAAATATTGTATAAAAATTACTTTAAATCAGAACAGATACTTGGCTTGACATTTCAGAGAAGTTGGAGTTATGATACTTATTAGTTTCTTCCAATATTAAAGTGAATAACATCAAACTCAGAAGGTTTATATGAGATTTAAATTATTCCATATAAAAATGCATCTTGTAAATTATCTTGCATGTGGCCATAATTTAATATGTCGATTAAATGAATGCTTGCATAAAGTACTATTATTATCCTCATGTTATAGGGGTGAAAATGTTGCCCAGTAGTTAAGTAACTTGACAAAGCACTCACAGATAGGAAGTGATAGAGTTGGGATTCTAACACAGGGCACTTTACTCCAAAAGTGCATCTGGCTTTGAATTAAAAATATTCATGTAGTACGATATGGAGTCATATATGCCAGTACTATGAAATCATCAAATAAGGACCACTGGCCTTTTCCTCTCTTCTCCGTTTGTCCAAGAGTGCTGAACAAATAGTGAAATATTTCATTTTCAGTAGCAAGTAACTGAGGGTGCACTATATAGACGGGACTTTGTTAGGCACTATCCAAGAACAAAAACATAATAAAAGACTGTTTTCCACAGGAAGGGACTTTGAAAGAGATTTATCCCAACTAGGGGAAGAGAATTACATCACTTGAACTCTCTCCAGCCTTCTTGTCTCATCTAAAAAAGGGAGAAGACATAATGAACTGGCAGTCAGATCGTCAATGAAATATATCGGGAGCATGAAAATAATTGTAAAGGAAATAAAGGGCAGGCAGGAGGATTTTACTATGGGAGAAACACTCGGGAAAGGAACAGTTCAGAGACACAGGTCAAAGAAGAAACTGGAATTTAATTGGAAGGTTATAGAGCACTGCCCATACCCCCCATCTAACCACCACACCAACAGGTCTCGGATGCGGAAACAATGGATTGCAGGAGAGAGAGCTGAAAGACATAAACTGTCTCTGAGAAGGAGTACTTAGGGAAGCCCAAGGTCAAGAGAGAGACAGAAATAAGGACATTGAAAAAAATCTGAAGCTATAGCAAATATTAAAAACATTCTAACAGATTCCTATAAATCCTTACACTAAAGTCATATTTACTTCAATTCCTGTTAATTAGTATAATGTCTGACTTTTAAGAAGACATAAGGGCATGAAAAGGAAACAAGAAAAAACACTGATTGAAGAATGAAAACAATAATCAGAACCAAAGTAAGCTGACACAAATGTTGTAATTATCAGAGAAGGAATGTAATATAACCATGATTAATGTGTTAGATCTTTAACTGAAGAGTAGGCAACATGAAAGGGCAGATGAGTAATTTAAGCAGAAATCTAGAATCTATTCAAAAGAATAAATTAGCAAATATCGCACCTTGGATAAACCTCATTGGCTATGATACTGCCACTGTGCAAAGGTTGTTCAAAAGAATCAAAAGGAAATGTCAGAAGTCAAAGTACCATGACAAGAATGAAGAGTGCCATTGATGATGTCATCAGGAGACTTGACAAGGCAGAAGAAAGAATCAGTGATCCTGAAGTTAGGTCAATGGAAACTCCCCAGAGTAGAAGAAGGAAAGAAAAAAAGGGGGGAAAAATCAGAATAGACTATCTGAAAACTTTGGGACAATATAAAAAGGAGTTTTGTATACATAATTAAAATGCCAGAAGGAGACCGGAGAACTGAGTGAAAGTATTTGAAGTAATAATGGAGAGAAACTTTCCAAAATTAATGACATTCCTCAAACTACAGTTCTGGGAAGGTTTGAGAATATAAAAAATTTGACACACACACATATCATAGACACACTACAGAAAAACAAAAATAAAGAAAAAACATCTGGAAAGAACCCATTTGTACTTACAGTGTACTTGTCATCAGGAACTATGCAAAAAGATGAGAAAAAGGAAAATATTTAGAGGGTTGAGGGGAGTAGGAGAAAAGCCTCCAATCTAGGATTCTATATGCAGTGAAATTATTTTAATCTAAAAGACAAAGATTTCCTCAAACAGGGGAATTCATACCTAACATACCTTGCCTTGCAAGAAATGGTAAAAGTTCTTCGGTCAGAAAGAAAATGATACAGGCAAAAAGCTTCAGATATATATAAAGAAAGGAAGAGCATAGAAAAGGGATAAATTTAGGTCAAATAAAATGTTTTATTTTTCTTATTGTTAATTAGAACAATAGTTATCTAAAAGATAGTTATGTAGTAATCTAAAATATAATTGTTTAAAGCAGTGTTAGTAGTAATATATTGGATAATTGTATTAAGTGGATAAGCGAAATGAATGACTTGTCACTCAGAATGGGATGAAGTGGGAATACTCTTATAAGCTACTTGTACTACCTGTGAGATGGCATAATATTATTTGAAGGTGGACTTGAAGTAGGTAAAAGGTATATTGTAAATCAAAGGGTAATCATTAATTTAAAAAATATAATTGTTAGCTCAGAGGATATAAATGTCTCTAGTGGACTTGAGCAATTTAATAACTGGATGTTGGTCTTTGGGAGTCAGGTTTCTTATTAAAGTAGAAATTTACTAGTAAGTGAGGAAAGTAGGCTAAAATGATACATGTGGCAATGGATCAGAATTGGAGATATTGTTATAAATTCATGTGTAGTTTAATATAGAGATGGATGCATATAGAAATACTTATTTGTGTGTGCATATACAGAGGTTAGTATCACATGTTTCGATGCTTTGTCAGCTGAGAGTGTGTAGAAGCAAGATCCTTAGCAACAAGTACACCTACCACCAGCTCTTTGTTTCTAATGCTCTTCTCCAACAGCAGGAACCAGAACTCCCAAGGGTTGTGTCTGATTCTAGGACTGGGCAGGAAATATAAAGATAAGTGTGGAGCATCTTTTAATTCCAGAAAGCAAACAACAAAAACCCAAAAACATTTAAAAAAGAAAAAAAAAATTGATGAGAAAATGTCAAAGGAACACAGGAACCAGTCGAGGGTTCCCAGTAGCCAAAACTGAAATAAATTTGAGCAAAAACTAAATGAATTTATATTGAAGTAGTTACTCTAATGTAAATGGACTGCATCCTCCAATCAAATGATATAGGACGACTGAAAGGATAGAAAAGGAAGACTCATCTATCTGCTGCTTACAAGAGACTCAGTTGAGACCTAAAAAAGACACATGCAGATTGACAGTGAAGGGCTGGAAAAACCTTTACCAAACAAGTGGAAGTGAAAAGAAAGCTGGGGTCACAATACTTCTAGCAAACAAAGTAGACCTTAAAATAAAGATTGTAACAAGACACAAAGACCTACACTACATAATGATAAAGGGAAGGAACCAAGAAGAGGATATAGCCATTGTAAAACCTTTAATAGTAGGGGAAACCAAGTGTAGTGGAGTATATGGGAATATTCTGTACTATCTTGACAACTTTTCTGTGAATGTAACACTAATATAGAATAAAATTTTTCAAAAGGAATCCCACGAATAGAATACATTTGTGAAAGACATGTCCGTGAACATCCAGACTCATCGTTAGGAGCCTTCATGGTAGGACACTGTGTTGTGTGGCCCTTTCCCAGTCTGGGATTGGTATATATGAATTAATTTTTTTTCTGGTCTGAGTCCATTTTTAAGACTATATAGTGTGATAGAAAAAATATATTTATAATGCAGTTTCTCTGCTTCTTGGAAAACAAAGCTTGTTTTATGCTGATATAATTTAATTGCTACAGAACAGAGAAATACCAGAATCTGTGATATATGTTCAATGTTTTATTTTACAGTTTTCCTTCTGGTCCTTTCTTTCACTTTAAAGTCCATTATTTATTCATTGTCTGCCAGCCGCTCAGCAGGTAACTGACAAGTACAATGACTGCAGGAAAGAACATTGTTTGAGCAGGAGAAAACCTCAAGGAGTACTGGGTGCTTTTGCTATGGATACAGACACCTATGAGAGACTGGGATGTCACTCTACTTAAATAGTAGCAGAAAAGGAGATTTCATGTTTGTAATCGGAGAGCAGGGAACTAGAGGGATTTGGAAGTGATTTTAGTTGTGAAGAAGGAGCTGAAGAAGGGGAATTAGAGGAAATCTACATTTTCACTAAAACTATGAACAAAAGCCTCCCTGAGCTCCTGGGGGCAGGGCCTTGATCAGACCCCCACTGCATTTTTGACTCTCTGGGAAGATCACCCCTCAACACTAACTGTTCTCTCAGGGAAGCTGGGCGTGGCATGTGCATGTAACTTAGTTATGTGCAATTGTTAATATGTAACCAAGTTGCTCAGAAAACCCATCACTATTCTGGATGGATAGGAGCACTCCTGAGTGGGGCAGGGAGAGCAGAGACAGTATTGCATCCTGTGGAGAGTCAGAAACGGCTGCAAAGAACAGGTGAATGGGCATCTTTAGGGGTGGGTGTGGTAGCGTTCAGAAGCAGTTAGCAAATGTGAACGCAATTCAACTTTCCAGCTCCACACCTTGTGAGTTCTGGCTGTCCTTATATCTGCTTTTTAACTCCATTTCACGTTTCAGAATGACATTGCTTGGATTAAAATTTTCTGAGGATGTAAGCTTTTGTCATTGCAGAACTATAGCAATCCTTCTCTCCCTACCAAAGTGAACAAATTGGAGCAGGACACCCCTTGAAAATCTGTAGCAGCTGCTCCGTAAACTCAGTGTGCCCTGTATCTAACAGTGAGTACGGGAGTCTTCTCTGCTGTGTTTGAACACTACCTGGTCTTTAGTCACACTTCCACCATAGTGACACCCTCGACAATCTCAACTCAAAAGATGGTTTCTGTCTTATTTATTATAGAATTAACTAATTATACCTGCCTTGAAATGTTATCATTATACACATATTGATATATTTTGTGTGTGTGTTTTTCTGTGTATTGATTTTTATGTATTGCATTTATACTGTATTTCTGCAAGTCCCCAGATATGTGTCAAATCAGATACCTGCCTCTCAGTCTGTTCTCCAAGACAAGCCTATGAGCTTCTCACACGCAGAGGTGAGCTTCTCTGTGCTGGCTCTGTGCTGCTTCCTGTGGTGGATTAGTCCTGCACAGAAGCTTAAGAGTGGTTCCTCAGATCACTGCAGCCTGTGGGTCCAGGGATGGGAGCGCCATCGATTTGCAAAACTCATTGTTTTGGGGGCTTATCTGTCCGGTGCAGGTCTTTAAAGTTAGGTGTGCCTGATATGGGGTTCAAACACTTCCCTCCTCAGGAAGAAGCTCCAGGTTCTGAGTTCCCTCCCAGTTCACTGTGCCAGATTGTATCTTAGCCTCTCCTACCCACTTCGATGTGGGCCTTCCTTCTTCTGCCTGATGCAAAATTACTGAGACAGTTTTTTTTTTTTTTTAATAAAAGATTTTAAGTAATTTCTACACCAAGTGTGGGGCTTGAACTCATAACCCTGAGGTCAAGAGTCACATATTCTACTAACAGAGCTAGTCAGGCACCCCTGCTTAGCTGGTGTTTATATTTTTATTTTGTTTTCAGATGTAGTCGTTCCACTTGTAGCTATGGATTTGGTGTGTTAGCAGGAGGAGGCGAGTTCAGGATCCTTGTACATCGGCAACCTGAAACAGAATTTGTCTACATTTTAAGTGTATTTTAATGCATGTATTTCTATATATGATTTTCCTGTTTGAGTTTTTTTATGTGTTATGGGTGCCATAATTAATTTGTACCTCCCATAATGATATAGGGTGGTGTGTCAAAAACAACTAATAATCTGCACTAAATTTTAGGGTTTCCCAACCACAGTCTTATTTCATTTGTGTGCCTTGAAAATCCTATGAGACAGGAATTATTAATACCTTCATTTTAAAGAAGACACAAGTGAAGCTCAGAAAGAGAATTTCCCCGTGATTATAAAATCAATAATAACTCAAAGCTTCTAAATCGAAGTGGCTTCACTCTACTCCAGCTGGTGCTGTTTCTATTTTAATTCCCATTTTTGGATCAGTCAGGTACTCAGCAATGTTTGCGATTAGACAAATAAACAGAAACGTAATTCAGCTTGCTGGGTGTGCCCTACTCAGTGTGGATACCTATGTGGGGAATGGAAAATCTTGGTTTTCCTGTCTTCCAAATGTTTACAGTCTAATGAAATGTAAATTAGATAAAATATAAAACAACTTGTTACCAAACACTATGAGTTATTTTCAGAGGGCTGTGGGGATACAGACTAGGGTAGTGATTAATTTGTTCCAAGAAAACTGGGGAAGTCTTCACAGGAAAGGGTCAATGATTCTGGGTCCTGGAAGATGAATCAGAGTTGTCCAGGTGAATAAACAGGGATGAGCATTCTGTAAAGGGAGCAGTATGTGCAAAGGACATGAAGTTGTTAAGAGATCTAGCACCAGGGGGAGGGCCGTGTGCCTGGTATGTAGAGACAGGATAGAAAGCCAGCCATTTGCTGAGCGGACTGTAGAGGTACATATGGCCTCTGTATGGAATTCTATTCGTGTCAAGTCTGGGGTTAATCATTTATAGTCCTGTTTATCAGAAGAGATTATACAATCCACTTTTTATATGGAATTTTTTAAATGAACGATAGGAACCACTGCTTATTATGTTCCTCTAATGTATCTAAGTCCTATAGTAGGTTCTTTATAGATATCATAAAGTTAGTAGACTAGAATATCTACTAAAGAATATCTACTACTAATATCTCATTTTACTAATGATGGATCTGAGGGCAAAAGAAGGTAAGTCCCCAAACACCAATGGCCACAAAACTGATAGGCAGTGCATCCAGGATTTTTACTCTGGATCAACTCTAGAACTCCCTATTATTTTGCTGGTAATGAAAAGAAGGGGACACATGTACACAGCACACATGTTGGAAGCTGGGAGAACTGTTATAAAAGAAAGAAACCATAGATCAGTATAATAGACCAGTAAAGATGTTATGAGGGCCTGAACTAAGGCAGAATCAGTGGGCTTGGTGAGAAAGATGGAATCTGAGGGATGTTTCTAAGGTTGGTGTATTCTTTCCCTTTTCGAATGCATGAAGTTACAGAGCATTCTTAAAAAGAAATCACATCAAATTACATAATTTTCTTTCTATCTTTTTTATAGAATTAAATAAAAAATGAATAGGAAGAATAAACGTTTGGCCAATTTTCCAGCCTCCTTTCCTCCATCCCAGAAGTATCAGTCTCTCTCAGATTCCTCCAGTGTGAGGCATTCTTTCTTACCTCAGGACCTTTGCATATGCTCTTTATTGCCTGGAATTTACACACAGACCCTTCCATTTAGCAGATTATCCTATGCTTTCAACTTCAGTATCATTTCTTCAGCGAGATCTTTTTTTGGTCAACAATCTCTTTCTAATGATAAAATCTTGGTCAAAAGGAAATAGACCAACTTGGGTAGTAGTGAGATAACTGTCAGTAGGAGTATTTGTAAAGGTCTATCAGAGATTTGTTGAAAATTATAAAGCTGCCACAGAAGAGAATCATAATGGTCTTAAACATATGCTGAAATATAAGGACATCTTCACTGATGAAGTAAAATTTTGGCTGAAGGCTGAGAAAAAGCCAGTTTTATAAAAGTGGGGGTGGGTTTGTTGAAGTGAAGGGGGTGTGGGAAAGAGTGTTCAGGGAAGACAAGAGTGTGCAGAAGATTGGGCATGCATTAAATGGGATACACCCAAGAACCAGAAAGAAGAGCCATGTAGCCGGACCATGCACAGGGCATCAGGGTTAAGGGTGGATTGGCAGACAGGATTATTGTGCAGAAATGGGCCTTGATGCCTATTCTGAGAGGTTTCCTTAGTGCCTCCACATGTAGAAGCTCAACTGAACTTCATTGTGAGGGGCAGGACTAAAACTCAGAGTATACCAGCGGTCTCTGGTCCCAGCCAGTTCCATCAGCCATTAGGTTACCATCCCAGCCATGCTGGTGGAAAATTCAAGCCAGTCTTTTCCAAAGTCTGGATATAAAATATATTCAATCAGAATATGTCTGAGGAAAAGGTCAGGGATGTGCTGATAACTCATCCTGCACTCGCCACGTGAAAGAACACTTCAAAACTTGTCCTGTCAAATGCTCTGTTCACTTCAATATTGTTCTTGGCTCAAGGAAAGGCCTGTGGGGTTTGTGGAAGTTGGCTCCTTTAATATAGAATTTTTCATGCTCCTTATAAAAATGTCACTGGGTTGATTCAAAAATATTTTTGTTGGCACCTGAGTTGTTGAGTCTGCCAAAGACTCTACGCAAGTTGATTTTTTTTTTTAATTTTTTATTTTTTATAAACATATATTTTTATCCCCAGGGGTACAGGTCTGTGAATCACCAGGTTTACACACTTCACAGCACTCACCAAATCACATACCCTCCCCAATGTCCATAATCCCACCCCCTTCTCCCAAACCCCCTCCCCCCGGCAACCCTCAGTTTGTTTTGTGAGATTAAGAGTCACTTATGGTTTGTCTCCCTCCCAATCCCATCTACGCAAGTTGATTTTTGAGGACACACTAGTCTTCCTCCAAGAAAGAACAAATAAAATCCTCCAGTCTGAATCTGGAGAACCTTTCTCTCAGAGCTCTTGGCAAACACATTATTTTATGGCAAACTGGAGACAGCTAAAATTGCTCTGGTCTGCCAAGGAATCATCCATTTTGTATATATTTTTTTCTTTCCTGACTTGAAAAATATTAGTTTCAGATAGTTTGTAAGTTCTGTATTTTAATCATTTTTGGTTTAGGGTGAACAGAGGGATCAGACCAAACTATACCCCTTAAATAGTCTACTTTTTTATTCCCTGAGCTGAGGCATTTAACAGGTTCCTTCAGAAGATAACAAGAAGCCAGATTATCTACTCTTAACAATACAATGTTGCCTCTTTGACAACAGGTGAAGAAAGTAGTGCTCTGTCAATTTAGAACTTAGTCTGTAATCGGGGGATGAATCTGTTAAAGAAGCTATTCCACTCACATCACAGACTTCCCCCACAAAGTCAAAGCTTTTCCCAGCATTCCTGTTGAGGTTATTTTGAAGATGAAAAAAATTTTCACTGTGGAGGAGTGGGTGAGACACGCCAGATAGTGGCAGTAAAATGAGGAGAGAAGCCATGATGTCGGAGGTCAGTACATGGTCCTCACAGACCGGTCATCTGGAGGTCCAGCACATGTACAAATATGTTAATAGAGTTCTTACAGATAATTGGTGCTCTCTCATCACATTTATGCTCTCCCTGGGCAAACTCTGAGGGTCAGCACTATGCAGTTTGCAAAGGATTTTCAAATAACCTTTCTTTTTTTCTCTTGAGGAAGAACAGTATTAATTACTATTTGTTGAGCATTTTCTATGTATCTGATACTGTGTGGTAATCACCATAGATTGTTTTATTTAATATTTTATACAACTCTAAAACATGGGAATTATTTTCACCACTATTGTGTAGGTGTGGAAATTAAGGCTTAAGGACAGCGTGGAATAAAGCTGGTAATGAGCTCCATTAAGAATGCCCATAGAGGAGCGCCTGAGTGGCTCAGTGGGTTAAAGCCTCTGCCTTCAGCTCAGGTCATGATCTTGGGGTCCTGGGATTGAGCTCCACATCAGGCTCCCTGCTTGGCAGGGAGTCTGCTTCCCCCCACCCACCACCTGCCTCTCTGCCTACTTGTGATCTCTGTTAAATAAATAAATAAAATCTTAAAAAAAAAATGCCCTAGAGCTGGGGCACCTGTGTGGCTCAATCAGTTAAGCATCTAACTTTTGATTTCAGCTCAGGTCATGATCTTGGGGTTGTGGGATCGAGTCCAGCATTGGAGCCAGCACTGGGCTAGCGTCTGCGTAAGATTCTCTCTCTCCCTCTGCCCCTCCCCACTGACCCCTGCTCATGTGCACTCTCTCTCTAAAAATAAAAAAAATAATAATAATAAAAATAATAAAAAAAAAGAATGCAAAGCCTAAGCTTTCAACATCCCCATGGACAGGTTCATGAGAGACAGAGGAACTTCCCCTTCGGAGGACTGAGTATAACCTCTAGTCTCCCACTAGTCATGTGCAAAAGAGTGATCTTTCTGAGATTTGGTTTCCTTATCTATTAAAGGAGGATAATAGTAAGACCTTGATGACAATTAAATAAACTAAATTTACTGAATGTACCTGACACATTGCCTGGTATCAGGTAGGTGACTTTTGCTTGACTCTGAACTTTAGAATCATCTCCAAAACAGACAATGAACCATTCTTTTGGTTCACTTGAAGATATTTTGCTTTACTAAAAAGCATTAAGTGGTTGGTTATTCCTACCCTTGAAGTATTTGAATAATCTATCCAGAAAGACACAGAAAAAGTTAAGCATAATCTACTGGGCATGTGATCAGAGCCATACATCTGATAATCATAGATATTGAGAAAGAATTCACAGAAGGAGTCAACCAATTCATGATGCTTATTCCTTTAACTGAAAAATATAGGTACTGATGTTCATTGTGTGTGTTGATACTCCTACTATATCTGAACAATCTCATAATAACAAAAATTTAATGCTAACAAAGACAGCCTCCTTGATGTTTCCAGTTTTCAGACTGAACTCTTGTTTATTTGATATTTCCTATTTTTATTTCTGTTCCAAGGAGTCTTCTCAGAGGCAGATACTCTCTCAGCCTTAGACTGATCTATTTCCAGACCATTGTATTTAAGAATTAATATAATACAATTTTTCATTAAATCACTCTCCAGTTAAATACTGTATGATTCTTACGTCTCCAGCCACGATGTATGTCAAAGCACAGACACCATATTTCAGTCTTTTTTAAATTACTCATGGTATGAAGCATACTTAAGAGCAACCAAGATGGAAAGTTCAATGAGGGTGTGGAAATGATTTGTCTTTTTCCTACTGGATCTTTAATACCTTGGATAGTATCTGGCATGTAGGAGGTGCTCATGGTCCATTTGCACAGGAGTTGACTTGACTGATTCTATACAGTAAGATTTTAGAAGCTCTCACAGTTAAGACACATTATTCTTGTCAATGATTGTCATTCCTTCAGTTTCAACTTTTAACACTGATGTTGATTAAGCTTAGGAAAAAAACAGCAGATGTAACCCATAGCCAGAGGCTATGCAGTAGCATTATTGTCAATTGTAATAATAACAATAAAAATTAGTTACACTAACTGTGTGCTGGATACCACACCTAGTGCTTTGTATATTGTTTCAGTCAGGCCTAAGGAAAGAGACATTTATTACATGCCCATTTATGGGTGAGAAAATGAGGCACAGGGAAATAAATGACTCTCTCAGGGCCCCAACCAAGTTGCCAAGCTGGGGTTTCAGCCTGGTAGTACACTGCTGGGGCTACCTGCTAACCACTGTGCATAATTGTGATCCGGGTCTCCAGATCCTAGCTCAAGACTGCCTCTATCCTCTTTCAAAATAAGAGATGCATATCCTAGGATGCTTCATGTAGAGAGTTTGTTTTCTTTCCTATAGTGCTTACTCATAATGACATGAAATACTTATAAATCCCCTATCTCTTTTTGGTAGCATGGTGAGGTAGTGTGCTATGGTGGTTAGAGCAAGAACCCTTAAAAGCTGTGCTATTAAAAAATGTTCTGTAACTGACTAAATCCATTTCCTATTTTATAAGTGGTAATAAGGGTATCTATATTCTAGAGCTGTATACTGCTTGACAGCACAAAGGCTAATTTAGGAAGGTAAGCTATTATTATTTTATAATAACAATAATAATTACCATAAAAGTAGCATGGGTCCTTTGTATTTCTGTCATGGAGTGAATATAGAGCCGTGGGTGAGATTTAGATATAGATGCTGAATAATTTAGAAGACCTTTGATCGTTAGATTCCCCTCATATTTATGTAATTCTTCCACAGTCAATTGTCAAATCAAAATTATGCAGTTATAATGACTGTATTTTCCAAGCAGAAAGAACAGGATATCATATGATCTGACAAAAGATTTTGTCCTGATATATAAACACACCGAGAGAGACATACATACAGGGGCTTAGCAACCCTGAGTAGTAGATTTAATTGTATTTCATTGAACAAGACTGAGAAGAATGAAACTATCTATAAACATCATTATCTTGTAAATCCAAGATGCATAGCCACTGTCCCTACAGGGAAAAGTATCCCTAGGGAGATGCTTCTTTCTGTGTTCAAAGCTATCAAAGGCCTATTTTGTACAAGACATATTTGTCTTTTGTCCTACTCCTCAACCATCTCTTCCATGACTGTTTCATTAGCCAACAAGGCTGCTACTTCATTATCTTTCTAGACTGATCCAAATTGTTCTCATTTTCTCAGCTTTTGGAGAATTTCTATTCTATGGACATATTGCCCCACTCTCTTTCCCACTTTGTGTTATGCTGCTGGGTATGAATTTTTTTTTTTTTTTTTTTTTTTTTACCATTCCTTTTCCTTCCTTTCCTCCCTGTACTCTTTCTTTCATGAACAGTTATGTTCTACAGATACGATATTGGGCAGGATGAGGCAGGGACTGGTGCTAGAAGGAAAGGGGAGCCACACTGCCCACACAGGGATTCGAGGTGAAGCTGGGTGAGGAGGGTGTACATTTCATGATGGGTTGGGAGGAGCCCACGCTGCAGTGTGTGATATCAGATAGATGAAAGGGGGCATGGCCCTGCATAACATGTTGAAGTTTACATTGGATGAGGTGGTGACTGGCAGATGTGAAAGATTTGGTTATATACAGGGTGATTGATGGAAAAAAAATAAGGATAATGGAAGCCTTGCTTCTCATGGTCAGAAGGTAGATAAAATTTCCAAAACAAAATGAAGCAAAAACAAAAAACCCTGAAAAGATTCCTTTCAAGATTCAAGGGAATCAAGATTCAAAAGGAATCTTTTCAGTTTTGGCAGATTGGAATTTGAAGTTACCAGTAGGACTCTGTGGAAGTATGCGTGTGTGTGTGTTGTTTGATTTTATGTGTTCCTTTTCTCTGTCCATTGAGAGGGCCTGGGAGCAGGGAGATACCAATAAAAATGAGCACACCTTATGCCCAGATCTTGTTCTCTGAATAAATTACCCACTAGTAGGAGCCAGGGATATCTTTTTGTGCCATAAAGAAAATAACAAAATGCTCAAAGAATGATGGGGATATGTCAAATAGACACAAAAGCCACTTAGGAGGGCCTCCCTGTGCCAAATTATACAATAATTTGAGCATCAAGATAAATAAATAATGCTAGTAACAGATTGCAACCGATTGCATAATATAGGAAACCATGAACCCAACTGTGTACAAATAAATGAAAAATAATTTCAAAGAGGAAAGGGATCTTTGCATAGTTTCAAAGACACTCTTCACAAACAAAATACTTGAAAAAAATGAGAGTTAGCTTTACAGTAGAGAAGTATCACTTAATCAACACCATCATTTGTAGTAATAAAGTGAACATTATGAGTAATGGGATATATTAAAATCATTTGGATGACAAAAGAAGAAAAGGGAACTAAACATGCATCTAACCTAATCCTGTGGTAACAGCAGACACACTTCTGAATGTCTTTCTGTAAAATAATTGGCCTGAAATCTTCAAAAGTATTAAAGATATGAAGTCAAGGGAAGACTGAGAGAGTATTCCAAAGCTGAAAGAGACATAATGAAACACAGCTAATTATTCTACATAGGATCTTTGTGCTATGAAGTCATTTTTGGGACAGTTGGTATCTGCCGGTAATGTACCAATGTTAATTTCTGGCTTTAATGATGGTCACTTTGTTGTGATTATGTGGAAGAATGCCCTTGTTTAAAGAAATAACATGAAACTGTTGTGGGGACCTCAGGTCAGCAACTCGCTCTCAAGTCATTCAGCAAGAAAAAATTCTTTTGCAGATGCTTTTTTTTTTTTAAGATTTTTAAATTATTTATTTGACAGGGTGATATCACAAGCAGGCAGAGAGGCAGGCAGAGAGAGAGAGAGAGGGAAGCAGGCTTACTGCTGAGCAGAGAGCCCGATGTGGGGCTCAATTCTAGGACCCTGAGACCATGACCTGAGCTGAAGGCAGAGGCTTTAACCCACTGAGCCACCCAGGCGCCCCTTGCAGAAGCTTTTATAGCTATAGAAAGTATTTTGAAGGGGCCAGTGGCTTCTTCATAGCCCATAGTCTATTAGCAGGTGCCTCTCTCTCTCCCCCTCCCTCTGTCTCCTTTGGAGTTGGGCAAACAGATCTCTGCTCTGCTTTGCCATTTTTAAGTTGTGTGAATTGGGTAAGAATATAATCTTTCCAAACCTCAATATTTTCACCTATAAATTGTGGATAGTAATAGATGAAGTAGATTAGCTTAATACCTGACTAATGTTAATCATTCAATAAAAGTTAGGGGTAACAGGGTGATAGGTATTAAGGAGGGCACGTGCTGTCATGAACACTGGGTTTGTTATACTTAACTAATGAATCATTAAACACTACATCAAAAACTAATTAGGTATTATCCAGTGGCTAACTGAACATAATAAAAAAAAGTCTTTAATCCAAAAAAAAAGTTAGGTGTACCATTATGCTTTCATTATCGTTCAAGTGTTTCTGAATCAAATTGAATAGACCCATCTTAATCTTTTTAACAATTTTAAAATATTCATTATTTTGATAAGTCACTATATGTGACTTATAAATTATTTGTGCTTTAAATTATTTTCAAATTTGTTGCTATTGTGTACAACATTACAATGGACATCTCTGGGGCTCTATGTTCGCTTGCTCACATCGCTTGTTAGGGTATAATCATAGAACAGACTGTAATTTCTGGATGAAAGACAGGCTAGTCTATTTAAAATAAGGGTTAGCAGTTTTTCTGTAAGGGTGCAGATATTTTCAGCTTTTCATGCCTTATAGTCTTTGTTACAACTACTCAGCTTTGTCACCATTGCAAAATAAGCAGTCATAAACAAGTGAGGGTTATGTAGTCCTATAAATCTTTACACAAACAGTCAGTGGGCCATATTTGTTTGTTACTAAAGTTATGAAAGGAAAGATTCTTTTAGTATTTTTAGTTTCAAAATGCTGAAAATCAGGAGGAAATCAATGTCCATTTTACAATAACCTGAATATAGAAATTGGACAGCATCCTGGAGATCTGTCAGTGGCCATAGATAGATAGAAGTATGTTTGCTCTCATCTGGCAGCTGTGACTTCTGTCATCTGAGGTTCACTGACTCCTGCCCACACTGACCCTCAGGCAGAGAAGAACTTAGAAAAACATTGCAGTGGTGCTTCAGTCTCTAATGTAGAAGAGTAATCAGCTTATAATGGATTTTATGCTTCGTTTTAAAGTGGAACATGATGTAGTACTAGTGTGGATTTTTTAAAAAAGGAAGGGGCTATGGATTTAGTAGCCTTATGAAATAGCAGACATTAAAGTCTCTAGTTTCTTTAAGGTTAAAGCCTTGTTACAAGTCTTTCTCTGATACCTTCTTGTCTATTTATGTGAGCCATTTGATACTGACTTGCCTCTTTCTGTCTTGAGATGGTTTGCATTTCCCCCGGTTGATATCCAAGTTTTCTAGGCATCTGGGCACTTTTCTGCTCGAAGGCTGCTGGTTATGGGGGAGGAAACTAAGCCGTGATTGTGTGATACAGCGAGGACTAACAGTGCTTTGGAGCAGAAGGTCAAAGGTGGCTGAGAAGGGGACTTTCCAGGACGAATCATCCTGAATTAACATTCCCCTAGCACACAGTGTGTGGTGTTGGAGGGACTGGAGGTTCCTAGAACTAAGGCAAATTGCCCTTCAGTGAAAAGAAATAGAATGTTCATTCTGGAGCTAGGCTGAAGATGTCAGTATGATGGTGTCACAATAAGGTAAATCAAAGCAAAAGCAACACTTATATAGGACCTACTATTTGCCAAGCACTGTCCTGAGCTCTTCATATATATGAACTCATTTAATTCCTGCAACATCCTATGAGATATATGCTTTAATAACACTCATTTGAGAGTTGCACAACCTGAGGGTGAAGACTGCTCAAAGTTACTTACACGGACTCTAAAAAGTAAAAATGGCAGCACTGGTGTTGGAACCCAAGAGGTCTGGCTACAGAGTCCAATTGTTATACTGAGCCACGTGATGTAATATGATGGCTTAATAGTAAATTAAATGGTCCCTAAATTTCCACAGCGTCTCCAAGAGTCACACACATCTCAGGGTCCTGGCACAGCTAATGACTAACTTTTGGAAGTACCATACGTGTCAGCTTCCTATACCATGCTGTAGAGTGTACATTTTATTTTCCCAAATTTCTTGTAAGATAGTTCTTATTTATATTCTCATTTAACAGATGAAGGACCCACGGCTTGTCTTTTTAGATTACACCACCACTAAGTGGCCGGGCTGACTTTCACATGCAAACTTCTCTCTAAAACCCCAAATCTTAACAAGTATCCTATATTTCAGAGATGAAATTATGGGAAATGAAGGGCATGTGGGTGGTTCAGTTGGTTGAGCATCTGACTCTTGGTTTCCGCTCAGGTCATGGCTTGGGGTCATGGGATGGAGCTCTGTATTGACCTCGAGTCTGCTTGAAATTCTGTCTCTCTTTACCCCTTCCCCTCTCAATAAATAAATCTTTAAAAAAATAAAAAATAAAATTATGGGAAGAGCACTGGATTAGATGAAAGATATCTAAACTTCAGACCCAGCTCTCCTGTTGTATCATTAGGAGGCACTAGTCAGTCATTGCTTTTTTCTGGGTCTAAGTTTCCTGCTATATGAAATGAGACCATTTGTCTTAATTACTCTTATTTCCAGTAAACATAATATTGTATGATTCTGTGGGTTTTTAAATACCAAAATATGCACGAGTACATTTTCAAATTCTAAATTATCCCAAAATATATTTCAGTCTCCAGAATTTAGCGAAAAACAAAGAAAAGAAACTCAGATAAATGGTACTTTCTGTCTTTGGAGTAGAACACTAGAATCTTAAATACAGAATACCTACTTTTGAAAAATAAGCTGATGCTCATCTTTAATAGAAATCATGTTGATGTCCTCAGACTCCATTTTTCACATCTATACTCTATGTGAATGCTAGTGCTCAAAGCCTCTGGTTTTGAGCACATATCATATACACACTATAAGACCACAGGAGTTCAGAAGTCTCTTGTACCAAGCTGCCATGCAAATCCTGAACTGTATTTCCAAGTATCCATCAATGCTGAATTTCCTGTCTATTTAATCAAGACACACCAATGAGACATGGAGAGTGAGTGGACTATCATGTTACTGTCTCCTCTGCATTTCGCAGGATAACACTAACTCGTGTCCACCACTGACTCTTTCGGGGTCATTTCGAGTTTCTAGATAAATGTAATATTGTGTCAGAAAAGCATTCACTGGGATATTTCTAGGTTTACTTTATTTAGAATCTCTCTTTCTCTTCCTAAGTGCCCTCATTTCCCCTATACACACACCTCTGGAATATGTCTAGGACTCCTTCTACAGATAGTTGAATTCTGAAAGATAATGTTCATTCCTGTACCATTTAAACTGAAACAGTTTCCTAAACTTTTTTTTTCCCTCTCTTTTCTTAATAATTGTATGTTTCCAACACAGTTGATTGACACCCGGTTCTTCTTTGCTAAAAAGTCCATGATATAAAGGCTGAAAATGCCACAGAATACACTTGATTTCATAGGATTTTTGGTTTTAGGACATAAAAATATGACCTAATCCATGGAATGTGTCCTGAGGGAAGGTATACAATGGTGGGTGATGAGAAGGTCGCTGGAAAAGAGATGCATATGGAGATTTTCTACATCTTCTTTCACACATGGTTAGGTGAATACATGATTCATGGAAGAGTGGCAGCCATTTTGTGATCATGAAGGCATGTTTCTGGGGACTAAGACCAACATGCTAAAGATGCTGAGTAGTAATATGGAAATATTTGGGTTGTAAATGATGTTACTATTCTTCCTAAATAACCATATCTGGAACTCTCTGGATCTTTTAGTTGAAATGATGAGAGCCCTGATCTTGAAACACCTTTCATTAATTGTTCTATGAGTTTCACCTAAAAGCTTTTTGCTACATTATGTAAATCCAAAATAGTTATTTGCAAATTTTTAAATAATTCCTTCGTCTATTGTAACATGCTTTATTTCATGATCTGGCAGAAGTGTTATGTCAGAAGAACACTAGATGGCAGTATATGCTCCATAATTTATGATGGGGGAAGGGAATTTAAAATTGAAGTATCAAAAATACATAAAGTTGACTTAAATGTGAAAACATATCCGTTTTGTTTATTCTGTAACATGTAAGAATTATTCTTTTGATTAAGTAGAAATAAAAACAAGGGACGTATTTGAGTGTTGGATCATTAGAGTAACTATCTCTAATTCCTTTCCCAGGTTTTACAAACAGAACACCCTATCTTAGAAGACTGTGTCCAGACAAGAGCGAGTGACATGTAAACCTGACTTATCCCCTGCTATTTATGTGAATCAGGCTGCTGGGTCTATGGCACAGATAATAATTCAGGAGTGCCATGTGTAAGGTAGGTATGTCTCAATCTCAAGAGTTAGATTTTCTTTTTGTGTCTAGAGAAAAGTTATTTAAGAAATATTAAGCACATATTCAAGTATGCAGTCTAAGCTTTTGCCCAAATATCATCCTTTAGATAAGATAACTTATTTTATTTTTAAGAGATAGTCTTAAAGATTGAAATTGTTTTTATTCTTGACAGGAATTTGCATATGAGTTCTCTTCTGTGACTTAATACATCAGTAGAGTGCTGTTATATAAAACATATCTTCCTCTAGAGAAGTTTATATAGTATAGTATCAACAGCTGTTTGGGCATGTGATACTTATACACGGTACATCACATGTCACACATTATTATTGTAATATATTTTTGTATGTATTGAAGAGATAATATCTATACATTTATATTCAGAATTTGCCTCATACACCCATCACTCTTTGGGGTCATCTGTGAATTTCCTATACTTGAGTCAATCTTTTCAGACTCATTGTGATGTAGCAATAGAATGATGACTTTTTTTATTTGACAGAGAGAGATCACAAGTAGGCAGAGAGGCAGGCAGAGGCAGAGGGAGAAGCAGGCTCCCCGCTGAGCAGAGAGCCCCATGTGGGGCTCTTATCCCAGGACCCTGAGATCATGACCTGAGCCGAACACTGAGCCACCCAGGCGCCCCAGAATGATGACTTTTTGAACCCAATCGGTGAGTTCAGTATGTGTGCATGTGTATATATATATAAATGTCTATTTATTTTCAATGTTAAATATGGTTTACGCTGTCATATATATATATATATGTATATATATAAATATATATACATATATATATGTATGTATACATATACACATATATACATGTGAACATGGATATATATATATATGAACATGGATTTGAGAAACAGATGTAAAGTTAGTCAGTGTATTATTTGCTATTGTGTCCCAGTGGCTAGGCTGTTGTTTTTGGTGTTGGTCTTACTTAATTGCTTTCATTGGTCCATAATAGTCCAGCTGAAAAATAAACAACTTCTTTCAAAATGTCTCCCTCAATAACTAATGAGGAATTAATTTGCTTTAAGTCTGATGGCAAATAAAAACTAGAGAATCTTTATCTTAAACATTTATAGAATAACAATTTTTAAAGTCAGAGAATAAGTGTGTGTCTTTATATAAATATTTTAGAGAAAGATGTACAGCTGGTTTTCATTAGTATTTTTCTTCTCTCCAATGCAAAAATAAAACAAAACAAGTTTTTTTCTTTTTCAAAATAATATGTTCTCATTCTCTCACTAAAGGATTTGGGAAATCAAAACTAGGTGCTAAAATTACTTGTCACTTTGAAAGTCCTCCCCCGTAAGATTATGAAAGGAAAAGTGTTAGTACAAGACATTTTACTTGAGTGTATTCCTAAAAGGATCAGTCTTGGATGGAGGCATATTTATATTTTTTCATCTGTAATTGAACAATTGGACTCATTTCTGAGTTTGAAATTACTAAAGGGTTTCTTACACAGGAAATTGTTGCAAAACATTCAATTCAATGAATATTCGATGGGGATGGACCTTCCCATACCCATATCAATGGCAGAATTGAAGTCAAATAACATTTCTTAGAGGCAGATAAAAATAGCTAACATTTTGTGAGAGCCTACCCACTAGGTGACAAGAGCTTAAAGTTAGTTATCTCTAACAACATTTTAAGGTAACTGTTTTCCCCCAGTTTACAGAGGTGAAAATGAAGTGAAGAGAGATTAAGTAACTTAGTGATAATGGACACACAGACAAGTTAATAATAATATAATTCTCCAAATACAGTGGATGTCCACATGCGCATACATGTGCATATGTACACACGCACACAGGACAAGAAAGATCGCAGGGTTGGGCTCATTTTAAGTAATTGATTTTCTAACTAGTTGTGATGAAGAAATATGTTTCTCTAATCCACAGTGGAACAATAATCTATGTTAGGAGAAATAGACAGTGTATATACAACATTGCCCAGAACATAGCAGATGCTTAGCAAACATTTGGCAGAAGACAGTGCAATGGCATTGCATTAAGCTTCTATTTTTGGCAGTGTAAACCATATTTAACATTGTTTAAAGCTTTCAGTATTTTGAGATAATATTAAAAATGTGGTTGATAGGCCTCAATTTGATGAGCATAGGCAAGAAGAAACAATCTTAAATTTTCTACTTCCAGCAGAGAATTAAAATTATTCCCAAAGACATTTAGTTTAACTTTAGATGTGATTTGCAAACAAAACTCACCATGAAATCCTTTAAGAAAAGTCATTACTCTATTTCTGAGAAAGAATGCGTGAGTAGATTTTATAATTCTTACTGGTTCTTACATCTCTTTTTCAAATATTTATTTTACAAAACTACAGTAAGGAAAAAAATAACTGTCCAATGGAACAATGCTTATGTTCCAAAATTAGATTTTTTAAAGTTTGTAAAGCTCTTCAGGTAGAAAATAATTTGAAATTGAATTATCCAAGACACCATGGTTTTATTAACACTAATAAAATAAAGGAGGAGATTCCTTGAGAGAAATTTAAAATCAACTGTATTCAGTGGCAATTAGTTAGTAGCTTCTATATAATAAATAAAATCAGTTGTTTGGAAAAATAGGAAGCACATAATGAAGCATCTGTTTTAAACTAATTCTCAAGTCAGAAAACGTTTTCCTCACCTTAAAGAAATAGTACAGGAAAATACTCAGTTCACTTTTGATAAAATATTAATCTAGTGCCTCTTTATGAAATTGTTAATATTTATTATAGGAAGTTAATATTTGTGATTTCTGTATCCAGCAGTGTAGTTGAGGAATAAAATCACCTCATTTCAGAATGTGTTATTTGCATTAGATTGTTGTTCCTGCACACAAAAGATTTTTATTTCATTTTAAGACTGATAGGATTTTTTTTATATGAAATACGTGCAAGAAATGTTTTAGAGAACCAACATTCTTTCCTTTTTCTTTGTACCTACCAAGCTATATTTTTTTCCTTGCTGGGTGAATCAGAAATATAAAATGAGCTAATGTTTTGTTCCTTTTGCATCATCTTTAACAGCAAGTGTTTCCTGAGTATAAACCATGTTTAAGGAATGCAAGGGCTAGAGATTGGAAAGAGGTGAAGACCCGGTTCTTAAGGCAGAGCCTTACAAGTTGGGACTGGGTCTTCATGTCTGGCAAGAGACAAGCTCCCTGCTGTCTCTTGAAAACTAGTGTTTATTTTCTGTGCAACATTCTGGGTTCCTCTTGGTCCCCAGTTAGGAGAATCTCACTGAAATTCTTTATTGTACACCTTATTGTTGAGCATTTCGCTTTCTGAGTATATCCTTCTCCTTGAAAAGTATGCATAGGTATCTTGGGATCTTCTCAGATAATGAGGAGCTTAGATTTTTACTTCTAATACCCATCTAGACTCTTGTAAAGAAGGCGTTTGTGTTCTTTACCAAGTTAAACTTGGGTCCAAGGGGCCTTGTCATGGGGGAGGGTCTCTACTCAGAAGGGGCCGGCAGATTGGCCAATGAAAGCTGACTCGAGAACCGGCCAAACAAGATCATCCTCTTCCTTGAAGAATCTTTGTTTTCTCACCTCTGCCGTCAGGTGAAGATTCTCTTCCTGACTAGCCTCTAAGGTTGTAGTTTGATTTTACTGCAAGATGTGGCAGAGTCCTTATACTTTTGCGTTTCTTCTAGAGCTAAGCCAACCCTGCACACAAAAATAAAGAGCAAAAAAGGGAGGCATATTTTCATTTAAACAGATTTATTTATTTTATTTATTTATTTTTTTTAATTTGGGGCTGGGCATGCTGTGGATCTGGGGAGGTGGCTGGATGGCCTGGGTTTTCCCATCACACCCAGGTTCTGATGGACGCCCAGAAGGCCCCAGCCGGGAGGCTCGGAGTGAGTGAGGAGAACAACCGTGGGCACTCTAGATCCAGGCCTGGCTCCTTGGGCCTGTCTCCTGTCTCAGGGTGGGTTGGAGGAAGTAATGTTGCCACAGACCTAAACTGATTTCTTTTCAATTAAAACCAATTAGCGGCTCTCTTTCATGTAAGAGAAAAATCACCTTTATGCCAGAGAGTAAGTTCTAATACTTTAAAGGCCGTATGGGTTAGGAATCCCTTTCATTGCAAGGAACAGAAATCTTTCCTATTCCTGAAATGGTTTAAAATATTTAAAATATCTTTTTTTTTTTTTTTTTCAAACTAAAAGGATTCCAGATGTCAGCAGTGCAAAGTTGGTGCAGCTTCTTAGTAATCCTATCAAGGATCTTTCTCTCTGTCGACTCTGTTATTCTTAGTGTACCGGGATTTTATCCTCACGGCTGTCACCTCGTGCTTCCCAGAAGCTGTTGTGTTGCCCAAAGATACATTCCAACAGGAAGGGGAAGGAAGAGGAAGAGACAAAAAGAATAAGCTGTGTTTGTGTCCCATTGGCAAGAACGGCATCACATCTCCCCTTCCCTCAACCTATTGAAAAAGCTGGAAATGTGCTTTTTATTTTTTTATAGCTTCTATTTTAAAGGTAGTAGACAGAGAAGGTGATTGAGGAATGAATGGTAGTTCTCCACCTCAAGGTGTCTGCCAGAGAGAAAGATGTGTGAATACTCCTCAGCTCATTTTTGACATGTTGCTAACATAAATTAAATTAGCACTAAGTCCTTTGAAGAGTTTCATACAACTGGGGACTTTTCTCCCTTTTCAGAATCTAATAAGTTTCCTTGTAAAATTTTGGAGAGAATTTTCATTAGGAATCTCATATTTTCTCAAAATTGTACTGTTATCAATACCTCTGTAAACACATATTTGTGAAATCACCCATGTCGTCGAATTTCAAAAAAAATCTTATATTTTGTTTTCTTTCTATCTGGTTCTTTTTTTTTTGTTTTTTTTTTTTTAAAGATTTATTTATTTATTTTGATGGAGGAGGGTCAGGCAGAGAGGAAAGAGAATCTCAAGCAGACCCCTGCTGAGCCTGAAGCCTGATGCTTGGCTCCATCTCAGGACCCTGAGAGCATGACCTGAACCAAAGTCAAGATTCGGATTCTCAAGGGACTGAGCCACCCAGGTGCCCTTATGGTTCATTTTTATGATTCTTCATCCAAAGGCCAATTCAGACAATTTGATGAAAATCATCACAGTGCCCTATTTGCTGTTTTGCGCTCTTTCTCTGGTGAGCACTTTTTTTGGTGAAGTTTTTGGTGAGATTTTGCTGTCTTTGTAGTTCTCATTTGAGCATTTCTAAGTTCCCAGTGTCACACCCTGGGCCACAAAAGATTTATTCACTTGAGACTGACATCTGGCTCTTTTAAAGGGGAGCTCCCCATTGTTCATTAAATTCGCTTGCTGAGATGACTTTCTCTTAACAGGTAAGATGTGGGTTATTACAGTTGCCAACTGTACCTTAACTTTGGTACACTATCAGGAATGAATCCATCTTTTGATTTAGCTGACATATTCTCTACCTCTTCGTGTACATTCCATGGCTACCTCCTACTCTGACTCATTCTCCTTCCAGAGTCTCTGTTCTCTGCCTTTGTGGGTGGGCTTTGATTGAGTAGATCATACCTGTTGTTCTCTCTTAAATTTGAATATCAGTGAATATTAGAGGGCACTGGGAAGACAACAGCAGTTTCTTTCACTGGTTTGGCTCCTTGGAGTTTCAGACCTCTTTGTGTCCAAAATACAGTAGTAAATACATATTCTAGAATTTAATGGAAACTTGAGAACTATGAAAAAATTTTCCAAGTCAAGTAAAAAAAAAAAAAAAAACAGAAACAACTCCAAATCTGGAAAGCCAAGGATTGTCTTTTGTGTGTGTTAAAACAGTCAAAAGCGATGAGCAAACATAGTTTTGGAGAAGGAAGCCTTTATTGCAAAAGGTCTAAATCAGTTCTTAAGGGCTAGGACGAGGCCACTAGTCACAGTTATAGCCACAAAGGCAGAAGAGATGGATCACAGACTGTTCTATCTTTACACTTCCCCTGCCGGAGCCCTTGTCCTCCTACACAGCTTCCAGATCCAGAGGCAGGTAATAGGAGGCCCTGATTTGAGGGTGTGGTTGAGAGTCAAAGGTTTAATTTAAAGTCCTAGGCAGTCTACTCAGAATGTTTTCAAGACTATGGAAGGCGAATTATAAATAGCGCTGAGGCTGGGGCTACACCAGGGGTGGCAGAAGGTGGTTAGAAAGACATAACATTTTGCCATCGGGGTGACCAAGGGTCACATTCTGTTTCTGCCACTGTCTGCTGAGTCCTTGGGCAAGTGACCTAAATTCCCTCAGTCTCAGTTTTCTCATATCTTTCCAGAAATTACATGGAGGAAATAATATCTCCTACAGAATTTCCAAGAGGATCTAATGATATTAAGAAAATATATACAAAGTTAACAACTACACAGTACATGATTACAAATTGGTAGATATTATTGTAAAGTATCCAAATTATGAACAAGAGTTTCATGATTTGGATGCATTCCATAAATAATGGGGTCAGCCAGACAAGTGGGAGTTTTATGTCTGTGCTTACTTGCTCCACATAAAGATTTTTCTGCAGTGACGGGTGAAATCAGTTGCTTGGTAAATGCATGCTAGAGATTCATCCTTATCCCTGCTGTGAAAGGTAATAGTGTGAAGACTTTCTACAAAATCCATCATTTTTAGAGTGTGTGATTAATTATTCATTAAGTAATATTTTCATTGATGAAGTATGCATGTTATTTCCTTTATCTCATTTTTTCTCATAAATTTAATTGTTGGGTTAATTATAATCACTTTATAATTACTTATTTTGGCATTAATTATATCACATCAAGCCGTTCATATTATTCAGCATAAAACTAATCAAATCATGAACACCATAGCCCATGTGGCTTACCGGTAATGCCTTGTTTCTTTCTCCTGTTTCTCTCCCTCCCTTCAGTCCTTCCTTCTTTACTTCCTTTCCTCCTTCCTCCCTTTTTCCTTCCAACACATTTAAAAAGTCTTCTCAGTCCCATTTTCTCAGAAGCATGCCATACACCCACCCAAATGTCTTATGGACATTTCCTGCCACCTACCAACGGGTCTGGACTCATCATTCATTAGTCTCTTCAGCCAAGAGGGGCATTTACCTTGTCGGATGCCCTAGGACTGGATTCTTGCTACAAAACGTAATTCCATATCCGTCATTCCACATACAAATTTTTCTAAGTCTGAATTTTTTTAAAAATTTGTTATTTTATGCTTCTGCCAGAGGGATGTTATATATAGAAATCTATCACTTTTTTGACTTAGGGAATACATGAAATCATTTATATGATAATTTCTGTCAAAACTTCTGTTTTTCACTTTGTAACTCTTTTTGAATATGTCAAAAAATATTTAAACTCTGGGGCACCTGGGTGGCTCAGTGGGTTAAGCCGCTGCCTTTGGCTCAGGTCATGATCTCAGGGTGCTGGGATCGAGTCCCACATCGGGCTCTCTGCTCAGCAGGGAGCCTGCTTCCTCCTCTCTCTCTGCCTGCCTCTCTGCCTGCTTGTGATCTCTCTCTGTCAAATAAATAAATAAAATCTTTAAAAAAAAAATATATTTAAACTCTGGAATGAAAAAAAAAAACAAAAAACCCAGATCATAGTGTCAGCATGTGTCTCATTTTCCCAGTTGTACATTTGTGTATGTAAAATTCAAAATATTTACATAATCTAGGAAGTCCTTCACTACTTCCTACTCCCCAGTTCCTCTTCCCAGAGGTAATATCTTTTTATTTATTTTAATTGTTTATTTAGGTATCTATCTCTGTATTTCTAAGTAATGTATTTATAATTTTTTTAAAATCTTATTTTGTCAAGTACCCTTTGGTATACTGTAATAATAGATAGGGATAGAACATTGTTCTATAGCACCTCATGTCCACTTAAATTCTCCCATTCTCCCAATGGATTTATCCCAAATACTTTCAGTTAAATAATCACTGTATACACTACCTTATTATGACTATGCATGTCACAGATACAGAACTGTATTCTTTTTTATGGAACTTTTTGCTTTTTCTTCATTAATATCTGTTATTTTGATCAGCTTTATAAACTTTAATATGCATATAATTTGTTCTAATGCATCTATCAAATGCCTATTGAACATTTTCATCCCCTAACCACTCAGACATATTTAATATTTAATATGTAATGTGTTTGTTTTTTAAAAGCAAGAAACAAAGCAAAAATGTTTCCCTGGTGCTCTCTCTCAAGGAATTTCAATTCACCTATTGCAACCTGGGTTGGTTGGTTCCTAGATTTGTTTCACAACCATTGTCCCCTAGATTCTCTGTCTTTCATCTCATTGATAAACTTCCTTTAGTTTGGTGGGTAATAGCTTTTCAGTAGATTCCTGAGAAATGATGTCTTAGAACAAAACACTGAGTCATTATATATATGAAATGTCTATTTTCACACTTGATTGAAAGCTAAGCTGCATATGTAATTCTAAGTTAAAGATAATTTTCTTTCAAATATTATGTTAAATACAACTGTGAACGCTTTGCTAATTCTTTTATGAAGGGGATGCAGCATAATTGCCCTCTCCTTGAATCTGAACTGGCCTTTGTGACTCACCTGACAAATAGAGTTGGAAGAAACTATTTTGTAAATTCTGGAGCTAGCTCATTAAAAACTTTGTTGCCTCCATCTAGTCTTGAAAAGTTTGCTGGAAGGAAAAGGCCACCATGTAAGGAAGAAATCCAAGCAAGGTAGTCCTATGAAGACTGCTTGGATGGTGAGATGCGTATGCAGTCCCCAGCTCGTCCAGCCCCTCCAGCCAGATCCCAGACTTTGAATGAAGAAGCCATTTTGAAGATGTCAACTTAGTAGACCTTGCTGGAGAAATAAAACAAAATAAACAATTTATCAAACAATAAAAACTGAGGTCCTAGACCTCTTAGCTATGTTAGCTATTTGAGCCTTCTGGCTGAGGTCTCAGTTATCAAGGAAAGAAAGGAATTATCACCACTGTGGCCTGCCATAAATTTGTAGGCACAATTAAGTGGCTCTTTCTTTATGCCACTAAATTTTAGGGAGGTTCATTATTCAGCATTTGATTGAAAACCTACCTCTGGTGTTAATGCTATGATTGAGAAGGCTGATGCCATTCTAAGTTCCTACTCCTTTAGCCTCTCTGGAAGCTTTTTAGGGATTTATCATTATTCTGAGATTCTGAAATTGCACAAAGATGTAAATTGGTTCTTTTATTCCATTCATAGTGTTAAGCACTTGGACTCTCAAACGGCAAACAGGTGATTTTTGTCCTTCATTCTCCTGATGTGGTATATCACATTAATTGGTTTTCATATGTTGAATCACCCCTGCATCACAGGGATAATCCCAGTTGATCATGGTGTATAATCCTTTTAATGTTCTATTGAATTTGGTTTGCTAATATTTTGTTGAGGATTTTTGCATCTATGTTCATCAGGGATATTGACCTGGAGTTTTCTTTTTCTTTTGGTGTTTTTGTTTGGCTTGGTGTCAGAGTAATTCTCATCTCATAAAATGTATGTGGAAGTGATCTCTTTTCAACTTTTTCCAAGAGGATGAGATAGTTTGGAATTAATTATTTGAATGAAATATTATTTTAAAAAGCTATACTAATCAAAACAGTATTGTGTTGGCATAAAAACAGATCCATATATGAATAGAACAAAATCAAGATCGTAGAAAAAATAAGCAGACACATATATGGTCAACTAATATTTGACAAAGGAGCAAAGAATAGTCAATTGGGAAAGGATAGTCTTTTCATTAGTGCTAGGAAAACTGTATATTCACATGCGAAAGAATGAAATTGGAGCCCTATCTCATGCCACTAACAAAAGTTAATTTGAAATGAATTAAAACCTTAAATATAAGACCTGCAACCATAAAACTTCTAGAAGAAAACATAGGAGGTAAAACCTCCTTAACATTAGTCTTGGCAATGATTTCATGGATATGACACCAAAAGCACAAGGAAGAAAGGTAAACTTAGGCAAGTGTGACTGCATTAAACTAAAAACTTCTGTACAACAAAGGAAACAATAATGGATTAAAAAGGCAATCTATGGAATGGGAGAAAACATTTGCAAACCATTTATATGATAAGGGGTGAATTTCTAAAATATATAAGAAACCCTTGTGACTCAAAAACAAACTAATACAAAACAAATTTATAGCAAAACAAAACAAACTAATAACAACTTAAAAATGAGCAGAAGCCTTGAATATACTTTTCTCCAAAGGTTTCAGAATGGCCTGCAGGTATATGAAAAGATGCTCAACATCGCTAATCATCAGGGAAATGCAATCAGAACCACAAAGAGATATACCTCACATCTGTTATCAAAAAGACAAAAGACAAGTTTTGGGGAGGTTGTCGAGGTTGTGGAGAAATTAGAACCCCTGAACACTGTTGGTGGAAAGGCAAAATGCAACTGCTATGAAAAATAGTATGGAGGTTCCTCAAAAAAATTTTTAAAAATTCTAGTTTTAGTAATCAACTGCTGAGTATCTATCTAAAAGAATTAAAATCTGGATCTCAAAGTGATATTACCACTCCATGTTCATTGAAACACTATTCACAGGAGCCAAGATGTAGAAAGAACCTAAATTTTCATTGATGGATAGGTAAAGAAAATGTGATGTATACATGGAATGGAATAGTATCCAGACTTGAAAAAGAAGGGAATCCTGTAATATGTGACAACATGGATGAATCTGGAGGACATTATACTAAGTGAAATAAACCAGTCACAGAAGAACAAATTATGCATGATTCCATTTATATAAAGTACCTAAAATAGCCAAATGCATAGAAACAATAGAAGGGTGTTTACCAGGGGCTACAACAAGGGAAGAATGAAGAGTTGCTAATCAACGTGCATAAAATTTTAATTATGCAAGACAAATTAGTTCTAGAAATCTGATATATACTATTGTGCTTATAGTTAACAATACTATATTGGACATCTAAAAATCTGTTAAAAGGGTAAATCTCATCCTGTGTTTTTATGAAAATAAATTTTATTTATTATTTTTAAGATTGTTGTTTATTTATTTGGCAGACAGAGAGAGAGAAAGTGCAAAAGCAGGGAGAGCTGCAGGCTGAGGGAGAGGGAGAAGCTGGCTCTTCTCTGAGCTGAGAGCCCAATGTGGGACTTGATCCCAGAACCCTGGGATCATGACCTGAGCCAAAGGCAGACACTTAGCCAACTGAGCTATCCAGGCACCCCTGAAAATAAATTTTTAAAAAGTAAATAAATAAGTCAAAACCAAAACCAAAAGAGATATTGGTCAGTTCAATGAAATTCTCCCATTAATATTGATTACTCATTATCATTTTAAATCAGAAATTTGTTTTTGTTTTTTTCTTTTTTTTCATCCCATTGTCCATTTGAAAAACAAAATCACTCAAACCTAATTGCCTTCCTAGCTTTTCTGCAGATGTTGCTCAGTGTGGTCATAATGGTGAACAAATAGTCATCATCCTATGTTAAACTCATTGCCATCCTTATGTCTTAGCTTCGTGCTGTGCCATTTTTCCCTTTCCATTTTCCCACTCAAGCCTCATATCCTTAGGAGGGCTTCTATCTCTATTCTTAACTCTCTCTCTTTTTTTCCTCATGATTTCCTAAAAGCTGGTGTTTCACATTTATTAATTTTCTATGCATCAAAATAAGCAGTTCTGGGTCAGTGCCAACCTACAGAAATCTATGATGATAGCTAAATATGTAATTTAAATTCACTAATAGTCACCATAAAAAAGAAGAGTGAAAATACTTTTATTCATGTGTTTTAACTCCGTATACATAAAAATATATCATCATGCAATTCTGATCAATATCAAAATATTAATGGGGTATTTTACATTCTTTGTTGGTATGAAATCTTCAAAATACAATGTGTATTTTATATCTAGAGAATATCTTATGGTGTGGTCTAGTTCGTGTTCTTTTGAATTATTGATAATTTGCTTGAAGTAACGGTATTTAGATACTATGTAGGAGTTTGCGTGATGAGCTTTGTCATGTTCTGATGTGTAAATCTTGCTTCTCTTGGTCTTTTTGTGCTAGTTTAAGGCAGCTCAAGAACTGTATAAACTCTTTAGCACACAGTGTTGCATGCATTAGGTCAGACTTGTTAATTTTTTCTTCCAACTACATTATGGCATTTCTGCTTTTCTGCATCGCCTTCATGTTTGATACAATGTTACATTTTGGGTGTTTGAAAGCCCTTGATTTCCTCTTCTTTTCTGTCTCCTTCCTTCTCTCCCACTTCTCTCTCGATCTCGCTTTCTCATTATTTTCACTTTGTTCCAAAAAAGCATTTCAGATTATTTAAACAGCATAACATAAAATGATACTGATTCTGTTGGTAATTATAATAATCATAATATTTTAGAATTTGATTTAGACTTAAACTTTAAAGCAATATAATATTTATCAAGGTACTTTCAGCTGAGATGCCCAGTGGTTATTTCTTCTCCAGGAAAAACAGTACAAATTGCTTTAAATGTTTTCTAGGAACATTTATAAACATTCCAAACTAAGGTAGATTTTTTTGTGAATTGTTAAAAATATATATAATATTATGCTCCTACATGCTTATGATGATTATAGTACATTTAGCTTTGAGGAAAAACTCTAAATGATTTGGACATTTTCACTGAGCTGCAATCTTTATTTTTGTTCCTTCTGAACAATATGGGTGCCATCAAATATATCTAAGTATAAAGAAGACATTTATTTCTACTGGGCTATTTGAGCCAGATAAGACTTTGTAATTCTATTTTAACTTTTAACTATATTTTAACTTATATGTACTTCTAAGCATAGCTTTAAATTTCACTCCACTAAATCACAAAAGTGTTTTAATTTTTAAAATAATGCACATTATAAAAATACATCCAAAATGCTCTTGGACAGGATCATTAAATATTCTACTTACATATTTTTGAACTTATTTAACTGCACTAAATTAAACTTTTAGAGTGGTAAGGTACAAGATGTTACTGCAAATTGTCAAGGTCCCATTTTCAAGACCTTTACCCAAGAATTGAGAAAGCAAAATAAATTTACAAAACATAGAGAACTTCAATAAGCTATTCAAAGCTATTTCTGTATATCAGGTTTACTTACCAGCATTTTAACACAGATTTCTAGGTATTGCATTATAATGAAAAAGAAAACAAGAGTTGAGTTAACTCCTACTTAGATGATATTTTTACCACAGACATCAGTTATCTAGAATAGAGTTTCTCAAATTCCCTTAGTAGTAACCTTGCCTAGGATCCTTGGTTAGAATGCATGCTTTAGAGCCCTGATTTGAGAAGTTCTGATTTAGAAAGCCTATGTTATAGACCTACAACTGACATTTATAATGAGAAATCCAGGGAAATCAGATATAGTTTTAAAAAAAATCCCTAATTGGATGTTTTTTGTGGCACCAAGACTTCTTAGGTGGCCCATATATTGCCCTTGAAGAACGTCACACTTAACTTATTAACACTCTCTGGTCATTGCTCATTTGGTCTTCATTTCCCTTTTAGACTATGAAATATTTAAGGGTAAGGACTGTATTACTCCAATGCTATCTCTCTAATACCTACTACTTAACCTTCCCCACAGTAGGTGCTTAATAGCTTTGTGTTAAAGAAATAAACACTGTAGGATATGGAGAATGAATGAATGAATGAATGAATAATTATGAGGTGGTCTTAGAGTATTCCAAGTGATAAATCCTATTTTAGAAGTCCAATGCGCTATCCATTGCGCCACAGAGCCAGGCGATAAATCCTATTTTAGATGACTGGGTTTATTATGCCTAATTGTCTCACTTAGCAGCATACGTGTAGATAAAAAGTAAACTGTTTATTTCAGTGAGCTATTCTGCATAAAAAAAAAAAAAAACACTATTAGCTTACATTTCTCTTCTCTCTCTGTTGATAAGGCCCAATTTTAGACTTCCCTCTCAAATTCAATTCTTGTAATTTTATTCCATTTTGTGCAGTTTCTCAGAAACATTCTTATGAACTAAACTATGGTGCCCACTGAAAATAAATACACTTTTTTGGCAATTTCTTTGGAAGAATCAAGGTTCCAGGATATATTTGCATATTGTTCTTCTTCTTGGATAGGAGACGGAACCTTGGACTTTCACAGTTACGTCTTCTGCTCTAGCATAGACATTCATCAACGATGGGTCTACATCATTAATTTTAACAAGTATTAGTAGTATGCTTGCATGATGTTAAATGCTAGAGAAGAGCAATTTCGTGTGTAGATTTCTTTTCCATTTTTATAGCATTTCCCCACACATTATCCCGTTTTATTTTTGAAGTAATCATTTGAGCTAGAGAGAACACTTGGCATTATTCTTATTTTTTTCAAAAACACTATGCCTCAGAAGTAAAATGATTGCCCAAGGTTAAACACCTGCCTAGTGACTCAGTTGGGACTGGAACCCATTTCATAAAATTGGAAAGAGAATACAATCCAGATTCTCTCTCAGAGAACTCATTCAATTAAATCAACAAACATTTACTGAGCCAATCCCCAGTGATGGCTAGTAAGCTCTGAATTGGGAATTCAAAGACAAATAAGAAATTCTACTTTCCATCAAGTAACTCGTAGATTATTATGGAGAATAGACTTGTAAGCAAGTGCATTAAAATCAATATAGTAAGTGATATTATAAATGTATGAACTGAATGCAGATTGCAAAGGAGCAAAACTTGCTCAGGGCAAACAGAAAAAGCTTTTTTCTTTTAAGTTCAGTAATGAACATGAGAAAGATGATTTAGATATGGGTGCCAGTTGGGTGGGAGGAACTTAAATGCTTCCAGGAAGGAAGAATAGTATGGTAAAGGCAAAGCATTATAAAAGACTCATTTTGTTTAGGATGGGTGTTGGTTCATAAACTGGACTCCTACCCAGAGGGCAAGGAGAAATGGCATAAAGAGCCAAACCACTCCAGAGGCAGAAACCTCTGGAGTGCAAGGGAACTTACACATGAGGCTTGTCTTGGGTGGCTACAAGATGAGTAGATCTCCACACCTGCCTGTTAGAATCTTGAAGTTCGTACAGAGAGCTGAACTGAGTTCAGGACCAATCACATATACTATCCAGATCTCAACAACACATTGTTCTCTATAGGCTGCGTCCTTGAAAATAGTTCCCACTGTGGGAATGGTGAGTGCAGGATACATTGCAAGGATAGGGGAGGGAGTGAGGAGCCTCCCCTTGCTCAGGTCCCGCTTCTGGTTGACTCAGTGGTCATGTCCTCTTGGTAACCATCTCCAACAGCAAATGAGATTTTCAGTGCAACTAGATCAGGTTCAGATAGGACAGGAGGATGTCAGGGAACGTAAATAAGTTGGTGTTTCTTTCAATCAATATACAAAAAGAATTTAAAAATTACAAACACAAAATTAGCATTTTTGGTAAAAATGAAATAAAATACAAGTTTATGGTAGAGGTGCTCAAATTTGAGAGAAATTTGAAGGAAAGGCCTGGGGCTTCATTGGTTCCAGATTACTAAGATGTTAGACTAATCAATAAAAATTTAGTTATTTCCAGCTTTGGCCTCATTATCATCTAGTGTGTGCCATTACTTCAATAAATCCTAAAATGTTAATTTTCTGTTTATAGTTTCTAAATTTATTTTTGTTTGTTTTTGAGATTTAATATTAACTCACTCTCCGGTCTGCTGCCTATGGGGACGAAACACAAATCGTAAATTTTGACTCGAGGTTCTTCCTCAGACCACGACCTGGCAATGTGACCACTGATGGTGTGGTTCATTTTGGTGATACAAAGGGCATGACCACAGGTGTGATTATTTGGGTCATCAGTCCTGCCTGTGGAGTAAGGTCAGGTAATTCTGTGGTACCTACTGATCTCTGTCACAGTTCCCCATAAGACAGCTAAGAAAATATTCAAATGTTCTTCCTTCAGTACATAAAACAAATACCTGCAGGACGAGAAAGTAATTTCCTATTCCATGTTATATTCTTGCACTATGTATTGGTTATTCTAATTTGGAGATTCTGAGAGATTGTGAAGGCTGGGAGCAATTTATGAATTTGGCAAGGTGGCTTTTGATTCTACATGGGTCATATTTTCCATACTTGGAAAAACTTATAGCTTAGCCATAGATATTTAGGTGCTAGCACTATAAATAATCTTATATGCCACTTATTTTCTCAGTTTTCAGTCTTGTAAGCAGTGAATTTAAAAGCAAGTTCTAGGGCAAATTTCCCAATATGTGAAGTGTACAAAAGCCAACTTTGCAGGGTAAGGATTTAAATTTTTCATTGTAGGTCCTCTATTTACTAAATGTGCTAAATTCAAAGGTTACTAAGTTTCTCTAGTCTTTATATTTTTAATCCTAAAATGAGAATGATAATTCCTGTCTTGCCTACCTCAAAGATCAAAACTGTTAGTTTACATAAAAACTATAATTTGTAAAATATTATGTATCACACACATATATTAGTTTTGCTACCTTGAAAGAGAAGCACTTATGGTTGTACATGATGAAGGGATAAATGAGTAGTTTAAACAACATATATTCTAGAAATGAGAAGAAAATATTTGAGATAGTTTATATACAAACCATTTTCTATTCATTCCTAACAACAAATGAATAGGACATACTATTCAATCAGAGTATATTAATTATATCATATGATGTTCCAAGTCATAAATGAATAGGCTAACACTAGATATTGTCATACACCATGGATGAAAAATTTGCTGAAAAATTGGGGGTGACTTCTTGGAAGATTGGGCTCATGGGGATTTTGAAGCATCCTCATCCCCAACCAGGGAAGGGTTTTGTGCTAGATTAGAGTTTGTATAAATGGCTTCAGTTTTTTGCTCCTCTTTACTTTCAGAGTCTAATTCTCCAATCTTGCAATATGGGCTGGCTTGTAACTTGATTTGGCCAACAGAATGTAGTAAAATCTGAATTCTGAGCGTAGACTTCAAGAGGCTTTATATGATTTTGCCTTTGCTTTAAGAACTTTAACCACTACCATCATCTGAACAAGTCAACACTATCCTGGAGAATGGGAGGCAAATACAAAGAACAGTTTTTCTAGCTGAGTCATCTTAGTTCACTTGGCCCTGAACCAATTGTGGTGCTGACTACAAATGTATGAGCAGACAGAGCCTAGAGCAGGTGAGCCCAGCTCAGACCTGCAGAACTACCCAGCTCCCTTGCACAATTGTAAACTAGTATGCTTCAAGCCACTGAATACCCAATATTTTGTTACACAATAATATATAATTGTTACAATTGTAACAATTGCTACAATTAGTGATGTCTTCTGTAGGTAGAAGATAGTACTGATTTTCCATCACTAACAATGACCTTCACTTCTTTGAACACCCTATCCCTACTTTTCCAAAATCACAATTATGGTTTCCTAGTGCTGGGATTCAAGGCATTTCTTAAGACAGTTGGAATCCATCATCCCTAAAATTGTAGGGAAGGGAGTGGTACTGAATGCTCATGCTTTCTTAACATCTCTGTTTCTTAAATCTCACAGTCTAGAATTCTGACAGTCTTTCACCTTATTAGTGCCCTTTCCTTTATAATGTACTACTATTAGGAAATCACACATGAAGAGTGTCCCTTGGGCCCACATAACTTATGGACTGACAAATCTATTACTATATCATTGTAAATTCCTCTTACTTCTCTCTGATATATTTTGAGTATTGACCCAACTACTCTTTGGAGAAATTGAGAATGATCTTAATAAATGATCACTTTATAATCAGGACCATGAGCAGAACTCATTCAGAAAGAGTAGTTAAAACTTCCTCTGCAGATTCTCCATTTGTATGTTTCCAAACCTGTTTCATTTGCTTGGCAAATGGCTATTGGTGCCTCCAAGAGAAGGAACAAAAGGAAGATGAGCAGCTCCATGGGACCCCACAGAGTGGATGAGGAAATGAACTCTTCATGCCCTAGAGGCAGTGTTGCATATCTTACTCCAATGTGATGTTTCTGATTTCTTTGTATGTGGTTTCTGCCCATAGCAATGGCCTTATACATGCCAAGAAGACATAGTGATAACAGCAGCTCTATCTCTAAATCTTGCCTCTGTAATTATAATGGCATATGAAATTTTTGCCTCAAGTCTAGGAATGAAATCCTCAGAAAATAGTTCTTTTCCTTTCTAAAATCCACTAAATGACTGATTGGAGTGGATAAAAAAAATCACCTTCTGCATGATATTTTGTAGATTAATGACTACATTGAACCATTCTGATGATAGATAGGGAAATTATTTCCACTTTAACTTAAAGAACTAAAACTGCTGTATTTTAAATTAAAGAGTCCTAAAATTTGTCAAGCTCATCAAAAGTGCATGAGCAATGAAGAGGTACAAGTTTATAACCCATTATGGTGCATGTTAATTTCTTAACATGCATAATTTTTCTGCTTCATTACTGTTGGAGTGATCCTTGTGGAAAACAGTAATTTTGGAAAAAAAAATAAATATGGGACTGAATAATAGCTTTCTAGGGAAATGCTGAGATTTCTTCACTTGATTAGCATGTTGCAAATTAATTTTACTTCATTGGTATTTCCCCCTCCGTAGCCTCTGTATCCTAAGCTAGAAACATGATCTACTTTGTTTAGTAATTAAATCCAGATTGGAACTAAATCCAGTGAAAATGTTAGCCGAGGCTGTAAGAATAGTGAACAAATGGTTTAATAAAGTTAGAAAAGCAGTGAGGAAAAGGTAAAATTAGCTTTTACCTTTAAAAAAAAAAAGAAGACAATTCAAATTATGCAAGTTAAAACTATCATCTTGGTCACCTGGAAGATAAATTTACATACTGAATTTGTGAGCCTTGGAGAGAGAATTTCCACACAGAATGTTACAAATTCCAGTTGGCTTCATCTTGTTCCCTGTGAAAAATTAGGAAAAGAGAGAAGTGAACTAAGGAAGGAAAGCTGTTTTCAAGTTTATTTTTTGTTCAGAGGCTCTACAAAGGAGAAGTCTTGGCGTGGTTGGTAAAGTGTTTCTCATCTTCAGTCTTTGCAGGAAGTAAAAGATTTTTCAAGTGAGATGAGGCTGGAGGCAAAGTGCAAATTAAGGGTAGAGCTGTAAGACCCTTTGTTAAATTCTTTGTAAAATTCAAGATGACCCTCTAGTAGTTCCTTTTAGACCAGGGGGCTTCGAAATCCCCTGAGGGCATGATTCCCACAGCTGCCTGGTATAGCCAGTTTAGGGAGAGCGTTCTATCTCCCTGTTTCTCAGCCTTGCCAGCTATTTCCTTTAATACATTTTTTTTTTTTTGTATGTCTAATTCCATCTCGTCCTCTGTTTCTCCCAGAACTTTATTTAAGTTAAGCAGAAAGAAATGTTCTGTATCCCAAGAGTTGCAATTAAAGATCTAGCGTTCTGTTTCAATGGTTCAGGTTTCTCTGGCTTGCGTCGTTGTGACTATCCCTAAATCAATCACTGTGTTCAGGAGTATGTATATGCTTTTTCCTTGGTCATTCCTGAGTGACATTTTAAGGCCGGATATTCAGGCAGGATTAACCCCTTCCCGCCTGAACGACATGTTAAGAAAATACTGGAGAATCAACTCACTTAGGAAAATAAGGGGCTATCACCAGAAGGGAAGATGAACACACAGCGGGTAAAAAACATCAACTGTTTACTCCATCTTCCATTTCCTTTCCACGTCTTTTTTCAGATTGGCAGCTTGTGAGTTGTAGTCTTCCCCTATCATGCTGTCAGCCCCCACGTAACACACAGGGTCCTGCTTGGCTTCTCACTTCGCTTCCTACTTCCCTTTCTGGGCAAACACACATCTCTTTACAAACACTCCATTAGTTTTGATGTTTGTCTCAGTGCTCTGATGTGTTTGAAGGGTTTCTCTAAGGTCTGCTGACATTTCCTGATTGCTTACTATGCATGGTTTCTGTTTTCCTCCTGGGCCATCATTCTTAGAAAGGCATCCACTTCATCAATATCCTTTAACACTGTTTGGATTTGTGGATGTGCGTTCAAGCAGGAACGGAGGCCTACCGAGGTGAGCAGGCTCTCACTGATGTGTTTTGTCAAGTTCCAGGAACATTTCGTGGCAAACAGAGGAGCAGGCTTAGACAGGCAGGCTGCTCCTTTCATCACGGGGCTAATAGGACAGACCTGGAAGGTAATGGAGGAAATGCTCGGGTGACAAGGAAGGGACAGGTGGCTGAATATGGGTAAGGTTAGACTCTTACATTTTATTTCTCTGGTAGCGTATCAAGTCTTGAATGCTTTTATCAGAGGCTGGGAAACTGTCGCTACCGCTCCAGGGTGAGTTACAGAAAACTGAAGCTTTCAGTGTGTATCCCACAGCTTTCTGCCTGCTCACTGAGAATACTCTGTGATGTCCTTGATTGGTCCAGGCATTTCTAGCCTGGATCATATTATAGGAATGACAAAACTCTGTCTCGAAGATGCCACTATAGATGCAGTTCTCCGTGGCTGGTCCACGGTTCTGAGAATATAATGGTGAAATTAAATTCCTGGATAGCTCCAGGCTATTGCTCAGAACCTCAACAATTACCCGCGTAACAGTTGTTACTTGATCCCAGTATGGACGGTAGAAGAAGGCCTACAGGATTGTGCTACAACAGTATGGACTTTATTCCCTATTCAGACTTCCACCAACTTCTTCTACTATCCTTGGATGATCCTGATCTGAATTATTGATTACATTGTTGTTGACAAAATGTTAAACTTGAAATATCACCATTCTTTGTGCTCTTAAATGCTGGTATTCTTTACAGCAAGAATTTGACTTGGGAAAGTAAATGTTTTCAGTTTAGAGTATGAAATATTTATGTTATCATTGATGTAAGTATCCTATGAAATACTTGTTGTGTTTCATAAGTAACCAGGGAAAACCTTGCATTCTATAGATATGTGGCAAATGTGTGCAGCTGTGTTTCTCATTCTTTGGACAGAATAGAGACCCACTAGAATTCTTATTGTCTATTCATTTGGTCGTTTTCCACCCTGTTTCTACAAGCAGTGATTCCACTTACGGCCTTATAGTGCTAACTGTATTAAATTCATCTCTTGAAGGGTTTGTCACAGTGTTTCGGGAGTATGCTGGGGTATTGCATATTTTTCAGTGTCTTATAGTTCAGAGAGTTCAGGGCTCGGAGTCTGGAGGACAGATGCTGTCAGCCAGATTGTGACCTTCAATCTCCATGTCTACTAAAGGAAGATGTTTGACTTTACTTTCTTTTAGTCCTAACAATGGTTGGTCCTGGAATTCTCTGCCTCTACAAGTTCTCATGAATGTTTCTGATGCATTCCCAAGGACTTTTTTTTTTTTTTAATAAAACCCTCACTATTTTAAGATATTAAAGAATACTTTTAAAAGTTTCTAGGTGTTTAAAAAAATTTAAGAGTATAAGTCATGCTGTAGATATAAAATGTGGTATCATTATCAGCATTATTATTATTATCACAATTATCAGCCTCCACATCTCACCAACATTTACTCAGTGCATTTAATGTTCTAGGCCTGATGATAAAGACATTACTTGTATTTTCTCATGTGATCTTGCAATAAAATGTGCTAGCATTATCTCATGTTATAGATGAGAAAAATTAAATTGAAAGAGTTTGCCTAAGGATGCACAAGTAGGAAATGAAGGAATCCAGTTCTCAAAGTTAGTTTAGTCTGACTCCAAAGTGTATGTCCTCCACCGCTATTCTGTAGTCACCCTTGTTGGACATAATTAATGAGATAAATTAATAAATCCTTTATTATCCTCATAATAACAAGAAATGTTATTTTCTTCATAATAACAAGAATGTTATTTTCCATTTTATATATGGGTGCCCTACACCCTCGTATACCCATCATATACATCAACGCTCATCCTTGAATTTTACCTGTATCCAGTGAATCCAAATTTGCCTACGATAAGGTTGCCAAAACCCAGCAACAAACTTCAAAATGTTTCCCTTTGGGGCTCTTTTGTTTTAAACCTCTCTTATGAAGAACTTAGTTGTCCCATTTCTTCGTGTCTATGTTAGAATTTTTTCTTTCAATGATTCCCATTTATTTCTAGGACTGACTATTCCAGTGACTCATTACATTTTACAAATATTTTCTCACCGTAAAAGGCAAATAAAAGGTCCAAAAAAATACAGTCATTTCTGTGCTGATATCCATACTTAGAAAACAAATGATAGAACAAGGAATATTTGCTAATTTCTTTTCTCCTACCAAACCTTTGACAGTAGAAACAGCTACCTTCATTTGTTTCATTTCCTTACTGCATGGTGAGTTTGTTTTTTCTCTACTGAGTGAGAAAGAAGGCAGTTCTCATACAGTTGCCCAGGGACCTCAGACTCCTTTCCCACCCCAACCTGCCCTTTGAGTGGGCTGCTCTGAGGATTTTCAGAGGCCAGAAGCAGAGAGAGAACTAGTGAGAATTTGCCTACGTTCTGGTACTCTCATATATTTATTTAACATGCTTCCCAACATTTTCCCTGTGACCTTGAGGTGTCCATTTAAAAATGAAAACCTTTAACTTTCTACTCAATTTGAGGAAGGAAATTTTGCAAGTGAATTTTTATGGTGGTAGTCATTTTAACATGTCCTCATAAGAAAAATGGCAAAAGAAGTAGAATCTGAATGTACGACTGATTATGCATATGCCCACATTAAGTGGCTTGTCATAATCTATGCCTGGCTTTATAAGCTCATAGTGGTGAGAACCAAAACAACGAAATAATAGATTTGGGCTCTGTCTTTATGGGGGGAATATACATTTTTATATATTTCCCATCTATCTGTCTGTCCATCTTTATAGTTCACGTGACTATATTTTCCTCATGCCAACCCTATGAGGTTGGATTAATTATCCCCATATTACAGAGGACTGTGCAAAACAATATGCACAATGCATACAATCCTCATTGGATGGTGAGCGGAGGATGGAGAAGTTCATTGGATTAGATGCCTTCCCTTCAGGTACTTCCCCTCTAGTAGTTGTGCAATCAAGAAGAAGCACGTGAAAGGTCCAGAACACATGGTAGCTTATTATTATTCATAAGTCAGGATCATTCAGATAAAACAGAGAAAAAAAAAGAATTAATGAAAGGAGGTGTTTACTGTTGGGTTGGGCAAGGTCAGTAACTGAAGAAAAGACAATAATTGAGATGAGAGAATAACCTACATTGTGAATTTTTCAATTATACCCATATGTCACATATTGAATGAGGAAGATCGGATTGGAGCTAAAGGGGTTGATCTGGAAAGACGTATAGTCTCTGCATAATATACTTGTTTTATTTATGTTAGAGACTATCTTAACTGTTTCTCCCATATAAGCTGTATGTGATTTGTATTATTATCCTGATTTCACAGAAAGCCAGACTACACTATAGAATAAAGTATATAATTCCTACGTTTCCAATTGCTATGCACATCTTTCACTGTCCAAGCAGGGGATGCAGAGGCAAGTGTTACAAAGAAGGAGATACATAATAATTTTGTTAAACTGCTAGATGTAGCCTTACCTGACAGCATTTTCCCAGTTGGTTTGTTTGTTTGCTTGTTTTAGCTTAAGGGCCTGAGGACACAGTTTAAATTAGATTTTTGTCACTGTAATCAAGACAGTCGCAGATTTAGTGTGGAAAAATGGAAGGGACAAAGTTAGACTGCAGTACAGCTCAGGGTCCCTCTAGCAGAGGAGCTGGGGAAATTATTCAGGGTGAATTTTAGTTTTCTTTTCATTTATTACAAAGACTCTCCTTACCAAATCAATTGTCACATCAGTATAACTTAGACGTTTTCTTTTTTTCTACTTCCATGAAAGGGAACTTGAAAATTTTTGACTAAGCTAAGCAAAAGATAAAGCAGAAAAAGACTGATATTTATTATGAAACATCTAAAACCAGTGCTGTCTCACTTAGACTGATTTAGAGCTATTCAAGTGTAAGGAGCTGGGGAGAGATGCTTTCTTCCCTACCCAAATACCATTCATTTTATTTGCACTGGCTGCTTTCCAGAGAGCTGTTACCCTTTCCCTTTCTCATGTCTTCCCCCCTCCCCCTTTATCAATTAGTCAATTATTCAGTGTGTCTTTCTGACTCCCTTTTACATCCCTTTCCTGTTATTTTTCATCTCAAGGAGATAAACCTTCAGAGAGAAAAACCTCTAACCTTGCAATAACCCCATGATGGATGACTCTGCCAATTATCTTCTTAAAGGAATATAATGCAGGTTTTATGTATCTTCTGAATGCTACATTCTCAATCCCTTATCCCACACTCAGAGAGGAAGAGGTAGATTTCCTGCTCTTCACACTTTAAATAGAAGTTGCCTTTCCTCTTTTCCTGTAGTTTTTGATGATCAGAACTTAAACTAATAAAGTTTGAGGTAATGGGGAGAAGGGAGTAAATTGGGGGCTTATAAAGAGAATGGTGCCTTGTCATTCCCAGCTGATCTCAAGGTCTCTGTGTGGTCATTAATGAAACAAGGGTTTCAGGACTCATGAACACACACTCACACACACACACACACACACACACACACTCACACACACACACACACACAAGTATGCTTTCTAGGATCTGCTCATTATTATTGCTGACCTGGGATTGTGGTCAGCATGACTCTATGAGCAGCATTATAATCAACTGTTTGGAATTCACCAAAGGAATTAGATTGAGTGAAGAAAGGGAGCCGGAGAGATGCCCTGTTGATGAGTCAACCTCCTTTCCTGTGTCCTTAAAATTTTAGAGAAGTTGGAAGGAACCACTACACCCACTGAAGGGTAGCAGAATGGATCTCTAAGAGGAGCTGCAGACAGTGGAATTAGTCACATCGGTTCATAGTCTGGAGAAGGAGGAATGAGGAAATGACTCAAGCTAAGGGAGTTTATGGAGAATAAAATGGTGGGAAGCTGTCCTTAATAATTTCTGAAATGGGAGCAAGACTTGCCAAGAAACAATTGTACCTGGAACAAGTTAGATTAAGCAGCAGGGAAACGCTTCTGAGCAGTGAATATGAAGGCTTTAGAATCGGTGGGAGAAGACAGATATGTAAGCTTTCTACCCCAAGATCTGGAAAGGAGAGATTTGTTTTCACCTAGAATGAGAAGTTCTGCAGTGTTCTCCTAAGACTTCTTCTCATCAGACACCAGGATTTGAGATGTGTGTTTGATGAAAGCATGTAGAGAAATGGGTTATTTTCTCCTTCTGCTCTGGATTCTCTTGCAGAGAAAGAGAGAAGAGGGAGATGGAGGAGAAATATAAAGAATAAGAATTGATGAATAGGGAGGGCATGATAAGCAGGACTCTTATGGGTGAGAGTGAAACTTTGAGCTATGTCCAAAAATATTGCCGTCACCATGTCATGAGGGGAGCTTGTTAAACACTGGATTCTGACTTAGCAGTTTTGATCTGGACCTGCTATTCTACAGTTCGATCTAACTTGCAGGTAATGCCAGTGCTGCTGGTACAAAGACCTTACTTAGGCTAGCAAAAACAAGACCACAGATGTGTATCCCAGTGAAATATAGGTTGACTTAAACATCAACAAGTTTGAGGGAGAAAAAGAGAAAGATGATGCAAAGTATCATCCAGTACAACCTGGACAGGCGTGTAGGGAAGCTGAGAGTTGGTATTTCCTACAAGTTTATCTGTTATACCCCTTCATGTTGGGTATGGCTGAGAGTGGAAAATCTCATACTGGTTATATGAGTCTCTGCTTTGGCAATGCATCACATCATCCCCTTTTTCTCCCTGTTTTCTCACTTCTTAGTTTTGTTAAATTCATGTGGGGCAGGGTGGCTGTGTGGGAGGAGTAAATGCTACCCTAAATAGAGTCACAGAGAAAGTATAATCTAGGTCTGTTTTCTCCTTTTCAAGGTGATAGGTTAATAGACACCCTTCCAGCACTCATTTCATACTTTCATTTTACACTTAGAAACATTCTGTTTTTAATTTGGAGTCATTTGTTTTCTTAGAAGAACACACCGAGAGAATGTTCACTTTTACATACTCTTCAAATAAAGGATCTGATGCTAAGAACATGCAAAAATTTCCAGTCATCTCAACAGAAATTCTACATTGATCCATTTCTCTTTTTTCCTGTAATTTTTCCACATTTAAGGTTAATTGACCTTCCCATAAGTGAGAGCAAGAGTATGGCAATATTTCACCATGTGTTAAAGGAAACTGTCAACTGTTATCATCTGTATTCTTTCCCCCACCTTTTGGAGGCTAAATGGTGCTGTCGTGTTTACAGCAGTACCTGCATGAATCTGGATATTTTATTATTTCAATCTCACATTGGAAAATTTCTGAAATGTATTACTTTATATTCTTATAAATCACCATGCTGGAGGAATGAAGAGCAAGTGTTCAGGACAGGAGCGGACTTAGCAGGTGCTAAAAGGAGCATCAGTCATCACTGTCTTCTTCTCGACACGGTAGCCCCCTCCTACAATTTAACTCCCTTCTCCAACTGCGGTTCCGAATGATGTCATCAGGCAATGTTTCCAGGAAAGGAATGACGAGTAGGTTACATCTTATGTACTGACTGGAATTGTTTATCAAGTGGCTGTTCAGAGCCTGTGTTGAACAGGACCCTGAGACCTGTACAGACTCAGAAACTGCTTGGTTTGATTAGTGCTGGCCATCATGGACACAGGAGAGGAAAGTGGTAGTATATGAACCATAAAACTTCCCAACTAAGTGTTTTAAACTGGACCAAGGTTGAAAATTTATGTCCCAACAAAAACCTGTGCACAGATATTTATAGCGGCTTTATTCATAATGACCAGAACTTGGAAGCATCTAAAATGTCTTTCAGTAGCTGAATGGATAAATAAACTATGACACATTCAAACAATGGAATATTGTCCAGTGCTGAAGAGATTTGAGCGATCAAACTATGGAAGACGAGTGAAAGGAGCCAATTTGAAGGGGCTATATACTGTCTGAGTCTAACTATGTGACATTCTGGAAAAGGTAAAACTATGGAGAGCGTAAAAAGATAAGTGGTTTCCAGGGGGGGAGCAGGGGATAAATAGACAGAACACAAAAAATGTTTAGGTCAGTGAATATACTCTGAATGATATTATAGTGATTGAGTATGTCATTATACATTTGTCCAGACACATAGAATGTATTCACCAAGAGTGAACACTGTGGACTTTGGGTGATCAGGATGGGTCAATGTAGATTTTTTTTTTTTTTAAGATTTTATTTATTTGGGAGAGAGAAAGCTAGAGAGAGAAAAAGAAAGAGAGAGAGAGAGGAAATACACAAGCAGGGGGAGGGGCAGAGGGAGAAGCAGAGAAGCAGGGAACCCGCCGCTGCAAGACTCCATCCCAGGACCCTGGGATCATGACCTGAGCGGAAGGCAGATGTTTAGCCCACTGAACCACCCAGGCACCCATGTCATTGTAGATTTATCCTTGGCAGAAACATGTACCGTTCTGGTAATGATGCTGATAAATGGGAAGGTTATTCACGTGTGGGTGCAGAGAGTATATTGGAAATCCCTAACTCCTTTTCAATTTTGTTATAAACCTAGAATTGCTCTAAAAATTAAATATAGCCCAAAGAGCACAAATGATTTTAAAAGCTATGCTAGAAACCAGGTATCATAAAGAGATAGGGAAAGTTCACTGTTACATGATGACATTAAATACGAAGAACACAGTGGGATATATTTTTGTAGACCTCTGCAATCTTTGATCATGGAACTAACACACAGTGTTTACTAAACCAGTTACTATGTGCTAGACACTCGTTCTCTCAACCTTCACTGGAGTTATGGATAGGTATTATACATATCCTGGTTTATTATTCTCCTCAACAATCCTGTGGCAGAATTGTGATGATTCATAAAAATCAACCCTTAGAATCATTAGTAAATTATCAGAATGATGGGGGCATCTGAGTGGCTTAGTCAGTTAAGGATCTGCCTTCAGCTCAGGTCATGATCTCAGGGTCCTGGGATCCAGCCCCGTGTAGGGCTCAGGAGGGACTCGGCTTCTCCTTCTTTCTCTGCCCCTCCCCCCTTCATGCTCTTTCTCAGATAAATAAATAAAATCTTTAAAAAATTATCAGAATGATGAATATTAGATACATTAAACAAATTACCGTATTGTGCTAAGTATCCATCATTACTACATTTTGAAATTTAGCTTTTGGGAAACAGAGCAGGAGAAAAAAATAGGTATAGACATTTTCAGGTTCTTTTTCATTACCCATAATCAGGACCATCAAATAAAAATGCAAAAAAAGAGGATCTTATTATTATAGAAAATTTATATATAATAGAATGCTCTGTTTATGTTTCTTTATGTGAGTTTACCATCAAACCCTATTTCACTGCAGATAAATATTTTTATGGAACTCATTTTTACTTCCAATTCATTATGAATCTCGTTTTCTTCTGCCATTATTTATTCTCTATTTTAGAAGCTAAAAATAGTATATGATAATTAAAATTATAGCGATGAGGGAGGACGATTTCTATTGTCAGCCAGTTCTCCACCAAAAAACATTATCCACAAAATACGAGTCATGTTGGTTTATTTGCATTAACTTTTGCTTTGCCAAACCCCTTTCTTTCTTCTGGCACATGCGGTAAAATTATATGTCCACTCCCAATCCATTCCTTGAAAACTAATACACAGATGGTCAAAGGTTCACATAAGCAGGCTCAGGTCATATAAACAAATCTTCAAATTCAGACGTTATAGCAGAACACCTTGGAAATAAAGCCAGAATGTGAGTAATAACCAAGAGCTTCTACACATCTTCACACAAGTCCGGTTTGGAAAGGCGTGAATGTTGCTTCTATCCACTGGGAGTGTGCTCAGGTATAGAGATATCACTGCTTCACCTAAAAGAGAGTGAAGTTCAGGGATGAACCATGAGATGGCAGGAAATGGAGTCATTTTCAGTTAAAAATTTTTTTTTTAATCAAGAAGTGTTTGTATAAAAGAAGTGGTAGTTAGAGGGATGTCTGGAGATAGAAAGCACCTACAGTCTCTAGCTGTAACTGTAACTGCAGAAATAATAAAATGTAAAGATACAATGGACCATGATAGCGTGGAAGGAACAAGGGCTTCAGATTCACAAAGGCTTGCTTGAATCTCACACTACCACCACTCAGCCATGTGAGAGTATTCATGCTAGTAATTATTGCTGAAAGTGTTTCCTCATCTTTGAAATGAAGAACTAGGGAAATGCCCACAGCCTACTTTATGAGGTGGGCTTGATGACAATGTGCAGATGGGGCACTAGAGATTGGATCTCATCAACTACAGTAGGGACAAATATTGATCTATTTATGCAGTGACTAATTGTTTCTTCTGGCAGCAAAGTGGGATGATGTAGAATCTGGAGAAGAAAAAGGAGGCTTGCATTAAAGAATATTAATAGTTGATGTTCAAGTTTAAGATTATCCCTCTATCAATAACCTCTTTTGATTTAAAATTCACAAAGCAGACTCCATCAGCTTTGGATCTTTTAATTAGATGTGAGCAGGTATCATTTGTTGCTATATTCTGATAGTCTTAAAATTAGCTTTTTTAAATATGGGTTTTCTTGAGACAATGTATGAAGTAATAAAAGAAAGGTAGATTGATGTGTGTAGTCCTCAATCTAATACCTTTTAGGTGTGTGATCTGGGATAACTTCATTTCCTTCTAAGCATCAGTTCCCTCCCCTAAAATGGAGATAAGAATTCCAGTACCATCATGTTTTTTCGGACACCATGAACACTTATGAAGTGATTTCTCCTTTTTCTGGAAACCCTATACCAAGATCATCCCTTCCATTTCTTTCATGTCGTGGGCCATTTTCTTCCCTCTTGTCTCCCTCCTGAGGATGGGGGAGTGTCTTATTCATTGTATTTCTAGCAGTGCTTGTTACATAAGAAGTGCTCAAAATCACTTTAAGGATGGGAGACAGGTAGGAAGAAGTTAAGGAAAATATACTTGTTGATTCAATCATTAATCTATACAATTTATTTACCTTAAAAATTGCCATGAAAGTATCAGGTATTGTTATGATAGTTAGCCAAGAAGATAATGAACTTCTGACTTCAGTTATTCTCACTGAAAGCTTTTTTTTTTTTTTTTTAATGATGGCTACATTTTTGTTCTTCCTTTGGCTTCTTTATAGGTGGTGTGAACTCTTCATACAAACTTTCTCTGAGCATGTGGTTTCTGTTAGGAATTTGGAGACAATTTCATCAGTAAGAGGAAAACAAAAAACAAAAAGCGAACAAATAAACAAACCCAAGTGTGTTTTGGAAAGAACGTGTACCTGGAAGAGGTGGCGTCTCCTTTCATAGTGCTCCCTTCCATACTTTTCTTTATAGAGCAGTGTTTTTTATCTACTTTATCTTGACTGCTTGTTTTCTTCAGAATGCAATCATAATGAAACTTAATGGGATCTTAAAATCGACTCCTCTGGAGCAAAAAAACCCTACAATTTTCCTTAAGTTTGACATTTCCAGACCTAACTTCTATAAGCTCGCAGCATGACCAGAGTTACCTCCTTAGAGTTTACAGATTCAGTAAACCTGTATCAAAATCCCAATGGTGTTCTTTATAGTAATTGGAAAAAAATTCCTAACATTCATATGGAACACAAAAGAAACCAGATAGACAAGACAATCTTGAGAAAGGAAAACAAAGTTGAAGGCAACACACTTGGTGATTTCAAAATATATTACAAAGTTAATTAGAAATATATTAAAATATATTACAAAGTTAATTAGAATAGTATGGTACTGGCAAAACAAAAAACAACAAAAAACAAAAAAACCAAAAAACTCCAAAACCAACAAATAGAAAATGGAATGGAATAGAGTCCAGGAATAAATCCACCCATTTATGTTCAATAGATCTTTGAAAAAGGTACCAAGTACACACAATGGGGAAAGTATAGTCTCTTCAATAAATGATGTTGGGAAAACTGGGTACTGAAATGCAGAAGAATAAAACTGAAACTTTATCTCAATCCCTGCATAAAAATCAACTCAAAATGGATCATAGACTTAAACATAGGACCTGAAACTGTAAGACCACTAGAAGAAAACAGAAAAAATCTTCCTGATACTGATCTTGGCAACAATTTTTTGGTCAAGACAGCAAAATCACAGGCAACACAAACAAAAAATATACAGACTAAAAATCTTCTGCCCAGCAAAGGAAACAACTAATAAAATGAAAAGGCAACTTATAGAACAGAAGAAAATATTTGCAAACCATTTTTATGATAAGGTGTTAATATCCAAAATATGTAAGGAACTCAACTCAATAGCAAAACCTAGCAAAACCCCCCAAATAAATCTGATTTTTAAAAATGGACAAAGCACATGAATTGATATTTCTTGAAAGAAAGCATACAAATAGCCAGTAGGTACATGAAAAGTTGCTCATCACTAATCATCAGGGAAATGCAACTCAAAACCATAGTGATATATCACCTCATACCCCTGAAAGTAATTACCAAAAAGTCAAAGAATTACCAGAGTTGGTGAGGATGTGGAGGACCCAGCAATTCCGTTCTGGTTATACATCCAAAGGAACTTAAGTCTGGGTCTTGGAGAGATATCTGTATTTCCATGTTCATTACAACATTATTCAAAACAACCAACATATACAAACAAATGTTCATCAGTAGTTGAATTAATAATTAAAATGTCACACACACACACACACACACACACACACACACACGTATGCACACAATGGGATATTTCTCAGTGTTTAAAAAAAAAAAAGGAAATCCTTCCATTTTCAAAAACATGGATAAATTTAACCTGGAGTACATTATGCTGAGTTAGATAAGCCAGACACAGAGAGACAAATAGCATATGATCCTACTTTTATGAGGAATCTAAAACTGTCAAACTTATAGATGCAAAGACCAGAATAGTGGTTGCCAGGTCAGAGTAGGGGAGAAGGAAGAGATGTTGGTTAAAGGATTCAAAGTTTCAGTTATGCAAGATGAATGAGTTCTCTGGATTTTATGTACAGCACAGTTTTATATATTTGAAATTTTCTAAGAGGATAGTTAGATCTTAAATGAGATTTCACTATACACACAGACTAAAAACTTTCAAGTACATCGAGGCAATCATTAAGTTATTTAGCTTGACTGTGGTGATTTTTTTTTCACAATATATATGTACACCAAAGCATCAAGCTGTATACCTTAAACATACACAATATTATATGTCAAAGATACCTAAACAAAGTTGTTAAAATAATTTAAGTTTTTCTAAATTTAAATAACAAATGTCCCACCATGCTTTGTTTTGTTCTGTTTTCCTGAAAGATCTGTCAGCAAATTCAATCCCTCTACAAGCAGATGCCAAACATTGGGTGTTTGATGTTGTATAGACCGTTTGTCACAAGAGACATGAAGTCACAGGTATACATGGCCTACTTTCCCAGGAGTGTTTATTTTGCTCTGTGATCTTAGGGAAGGATTTTTATACTAAACCAAACATGAATAAATGCAATGTCACCAGCATTTAAAAGATAAATACATATTTCAAAGAGATGTCTCACTTGTACCTAGTCATTTCACGAGACTACCTGAGGTCCCCCAAGAAGACTTTAGTGAGAACTATTGGTATAGGGAATCCCCAGAGATGAAGTTATCTGTGACACTTCTTGTGTGGAAAGGTTCAAGTTAGAATGGGCTGGTTCTTATCTAAAAGCATCATGCTTCTTATTTATATACAGGTAGGCTGAGATCTGAAATTCTAATATGAGATTTTTTTTTCCTGTTTCTTAAGAATTTAATTAAGACTTGACTATTCATGATTTCAAAAATCCTTTAGTACTTCCTTCCTTGCAGTTTTGCTCATTCTGTCCCTGTTTTATGGGAAATAATTTCAAATCAATTAGTTACTAATATATACAAATGCAAGCCCTTTCCATTCTTTGAAGTCAATCTCAAATTTTACTCCTTCACCTGCGTACTTACATACATATACACATTATACATACATACATGCACTTCATTGAAAACTCTCTTCCTGCCATTATTAGCCAGAATGTATACTCCACAAATATATATTAAATCTCAATGTTATAAGGACATTATGCCAGACACTAGGAATATGCCTTTGAACAAAAACCATCTGAATTGAGTCCCTTCTGATCTCCCCTACTTTTACCTATAATTGTTAGTATTATTTATTTTAAACCCTCTGTTTCAGTTATTTATTAACATATAATACAGCAGGAAGAGCATGAATTTTGAAGTTAGCAAACCTGGGATTAAAACAAAGCTCTACTAGTAATAATCTGTGACCTTGAAGAAATCCTTTAACCTCATTAAATCTCAGCTCTTGCATTATAAAATATAGAGACAATGATACTTATATCATGATTCATTCATCATGATAGACATTAAATTAAAAATAATTAACAATTTTATTCCATAGCTGGGCCTCTTAAATAGTGAGTCAACAATATTGTTTTCACCATACTTAGCTGTACTTAGTCCTTAACGGCAGCATTCCCCATAGTATCCATCAGAGTGATAAACAAATATCAGAACAAAATGCATAAAAGGAATTACTGTTGATGGATATACGCTAGGGAGAAGTGACATAGTTATAGGCACTTACAATCCAAGGGAGGGCTGGAAAGCAAGTAGGAGGATGGGGAGGCAGCATCGCTAACAGATGGGCCTTAAGGGGGGGACTCATTTTACAGAAACTGAGAGGTGCATCTGATTTCACTCTTCATCAAAGACCAGTTCTATCTACCATATTCTTAGAGGTATCCCTGGTCTGCCTTTTCTGTTCTTTGGTGGTAAGGAGAGGGTTATATATATTTCAGAACCAAGGCTAAAACCATATTGCTTTCCATAACACATCATATCAATGTCACTTTTTCAGGAGCCCATGCTGTTCTCACCAGCATCTCACTGCTGACATGGAGAGAGTCCTGCATGGCACCATCATGGGAAGGTTTAATTTTATCCTCTAATAAGTGACAGGTCCCAATGGTTGGGTATTTTATTCTGAGGTTTTTCTAATTATGCAGCTTCCTCCTTCCCTAGAATTAATTTTTGACCGGGTGATACTGATGTTTCTTACAGCTAAATTCTTCTTGTGGTCATGGGTAGTATACTGACTAAAAACTAATTTCAGACCAAGAAAATACAAAAGAGAATAGAATAGTAGCCTTCAAGTACTGAACAGATAGGTCATGGGTTGGAACTAAACTAATTGGGTTCCTAAACAGAATTGTCTTCCACGGGCTTCACTGATCTTTCATTTCCATGAATATTTGCTAAGAGCAAAGACTTCTGTAAGCTACAGCCACTCAGGAACAATGCAAAATTGTTAGTGTCTAAATCAGAAACATTCCAATGAGTCTGACAGTGGATGGAGTGTTAAGAAAATATACTGAGTTTAGAATACATTAGTATTATTTTGACTTTCCCAGTTATCATCAAAGCTCAGGAAAAGGAGATCTACTTACATCTTATAATAGTGTAAACTGGGGTTCATAGTAGTTTAATTTGTGCCTTCAGTCAGTTTCTGGATTATAGTTCACAACTCCTGAACCGCAGTCCAGAACTTCTATACATTAGACAAGTCATTAATAAATTCTTCTGTTACTTTATTTATGTTTATTACTTTTAACACTTAAAATGCTTATTCTCTCATTCTTCCAATAAATAGCCTCTTACCTCCTGTATTGGAGAAGGTCAATTAAGAACATTTGAAATAAAGTTCCTTTCCTGAAGTCTCTTCTGTCTAGTTGAAGAGTTAAGATATGTACACAAAATTATAATTAACATATATGTCAAATTTGTTTTTTGTTTTATTTTTTTTAAAGATTTTATTTATTTATTTGACAGAGAGAAAGTGATCACAAGTAGGAAGAGAGGCAGGCAGAGAGAGAGGGGGAAGCAGGCTCCCTGCTGAGCAGAAAGCCCAATGTGGGGCTCAATCCCAAGACCTTGAGATCATGGCCTGAGCCGAAGGCAGAGGCCTCACCCACTGAGCCACCCAGGTGCCCCTCAAATTTGTTTTTAAAAATACTTGCTTCAAAATGGTCACCAGTCCTGTGAGAAGGCTTCCTCAAGGAAGTGATGATGAAGGAGGTTGGTATAAATGACTGGGGCTTGGGAAGCTCAAAAATAGAGCAAGGGCATCCAAGTTACTTTTACTTATCCCTCAAAATTCTATGTTATGTTATATATGTTATAAAAGATACTAGGAATTACTATCTTCACTAGCAACTAATCCACTAGTATGTGTGCAACACTATTTCAGATTGAAATTATCCTTACTTTGTCCTATGTAACTTGTGTGTGTTGGCTCATAGTAGACACTCCACAAATACTTCTTGATTCAAGGCCTGTCATGGCCTGATGAAAAGGACCCTGAATTACAAATCAAATGAACTTTTGGGCTTTGTTCCTGATCATGTGTTGAAAAGAAATTTTAAATAACCTCTCTGGGACTGTTTTGTTGATGGGAGCATACTATCCCCTTCATAGGATTTTTGGGAGCATCTCTTCTCACTTTAAAAATCTTCTCAGTCAAGGGGCGCCTGGGTGGCTCAGTGGGTTAAAAGCCTCTGCCTTCAGGTCAGGTCATGATCCCCGGGGTCCTGGCATCGAGCCCCACATCGGGCTCAGCAGGGAGCCTGCTTCCTTCTCTCTCTCTGCCTGCCTCTCTGTCTACTTGTGATCTCTGTCTGCCAAATAAATAAATAAAATTAAAAAAAATTTTTTTTCTTTGTCAATATATTCACATGCTTGGCTTCTACTTCCACCTGTATGCTCAGAACTTTGACACCGGAGTCTCCAATAATATCCATTCTGCAGTTCCATCTGCTCAGTTGCCTGATACCACCTCTTTGACATCCAGAGACACCTCAAATTAAAGTGAAAAAAAAAAAAAAAAGAAAAAAAGGGAGAGGAAAGAAAATTCTCTCTTCTTGTTCCACTCCTTCTCCACAGGCCTCCCATTATTCTTATAGTCTTCGTTGCAGTTAAGGGTGACCGCTCTATCTCAAAACTTTATTCTTAGAAATGCATAACCCTCAAATAGCTAAAGAGAAACTCAAATCAAAATAAAACACAAATTCACTCCAGCAAGCTGAGGATGATTAAGTTTGTTGTGTGGCTTCTTGCAAGGATGTTTTTGTTATCACCCCAGGTATATGAATACCACCTTTCATTTGTGTAATCTAGAATGTTCTATATATTTTCAAAGAAATTGATATTTGTAAATAAATACCAGACCTCAGTAAAAAAGGTGATGGAGGGACAGTGGGAGGTGTTTTCCAATTAGAGAAGCTGTCTGGCTTCAATTACTTATCACCAATTACTATCACCAGCATAACTGAATTACTTCAGTCACTATCACCAAACTTCACCAACATCTTTTTTTTTTTTTTTTAAATTAACTTAAGCTGGCCCAGGTATCTCCCACACTCTGCTCTTAGTAGATATTTAGTAAGAATAAACACACAGATACATAATGAATATATAATTGAATGGTTGTAGTGTGTAGTGAGTCCAAAAAAGCTGACCTGCCCTCATGCAGAGCTGGAATGGCATCATCCTAAACCACAAAACTCCCAGATGTTACCTTGATACCTTCGCAGAGGATATGAGGATTTGGCCCTTAACTCAGAAGACTGAAAATAAATTTCCTATAAACTCTAGACCATCTTATGAATACCTTTCATTTATGGACTCGGATCATTAGTAGGGAAACCTAGCTCTACAGGTCTTCGAAATCATGAAACAAAACCTCCAAAGTTAGAGTGCAGAATTTTGAGGGATAATATAAATTTGAACTTCACCTTTAATAGAACCAAACAACACATATTCAGCCTTTTTTTCTGGTTTGGAGACCCTTTGTAGAGTTTTAGGTCTTGAATTACTAAACCTTTTATCTTGGCAATAATGACATGAAAGATTTGGGCAATGGACTGTGGGCTTCTCTAAATTAACTTTGTCCTGTAACAATCTCTTTAGTTTGAGATACCCTACTTCAAAGAGAACTCTTCATTGGATCCTAACACTATCCTCCTAAGTGGAATAATTAGACTATTAGACTTTTACTCTCTACTGAGTTGAGAATATGCATGTTTGCATATAATAGTGTATACTTATATAAAATGTTATATATGTTAGGTATAAAATTCAACATGCATATAAGAACATACACATGTATACATAACATATATACATGTGTATATGTATACATGTATACATACATATATAAATGTGTATATATATGTGTGTGTGTGTGTGTGTGTGTGTATTATATGTGTTTACATCTGCATGGCAATATGGCTCTGGAGTTTTTGCTCTAGAAGTTGTTTTAAGAATCACTGACCCAGAGGTTGCTGCAGTTTCTTCTGCTGTTGTACATGGGTGCTATTCTGTGTGCTTGTGTGTTTGGCGACCTGACCCTGAGCTGATTTAGGTTTGTCCTGCTTGGTAGAAGTCGTGGCTGAGCTCAGCTTGCTAAAGGTATTGAGAGAGTTTAGACGCATGGGTGAGTGGTTGATAATCTTTAATCATCTCACAAGAAAGGGACTCTTGACGCTACCCAAATTTGGCACTTCTTTTCCAGAAGGCCAACACTAACTCAATCTTGTTTTTTGCTTTACTAACCATGTGCAGCTTTTGCTAGTGCTGAATTTGGGGCAATTAATCATGAACTTGTGACAGTATCAGCCTGCTCTGTACTCTGAAAATATCAGAAATAGGATGAAAATTTTACTGAAAATCCTTAAGAAGCTCATTGTGAGAGAGCTGGTTAATCACGATATAGATGAGAGACTCTCTAGCAGAAGGAGGGAACAGCTGTAGACAACATATACTAATCTTATTTTACAAAAAAATGGTTACATGCAATTAGAAGAAAATCCTTACAGGAAATGACATCACATTCTTAGGAAGGGGTATGAATTAGGGGTAATGTCCTTTTGAAAAATATTAGAAAGGATATTGAGAAAATCCATAAGCATTTTTGAATATAGAAAGATAACCTTAAATGAATGAGCATCTGTGAAGAATTTTAAGCAGATGGAAAGTGAAATGACATAAATAGATTGAATAAAATAATTGAAGAAGGGAACCACAGCTCTGGCATATACCTCAGAGGACTGCTGTAGGAGGAGACTCTTAAGAGTCCTCTGTGACTAGTGTTCTATCTTCTTGATAGATATGGAAATTGAGACTCAATTTAAGTAGCTTGTCCCAGTTATAATCAGAGATAAATTTCAAACCCCAAAATGTCTCACTATCAAGCCTCTTGAGTTAATTGTTCTTATAGATTGCCTCCTTTCTATGTGCCATATTTTATCTAGAGTTCCTCAATATTTTGTGACAGCAATTCTATGAATTTTCTCCCATTTTATAGATAAGAAAACTGTGTGAGGACCTTAGGTTAGTTATTACAGTGGGATTGTGCTTTCTAAGACTCTATTCTTAAAAGCTACTCTTTCTTCATCTTTCTCCCTATAATTAGTAAAGAGGCAGATAAAGATTATAGGCCTTCTGAATCTACCTTTTTTACTCTTTTGGGAAGTTAATCTCCACTCTGCATTAACACATTATTATGGATGTGTGCCTGATGTTGTCATGTTGTAACTACATTTTACTGGTAGAATAAGGAATGTTAGTATTTTAAGTATTTATTTGTATCCTGATTTTATATACTAGCCCTTGGCCCTGGCCATTGGGTTTACATATATGAAGCCTGATCTGACATAGCTTGACATGAAAAAAATCAGTCTGAAGTATTATAGTTATAATTCTGCAGGTATCACTGAGGATATAAGAAATGGGTTTTATGTGTTTAATTTTAGAGGGTAAAATGATGGCTTAATGACAGGAGAATCAGCAGCAAGTTTCAGAGATCTAGAAGTCTTATGCGGAGGAGGTCCCTTACTTAAAGAAACCTAGCAAAGCTGGTGCATTAGTGGGTAACTATCAACTTTTAAAAAACTCTTCTGATTTACAATGGAGTTAAGTTGGGAGGCTGTTTAAGTGACAACTTTAAATTTTTAAGTGTTGGTTTATGATCCACAGTCAAGGAGAGGGTCTAAAGGAGATTTAAAAACCAGCTATTGTTGGTAATACAGTGTTGCATGTCTGAAAGTTATGGAGAGAGTGGATATCGAAAATTCTCATCCCAAGGAAAGACTTTTTTGTAACTATGTATGATGACCGATGTTAACTAGAGGTATTGTGGTTAACTATACCCTTTCCTGTTGTATACAAATATCAAATCATTATGTTGTACACCTGAAACAAATATAATGTATGTCAGTTATACATCAACAATAATAAAGAGCTGAATGATGCCCATATATTTGCAAAGGAGTTTGCAAACCAATGACCATAGAGTAACATTGGCCCACAAACATCTTTTTCTTGGCCTAGACAACCGTGGAACCATCAAGTTTCAAATTTGTATTAGTTGTCAATATTTAGAAGTTGGATTTTTCATAAAAATTGTAAGATTTCTGGCTTCTGTTGAAAAATCAAGATCAGGCAACATAGGGCAGGATTTCCTCAGAGCAGTCATCAGATGGAGCTCCACTAAAGCTGCCCATTATAGAGGGACATTAACTCTCCAGTTTGACTCAATCCTTGCAATCCCAAATCATGTTGATAGTATGTACCCTTGATATGAGGTAATGAGAATGTCACTTTGTCTCTGCATTTGCCCTCATCAACCTCAGTTTACTCGTGACAAAAACATCAGGCAAACCCCAATTGAGGGGCATTCTACAAAATACTGACCAGCACTCCTAAAATTATTCAAGTTATCGTAAACAAGAAACGTCTGAGAAGTTGTTACTGGAGACCTGGTGAGTAAGTGTAATATGGTATTCTTGATAGGATCATGGAATAGAAAAATGACACTAAGTAAAAACAAAGAGAATTCAAATAAAACATGTGCTTTCCCCCCCAGCTTGATTGAGGGATACCTGACAAATAAACTTGTAAGGTACTTAAAGTGTATATCATGATGGTTTGATTTACATAAACACTGTGAAAGGATTCATCCTATTTCATTATTTGACATATCCATCACCTCATTTTATTTATTTATTTATTTATTTATTTTTGGCAAGAGCACTTGAGTTCTTCTCTCTTAGCAAGTCTGAATTGTACAAGATGGTGTTTGTTGTTGGCTATCGTTCCCATGTTTTATACTGAAGAGAACTCCTTTGTCTTACAACTGAAAGTTGGTACCTTTTACCCTCCGCTCCCTATTCACTCCCTGGTCCCAGCTCTTGGCAATTACTTTTCTACTCTGTTTCTTTGAGTAAAGAAGTAAAGTTTAAAAAAAAAAAAAAACTGACTTTTTTTGAAACAAACCGTCTCATACTGGATATATTTTTCAAGCAAAGATGTGATATTGTTTAAATAATTGACAAAAATCAGGATAGGCAAATGCTGTTTTACTCATCACACTTCAGCATATCAATTGAGGCTTGTTTAGTGAATGACACGAGTTTAACATTTCAAGTTTTTTTTTTTTTTTTTGTAAACCTTGGTACTATAGGGATTTTGGTTGCTTCTCAAATGACACATTGTTTTTGCTGAGTTGTCATCTCCTTCTTAAAAAGTAACCTAGATGTTTTCAGCTGAGTCTGAGGTGAGACGAAGAGGACTCTTAAGGTTCAATGTTAGAGCTAACTTCATCTGTTCTGGAATGACATAGATGTATTCTAATGTGGCCCTAGTAATCACATTTGACTTAGGCCACCACAGTGAAGCTTTGGAATTCTGTACCTCAGATCATGACAGCCCTCCTCTAGAAAACTTTATGAAGTTTTTAATCCTGATTGTCCATCTAATTTTGTATCAACCTTATATATTGCATTCATTACTACCTCCTCACATTTACTTATATTGTACTTCTCCTCACCCAGTCGTTTATTGATTGATTGATTGATTGATTTTGATTTATTTATTTGCCAGAGACAGAGGGAGAGAGAGTGAGCGAGCACAGGCAGACAAAGAGGCAGGCAGAGGCAGAGAGAGAAGCAGGCTCCCTGCCGAGCAAGGAGCCCGATGTGGGACTTGATCCCAGGACCCTGGGATCATGACCTGACCCGAAGGCAGCTGCTTAACCAACTGAGCCACCCAGGCGTCCCCATTTATATTTTATATCCTGTCATGTTACTCTTCACACATAATTTGTTTCCATACTTGTCTCACCTATCCTTGAAACCCTTTGAGTACTTTTCATCAGAATTACTCATGTTTATACTTAATTGTATTTATCTTGTTTCATACTTTGAGTTCTTTTTATATCCAAGGTCTTACTCAGCAACTCATGTCTAGAGGATAGGGGTAATAATCTGAATTCTCCATGATCCTCAGTGGTATCCTATACCTCTTGTTGGAATTAATTGAATCCTTCCCTTATCATTATAACCATTTTCCAAGCTTTTGCTTATGACTCTCCATTGATTTCTTAATGCTCAGTACATACACAATTTCAGTGTGTCTCACTTATTGAAAAGGCAGATTCCTGGGTTCCAAATCAAGAGTTGTGATTCAACTGATTTTGGATGAATTTAGAAATATATCTTTGTGATTCTGGAGGAGGTGAATCAAATATCAAACTTTGAGAAATGCTTCTACAGATCCTTCCACCTCTTCTATTTTATAGAACTTTAAGACACCAGAATGTACTATCTCAAAAAATGCCAACAGCTCTGTTCCTCTAGCCTGAATTTTTGATGGCCCTGCAGCCCTAAAATATCTGCTATAAGACATAAAATCAAAACTGCCCAAAATAGAGAAAACAGAGAGTCTGATAAAAGTATGAAGTTTTCAGAAACACGGCTCCTTAAGACTGAAGACAGGTGAATGGTCCAGATTTTTAGAACAAGTAGATTTTCCAACTAGCAGCTTCAGTAATGGCAAAACCTCTCATAACAGCCACTGAGGTGTACAGACATTAATGCAAGGATTGTTATCAGGCTTTGAATATAACATCAGTTATGATCCCAACAAGTTATTGATTTGTTTAGGAAATTGTTCCTATTTTTAATGCCTTCATGTTGGGACACATTAGTTCTAAAATACACAATTCCAACCAGGATCCAAGCTGAAGTTGTGAATGAGTCACCAGGTCATCGGGTGTTCTTCACATTTCCTATAGGAGAAGACTTGGGACAGAGAGCTTGGAAGGGCAGGATTTTGATTCAATTCAGAGGGACAACTAGTGTTTGATTATGAGTCAATAGTCATCAGCAGTTGAGTGAGGCATTTACTTTGAGAAAATTCAGAAACTAGCAATTAAGGAGGCACACAGCACAGAGAATATGGAGCAGTTTTATACAATGAGAAAAGCCTCACATTAGATGTTGAGAGGTCTATGTTCTAGTCTAGTGCTTATCTTAAAAATGTTAGTGGCAGGGGTGCCTGGGTGTCTCAGTCTGTTTAGCATTGACCTTCAGCTCAGGTTATGATCTCAGGGTCTGGGATTGTGCCCTTCATCAGATCAGGCTCCCTGCAGGGAGCCTTCTTCTCTCTCTCCCTCTGTTCCCTCTGCTTCTCCCTCTCTCCTCTGCTCCTTGTTCCCCCTGCTTGTGCTCTCTCTCTTTCTAATCAATAAATAAAATCTTTAAAATAATGTTAGTGGCAAGTATTTGTTGTGTACTTAGCATATACCAGGAACTAAGTTAACAGTCTTATTAATTATCTAGTTTAGTCTTTACTGAAGTGTTATCAAATGGATATTATCTCATCTGTTTTATAAACATCAAATCCCAAGTCTCAAAAACATAAAGTAACTTGCCCATGTTAATAGCTAGTAAATGGCAAAATGGGGATTTTAAACCAGGAAATTTTACTCCAGCAATACTAAAGTATTATACTTTCTTCACCCTCCCCTGGCACATGTTAGGGGACTTAGGTATATCTTCACACAAATAAAAAGACACATATATATGCTTATGCCAGTCCTTTATAATTTCCTAGCAAATATGAATATTTCATGTTAAATGGAAAATATAGAAGTGCTTATAAAAAATATAATACTATTCCATGGGGGAGCATAGCAAACTTAAGTGCCTACAAAGGCCAGGCAGGAAATATAAGCCTAATATACTAGCACATTGTTACTACAGAGAAATGCAGACCACACATTATAAGATTTATAATTTTTCAGAAAAATCCACGAATCTTTAGTCCAGTGGACATTTTCTAACTATTAAATATAGCCTCAAATTAAAACAACAGCAAAAAAGAAGTCTATGAAGGTCAACAAACCATGCCTATAAATTTCTGACTTGAGACATCTGTACCATATAAGCAGGAAATCTTGTTTTTGGAAACAGTTACTGCACTAGAAAATAAAGATACATACTGGTTATACCACTTTTGGTAAAGCGAATGACCTCCTATGGCTTTAATCGCCTCAACTATGACTATTCTTCCAGTCCTCTGTATACCTACTCTTGTCTCAATCTATGATCTCAGATGTTCATAATAAAACTCATGTTATTTAATCTGAGTAGTTTATAAGATGAGTGAGATGTAAAACACTATGATAAAAAAAAAAAAAGAAAAAGAATTGATAATCCTTTTGTAGCAGATGACAGATGAGTCCAAATAGGTCATACATGCATTTTTGGTATTCTTTTCCCTCCTGAAGGAGAGAGTAGATTAAACCAATGGAAAATTCCAGAGGTGGTCCAGCGGTCAGAGTGTAGGAGTATGCTGGGAGCTGGAACTCTGGCAGTAGAATATATTTGGCAAGGACTGGGTAAACATGAATTTCAGATTAGGGGATCAGCAATTTGGTGAGCTATGTATTAGTCTAGAGGAGAGAAGACTTGTGGGACAGCTGTGATTTTAAATAGATGAATGTCACCAGACACAAAGATGGTTTGATTTTTTTTTTTTTTTTTTTAATCTGCACAACTCTGCATCAGTGGATGAGGGATGTTGGAGAGACATCTTGCTTGGAGAGAAAGAATCACTTCTTAAGGCTGTTTATATAGACAGAGATGCTTCAAGAGGCATTTTGAGTTCACTATTTTAAGTATTTAAACAGAGGTTACAGAACCACTTGGCAGCAATATTGCAAAAAGGATTTGAGTAATGCCATTTAGAGTTGGAGGAATGGGTGGTGGTTTGCAAGAATCACTGCCCATTAGATACCCAGAAGGATGGTTTGGTATGGAGTGAGCACATTAGCTAGCTCAATATGTATGAGGTACATATATAAATGGATGAAAAACATATTTTTCTTATCAAGCCAATCTAGGTGATTCTCTTGAGACCACCAGCCTGCAGAAACACTAGAGCAGACCTCTTCAAGCCTCTTATATCCCCAGGATTATCAGAAAAGGAAGAAAAAGCTGATCATGAATGTCTGCTAAGCAAATGCTTTGTTCCAGGAACCAGCTATTTGCATCATATTTATTTTGCTGTATGCTCACTCATTCTTACTGTTTCACAGATGATTAAAGTGAGGCTTCAAAAATTTAAGTGAAGGTATTCATGAGGTGAAGGGGTAAGTGAAGAAGCAGAAATCTTAATTTGGGGGTTTGCTCCAAAACCTCTTAACTCATAGATTCTGCTTTTGGAAGCAGGGGTCTGGTAAGGCATGGGGTGGGGCCATACTCTCAGGAAGAGACAGAATACCTTTGCCAGATATTCAGGCACTGGATTCTATAATGTCTTCTCCCGCAAACAGAAGAATATCGTGGCAGCCTTTTATCCCCTTGCCACTGAGGTTGGGTCTATAAGTATATGAGTAAATTTAATTAAGGGACAAGGGCAAAGAGAAGATGAAGCAAGGCAACAAAAAAGTATTATTTTCCAAACAGAATGCTATTTATCTAGTAGTGCTCTAGGCTGACTGCTCACCTTTAATGAATGCTGTCCTTAGAGACACCCAAACTCCATAATGAATATGAAAAAACAAACCCAATAATAGAAACATAAACAAAATGACCCATTCATTTCAAAAGGAAGCAGGAGCCATGCCTGCAGTGTTAAACATTTTACTTTTCAATATCGCCACAGTTGCAGCAAGGCAGAGTGGTATCTATGTGCTAAGCAGGGAATTTTGTTCACTTCTTTAATTTATTCTTTTCTTTAGGGTAGGACAGGCGAATGTGACAGTTGTAACATTTGTAACAAGGAGACCAAATTTTGTTAACTTGAAATGGTATCCAGGTTATAAAAGTTGGCCCTGGCCTTGACTCTTTTTACTTATTCTCAACAAATCAATGTTCAATCTTGTTGCTTCCAGCTCCTTTAGCAGAGATGCTTGAAGATGGCATGAGAAATGGCCAGTGATGGATACAATTTGTTGCAGAATTACAAATATCTGAGTCAAGTTCAATACACACACATATATACACACTGCACACTCATATTGACTAGATAAATATGAATAAATTGTACATGATTAAATAAACTATTAAATTTAATGGTAAGGATCTTTCTAGAAAGAACAATGGGGACATTGTGTTATATAATTCTGCTACTTGATTGTTGATGATTTGGGGGCCTACAGTTCAGGGTGTTACCAATAAGGAAATCCTATGGCCTCTAAGACACACCATGGTATTTCTTTATTAAAGTCTTAGGATATATTCATGTCCTCTTTATGGTGTGAAATATGTATTAACTCTCCAGATAGATCAACAAAGACCTTTTGAGGCTTAATTCAGAGACAGGATTTCTGCCCATCATCTTGTGAGATACATAATAAACTCTTAATAGATATTTAGTAAAATGAATTAAATCTAGTGACTGATTAGATAAAGGATAAGGTAAACTGATTTTAAGTTGAAAGTCAACATGTTCATGAAAGAGGACCCAGGAGGGGTAGGGAGCTGGGAGTACATGAAAATTGGTGATTTTGATTTTGACTGAATGACTTTATCAACAGTTGTAAATGTTGCAAAAATTTAGATAAAAAATCATGAAAGAAGGTAAAAAGCAACAAAGTTTGAGATATCAGCATTGCAAAAAAAAAAAAAATTTCCACATGGAACAAATACAGATTTTTAATATTTGGCCCTCCAGTTGGCTCTTAGGTACAGGGAATGAGACTTGGAGCTTCTCTAACTTAGTATCTCCATTTCCACAAGTCACCATGGCTTGTAAGAACCCATTTCACAGTGAAGGTGAAGGAAGTACTTTCCATTCTGGAAGAAAAAGGCACAGAAGTCAGAGTTGGACACCATATACCATATACCATACCATATACCATATACCATATACCTGTATCTTGAAATCAGGGGTCAATTTTATATTAATGTTTTCTCTGTACTTAGCTCCTAACTGTTGTCTAAAAAAACCTAAGACAGTGAGTAATAGTCAAGTCATAAGAGAGAAGATTCATGTTTTCTTTAAATCAATTCTGTAGTTTAGTGTGCCTTCTTAGTTTATTCCCATGGGTATATAATGAATGATAAACATTCCATTGTACATTGTGAATTTCCAGAAAGGAAATAGTTTTGATTCATGCTAATATGGATTTCATTCATAGATATTTAGATAATTAATGCCTTTACATTCAAAGTTAGACTGTCTCTTTTGATGACTTCTCATGCTGTTCAAGAGTGAGTGTGTGCTTTCCTATTTTGATCATAGAGAATGTTCCCATCTTGAATTTAGTCATCCAATTTCTTCTACTTATGCCACATAGTGAGATCAATTTTGAAACCTCCTTATAATGCCATATATCACAGAACATAATATCAGTTTCAAAGATACTATAACATGCAGATTACTTGACTAAAAAAAATACATAGATTGAAGAGAATCAAGAATGTTGCTCATAAAGGATTTCCCCCTTAACAGTTGTTTTTCTCAATCTTCTAGAGGTAAAATTTCCAGATTAATAACTGTTGAAAAAGGTTGTTTTTCTTAATTTTCCAGAGGTAAAATGAGAATCTCCATTACAGCTGGGCATCCAGGAACATCTCTCAGTACTGCCTGTTAGTCTGCTAGCCAATGCATGCCAACTATTACAAATTATCTCATATTCTTATGACCTTTTATTTAACAATATTTTATGCTGATCAGATACTCTGCACTCCCATTGTAAGGTATATTTATCCTTACATGATGGAATAGTTCTGTGTCCTAAAATACCTGATTGCAATCACGTACTTCTACCACCAGTAAGTCTCACTATGACACATTACAAAATAAAAATACAACATGGAATGATGAGTTACTGGGAGTTTATTGAATTTACCTTACAACTGGCTTTCCTTTTTGAATGTTTTCATTATATTAAAATGTTTGGCCTCCCATGAATCAATGAGTATGGAAATTTGGAATTTGTTACTTAGGTATCTTATTCTTTTAGAGTGTAGGATCATCAAAACATCCTAGCACCAGTGATATATGTTTTCATAAATAGCAGTTCAATGATCTCTGTCCATAAAGTGAAAGGTTTTGCATAAGTGTTATGTATTATCTATGTCCTCTTAATCAAAATAACATAGGAAAGGGAATTGTCCCCTGAAGTTGTGTAAGTCAGATTAAAAAACAATGAAAAGAGTAGAAAAGGGATAGGATATGAGAATTGAAATGAAACTCACAGTCAAAATCTGAGTTTCACAAGTGATCAAAAAAATTACACTAGTAACTGCCAAGTAGTCCTGAGCAATCCAAAGAGAAATGCATTGTTCAGATGCAAAAGTGGATATTTCTGAAGATGACCCTTGGTGGGACAAATAATGTTGCTGAGAATCTGGGAAAATTATCATCTGTCTACCTATTTATCTATTTTTCTATTTATTTATCATCTATCTATGTCTGTATAAATGTGTGTGTGTGTGTATTTGAACCCCTCATGTGTGCTCTAGTTGATTCTTAATTTTATTATATTCTGAGAAAAAAATTTAAAAGAAGGGAAACAAATCTCCTCTATAGTGGTAACTAACCTTAAAACTGAAGAAGTTGTTTCAGGGTTAAGTCTATTGTAGTCTTAACTCTGGAGGTAATAATCTTTCTTAAAAAGAGAAATGTGGCCAAACTAATCAGAAACTGCTTTGAAATTCCAGATGGGAAAATCATAATATGTCTCATAATCAGATCTGTTGCTCTTGGAAAGTGCAAACATTGGCAGATTCATTAAAATGAGGCCTTCAATTTTCCATTGTGATTTTGATGAGGTTAATCTCTCATAGTCACCCAAAATGTTGGCTTCTCAGTGACAGTTTTTTCCACAATAAGTGCTCAGTTAGTGTATTTGAAGAAAAGTACTACATAGAATTCTTTGAGGGAAAATGAGTTTGTAACTACATGAAGAGGCTAGAATCAAAATCAGCTGTTCTTGTTATGAGCCAAACCTTGGCTTTATCTCAGTTACTTAGATCCAGGATCCAGTAGGATGCCTTGATTACCAGCTCTACATGTTAGTTAGAAATCAGCTGGCTGGCAAAATGCTGCTTTCAGTCACTTATGAAGAAGACAATTGAGTGATTAACCTTCACTGAGCCAAGAACTCTCCATCCTTGGCAATCTTTCCCTCTAGGACTATTCATTCTCTTCTCTAGTAGAGCTGGGCCTTGCTTCTTCTAAAATTCTCAGAAGGAAATTTGTGCACTGAACATTTTCAGCAGACTAGATGCTAGCTAGTGATTTAAAGGTGAATTAGGCCCAGTGCCTGCCCCCAAGGGGCTTGCAGTTCTCTGAGGAAAGAAGAAGAGATAAACTATTATCATGTTACTATAAATGTCATGTTATATATCATGTTGCTATAAATGTATAATTAATGTATTATGGGAATGGAGTAGAGGAAAAATGGTTTGGAATGCTGTAGGGCAGTCGCAGCAGAAAAATCTTTGAGAATGACTGATTTACATGTTGAAAAACAAATTAGTGTTGGTAAAAAAGTAGAAACGCATAGGAGGGTAAGTGATGGATACAATATTCAGACCTGTCCTGTTTGCAGAGGGTATGCTCTTTGCTAAGGCTCATATATGAACACAGAAAGGCGAGAAATCCAATAAAGGTGACAAATTATAATTGCTTTTTGCATTTTTATATTTGGGATATGTAAGGAAGTAGATCTAACATATGATCAGACAATTCTACTTGTGGGAATATGTCCAAAGGAAACAAAAAACACTAGCTTGAAAGAGTGCCTGCACCCCTACATTCACAGCAGCATTATACATAATGTGGTAATCTTTCTACAATGTATGTCAATGAGCAATCCTCCTATTTACCTTAAATTTCTGTAATGACACATGTCAAATACTTCTTGAAAAAACTTTGGGAAAAAGGAAAGTAGAGAAAAATAAGGGAATGCTAATTGAACTGAAGAGGTGGAAAGGGCTACCTTAGGAAGCATCCTCCAAGCTGTACTACACAGTATGGATTTTTCCTGGGTGGAAATGAAATACCATTGAGTAATTTCAGTAGTGTATTCCACTGGTGTCACCTGGGGTTCACCTAGGTTATTCTACTGTTCATGGATGAACTGGCTCATCTGTGTGGGGACAGATTGGCCTTTGGCTGATTTAGGCTAGCCTTGGCTGGGATACTATTGTATCCCAGCCAAGAAGCTTCTGTACTTCTTACTCATTAGCAGCAGACAGGTTCTCATAACAAAGGCAAGATATGAAGGCACAAGTGGAAACTGCAAGTGATATTACAAGAGTCTGTTTGTGCAACATTCCCTAACGTTGTTTAAAGCAAGTCACATAAATGAACACAGGCTTGAAAAGCAAGAGACCATACCTTGCTTCTTGATGGTGAAATGCTTTAACAAAAGTTGGGGCAACTAAATGAGGGCAGCAATGCTGTCGAGCTGCTGTAGTTTTCCAAAGTGAACTTGTCAATTTATACTCCTTCCAGTATGATTTAAGAGTTAAAGTGACTCCACATTCTTACGACACTGAAGTGTGTAAATATTTCGTATTGTGATTTTGTTTGCATTGCCTAGTGATTAATGAAGCTGAGTACATTTTCATTGGTTTATTGGCAATTTAGATATCCTCCTCTGTGAAATGAAATACCTATATAAATTTATTATTTAGTTGAGGGCATTGCCCATCTTTTCCCCATTGTTGTGTCTTTGTATTTATAGGGCTGGTAAAGGTTTATCTAAGGGGCTGGATGTAGGTTGATATGCCCACTTTGAAAACTTTATGTGTCTGTGTGTGTGTGTGTACACTTATTTATATATGTGTGTGTGTGTGTATTTCATACATTTCATGTATATATATGTTTGCATATTTCATACATTTCATATATATGTGTGTATACACATATATATGTATGTATGTATGTGTGTACACATACACATATATGCACACACACATGTGCACGTGCATACCTTACCTTCCTCCATCTTTCTCTGTGTTGATGTTTCATTCTCTTAATGGCAACTTCAATGACAAAAGTACTGAAAAATGTGTTCTGCGGTTCATTGAGCATTGTTTAGTTTTTTTGCTTAGACCTGTGCTGGGAGATACACGTGACCCTGAATAGAAGAGAGCATCATTTCCTATAAATATTTTGTAGTGTAGGTTGAAGGTCAAACAACCTTTAAGAGAAAGGTTGAGAGGAAGCAACATAAATTTTTGAACTACTGGGCATTTAAAGTCCTAATTTAGAATCCTGGCTCTACATGGACTAGCTGTTCAAATTTCGTAAAATTTATGAATCCTCCCTGAGTTTCAAAGTCCTCAAAGATGGCATTTTGTTTATTTGTCAGACCTAAGATCATACCAAGAAAAGGGGACAGTTCACCTGTTCAAGTCCTGTCCCAGATTGGGAAGAAAAATCTATCTTACAAAAATGGTAGAGTGGGAGAGTCATGTTATTTATGTTATTCTTTAATAGTAAAGAAAGAAATAGAAACATATCTAAAGCTATTTGGAACTAGACTTCATATTTTACTTACTACTAAAATTTCCCAAGAAGTGACATTTAAACTGTTCAAGATCCTGAGTTTTTTGATGTACGTCGATATATCCATATCATTTTGCAGAGCAGGGAGAGAAAAATCTCTAGCAGAATACTATTAAGAATTTTACACCATAGCAATGTATCAGGAAAGGCCATATCGAAGAGAATGGAATCTGAGAATTGTTGGAAGTGACCTTACAAGTTGCTCTACACAGAGGAGAAAATTGGAAACTAAGAGCTCCCAGAGAGCGGGACATTCTAAATATATAAACAGGTATTGGGTTTTGCTCTCAGGTATTGGGTTTTGCTCCAAAGCCAATTGTAAAGTCATTTTGGATGACATTTTTATTCAATCTGTAACGCATTTAATTGCAACAAGTAGATTTCATAGAAAGAAAGTCTTCCTTGATTGACATACGATTCGTTCATTCTCATCTCTGAACTATTTAAAAGAAATCCAGTCCATGGGATTACATCTTTAATTTAAAGTTGTTCCAATTGTTTCATTGTTAGTATATTTTTATACAATATGAGATTTGAAATAAAATATATTTGAAGGGTTATATAAAACCTTTATAATCGTTGAAATTGGGACTTCAGAGAAATTTGCCTCTTCGTATATGTGGTAGATGGAATAATGACCTCCAAAGATGTCCATGTTCTAATTGGTGGAAACTGTGAACATTTTACATACATAGAAAAGGGACTTTATTGATATAATTAAGCTAAGGATTTTGAGATGGAGACATTATCTTGGATTACCCCGTGGGCCTGATATAATCAGAATTGGGAGGTGGTGGATAGGAGAGAAGAGAAGCCAATGTGAGAAGGCAAGCAGAGATAGGAGGGAGGTGCCTTCTCACTAAGGAATGCCACCAGCCTCTTGAAGTTGGAAGACAGAAGGAAGGAATTCTCTTCTAGATCCTTTAAAAGCAACTTGCCTTGAGAATACCTAAGCCCTATAAAACTCCACTCAGATTTTGATGTCTGGAACTACAAGAGAATAAATTTGTATTGTTTTGAGCCACTATATTTTGGTACTTTGTTACCAGAAATATGAAACTAATATATAAAAAAGTTTTATGGATGTGATAAAGAAGTGAGTCAGTCCTTTCTTACATTTATCAAAGTCTGTAATTCCCTAATGTGAATCTTCCAGTGGAGATAAGCAACAGATCTAATGGGCAAATATTTGACCCACAGCGTTGTGTAACCAGAGCATAATGAGAAAGCAAAAGGCTCCAACACCCATACTAAAAACTGCTCTGACTTGTCCCTCCCATAACTTAATTTCCAAAAAGAAATTAAGTTATACCTCAGTTAATAAGCATACATTGTTTCACTGAATGGAACAACTAAACTCTGAACAATGGCACTCTGAATATGAGCTATTAAAATATAAACATATGACCTTCTAGTTCTGAGAATGATGAAGTAATGGTTATTAGAATTAACCTCCTACCATAAGTAAATATTCTATATATATAATATATGAAGAATTTTCTTTCAGGAAGTGGACAACAAACAGCCCAAAGATGTGATCCTTGAATGGCGAGAAACCCATGAGGTGAATTCCATGTTTGTTTAAGCTTTATGCCAGAGGGATTCACTAATTATGGAGAGGTGAAGGCCAAACACAGAGTAGAGGTCTTGATGGGCACAGGAAAAAAGATAAGAGATGAGGACTGAGATACTGGTTGAACTTAACAGGAAAGAGATTTGGAGCAGAGAGAGTTGTACAGAGAAGTAGCCCAAAAGTCTGTGTCAGGCTTTTCTTGTATCTCTGGCTAAATACTAAGCTTCACATGCATAAGACAAGATCCTATGAGGCATGATGGAGAAAAGTTCATCAAAATGGCGCATTTTTTACCAAGGATGAGCTTACATTGGCACATCATAATCAACCAGAGTATTGAGGTTACTTTAGAATTCACTCCTGATGTTGTACATTCTTTGGGTTTGGAAATACGTATAATGACAAAATGTATCATTTTAAATATCATACAGAATATTTTTACTACCCTAAAAATCCCGTGTGTTCTGAGTATTCATTTCTCTCCCATTCCCATTCCCTTGCCAGCAAATACTCATCTTTTTATTGTCTCCAGTTTTGCCCTTCCCAGAATGCCATATATATTTTGAATCACACAGTATGCAGTCTTTTCATATTGGTTTATTTCACTTAATAATACATATTTAAGATTATGCCATGTCTTTTCATAGCTTGTTGCTCATTTCATTATAGTACTGATTAATTTTCCATTGTCTAGGTATATGACAGTTAATTTATCTATTCACCTATTAAAGGACACCTTGGTTGTTTCCAATATGTATGTACCTTTAGGGAAAAATAGCCAATAGTATTTTTACAGTATAATACATTAATAACCAATTTGGTGTTTAACATCTCTTAATATTAGTGAAAACTAGCATTTAATACATTTGCTTGTGCAAATGCTTTGGGTATTTATCTATTATAATATTTATTTTTACTTATTGATCATAGGGACTCTATAAATATTTAGTATAGTAACTCTCTTCTCTCATATATTTCAAATATTTCATCTGATTTTTAATCATTTGTGTTGATAAAAGACATTGTTCCTATTTATTTATGTATTCATTTTAGGGGTGGAGAATGATAGAATTATTCTTTCTAAAATCAATATTTGGAACATCAAAACTCAAAATTCACCTTCCTGCATCACTGTCTTATTACAGAATGAATTCCCAAAGACTAGAATTGGTGTTTGATTGTTTTTACCCTTCAATTGGGCATATGGGTTTCACAATTTAAAGTTCTTGCTGCCCAACACTTAAAGAGGTTGATATTCTTGCATGCCAAGCAGTAAATCTACAGAAAACTGCCCATAAAGTCTCTTTCAAGGTACTTAGTAAGATAGGCTTTGGAGAAATAGAAAATTTGACCTATATTGATTCTATGTCCTTTGAGAAATAGGCAGTGTGGGCTTGATTAATGAGCATTTCCCACCTCATTTATGTTCAAAATCCTTGAAATTGACATCTGAAAATTCTTGTACCTTGTTTCAAAGTAAATTGTACATCGTGCCAAAGTGATATCTCTTTGCTGCCTATAGGGAAGTGCTGTATTCTTAGCCATGCAGACAATAGTTTGGGAAAGAAGTGAAAGGAACAAAAACAAAACAAGGAAAAAACTAAAGTATGATAAATATGCTCTGAATCTTAGACCACAGCTATATTTAAAATCTTCCAGATTATTCTTATTTGACTTCCCAAATGATTTTCTTTTTGTATTTAAAATAGAGAAACAGTGTCAGTATAAATTAATTAATAGGAGAATGTGGATTTTGTGTCATTGTTTTATTTTTTTTATTAATTTTTTATTTTTTATAAACATATATTTTTATCCCCAGGGGTACAGGTCTGTGAATCACCAGGTTTACACACTTCACAGCACTCACCAAAGCACATACCCTCCCCAATGTCCATAATCCCACCCTCTTCTCCCAAACCCCCTCCCCCCATCAACCCTCGGACAAAGCTGTGTCATTGTTTTAAAATTGAAGTTGCATACTCTATTTCACTAATTTATACTCCCACATCCACACTGAGACCTAGAATTGAAGGATCTCAGAAATGTAAGTGATCCTATAGATATGTTAATAGAATGGTTTCTATCCAAGGATATGCATTAAAATCATCTGGGAATATTGTTTCTTTTTCCAAAATACACATGTCAAGGTTATACCCTAGAACAGGGTTTGATACACGTTCTCTTTAAAGGACAGTTATTCAATATTTTAGGCTTTGTAGGCCAAGCAGTCTTTGTAGACATGACTCATCTCTGGTATCTTAGCCCCAAAGCAGTCACAGATAACACTTAAATGGACATAGCTGTGTCTGATTAAACTTTATTTATAAAAATAGGTGATGGTTCAGATTTGGCTCAGTATTCTATTTTGCCACTCTCTGCTACACAAGGTCAATTTGATGTGCCAGTGACTTAACTGGCTAATAGAAAATCAAAATCATTTGTCTTCAGAAGATGATTGCTAAAACCAAAGTCTTTCTGATGCATCACCCAGAAGATCTTGAATAAATTAAAGAAAAATACTAGACATAGAAAGAAAACAAAGTATCAGCCACAAGGAAGAATATTTTGATTCTAAAGTTGAAATATATTATTCTATTATTCTAAATTTGGAATTAGCAAAGCCCTCAAAATTGGTAAGTGAGTTACAATACACTGAAATGATGAATGGCTTGGTAAATATGTTAGGAGTTTAGGAGAGACAATAAAACAAAAAAAATCAGTAGAACTAAATAACACAATAGATTAAGTGAATAATAAGCATGAAGACTAAAAAATGAAGGACATAGGTTAAAAAAAGAGGTGGAGAAAAATAAGAAAATGAGCATTATATTTTTGAAACTGGAATTAAAGAAATATGGGGAAAAGACAATGGGGTAAAAGTAAGTGATGCTATATTGGTTTACATTTTTTCTCCCAAATTTCACCAAGAACAACTCTGAGGTCAAGGAAGTCCAGTGCAACCCAAGCAGGATAAATGAACAAATGAACAAACAAAAAAATCTATCAAGGTACATCATAGTTAACTGTTGAAACTAAAGATGGAGAAAAACAATCTTAAAAGCAGAAAGAGAATGAATTATATATTACATAGAAATAAACAAAATAAAAATTCCAGGAACTTCGTATCAGAAAATGAAGGCCAAGAGACAACAAAATGACATAAAGTGCTAAAATATAAAAAGAATACCTGCCGACATGGGATTTTATACTTTGAACACTTTATGCAGCTAAATCTAACCTGAAAAGATAAGGGAGGATGTATATTATGATGAGGTTTGAGTTCAAACCTCAAATGAGAGAGTTTACCAAGTGGTTGTTGGGTGAAAGAAAGAGATTATTCTTTTCTTTGAAAAATATTATGACATTTTATGTTTTATTTACATAATTATTGAATAAATTTTATGTGTAACATTGTGTAAATTTAAGGTATACAACATATTACTTTGATGTATTTATATATTGTAATATGATTACTGATATAACTATATCACATTATAGAATTAAAATCTTATTGTCTTTATTCATTATATCATGTATTAAATCTCTATGGCTTACTTCCTACTTGTTATAAGTTTGTAGTTATTTTTATTTTTTTGTTGTGCATAAAACTTATTTTTTTCCATTTCTCTTAAATTTAAATTCAATTAGTCATGGCATCCCCTCCCCCCATCACATGGTAATCACCATTTCATTCTCTGATTTTTACAAGTTCAACATATTAAAATTTCACATTAATAGTGATATCACATACTACTTATCTTTCTCTATCTGACTTACCTCACTTAGCATAATGTGTTCAAGATCTATTCATGTTGTCACAAATGGGAGTATATCTTTCTTTCCTATGGCTGAATAATATTTCATTGTGTATATATACTATATCCTTTTTATCCATTTATCTGTAGATGGGCATTTGGTTTGTTTCCCTGTCTTGGCTATTGTGTATAATGCTATAGTAAACATGAGGGTGCATATATCTCATTGAAATCCTGCTTTTCATTTTACAAACTTTTGGGGTTATATCCAGAAGTAGAATTTCCAGATCATATGGTAGATCTATTTTTAATTTTTGAGGCAAAACAATTTTTAATTTTTTTAGTGGTTGGACCCACTCACATTCCCACCAACAATGTGTAAGTATTCCATTTTCACCATATCCACACCAGCACCTGCCATCATCTTCTCCTCCTGCTTCTTCTCCTTTGCAAATAATGGGTTTATCTTTTCTTTTTTATTGATGTATAGTTGACAGATAATGTTACATTAGTTTCAGGTATAAAAGATAGTGATTCAACAACTCAAAACATTATGCTATGCTCACTGCAAGTGTAGCTACCATCTGTCACCACATAATGCTATTACCATACCACTGACTATATTCACTATGCTATGCTATACCTTTTATCTATGACTTATTCATTCCATTAACTAGAAAATGCACCTTCACCTATTTTGTCCATCCCTCCACCCACCTCCCCTCTGGCTACCTCCTCTCTGTATTTATAGGTATGTTTCTGCTTTTTTGTTGTTTGTTTTTAGATTCCACATAAGTGAAATCATACGGTATTTGTCTTTCTCTGACTTACTTCACTCTCTAAGTCCATCTCTGTTGCTGCAAATGTCAAGATCACATCTTTTCTCATGGCTAAGTAATAGTTTAGTGTAATATATACCACATCTTCTTTATTCATTTGTCTGTCAATAGACATGGGTTACTTCTATATCATGGCTATTATAAATAATGCTGCAATAAACACAAAATAATACACGTATCTTTTTGAATTAGTGCTTTTTTTGGATAAATATCCACTAGTGGAATTACTGAATTATATAGCATTTCTAACTTTTTTGAAGAACCTCCATACTGTTTTTCACAGTGGCTATACCAATTTACATTCCCACCAACAGTGTGTGAGGGTTCCTTTTTCTCTACATCCTCACCAACACTTGTTATTTCTTGTCTTTTGATGATAGATCAAAAGATAAGAGGTGTAACATCAAAAGACAATGAGGTGTAACATACCTCATTGTGGTTTTGATTTACATTTCCTTAATAATTAGTGGTACTGAGCATTTTCTCATGTGTTTGTAGGACATCAGTATGTCTTCTTTGGAAAAATGTCTATTCAGGTCCTCCACCCATTTTTAAATCGTTGTTGTTGTTGTGTGTGTTGAGTTGTATAAGTTATTTATATATTTTGGATATTAGACTGTCATTGAATATATCATTTGCAAATAAATCCCATTTAGTATGTTGTTTTCTCATTTTATTGATGGCTTCTTTTTCTGTGCAAAAGCTTTGTATTTTGGTGTAATCCTGATAGTGTATTTGTGCTTTTGTTACCCTTGCCCAAGGAGACATGTCTAAATAAATGTTGCTAAGGACAATGTCAAAGAGATTACTGACTGTATTTTCTTCTAGAGTTGTTTTTTGCTTGTTTGTTTGTTTTCAATTTCAGGTCTCACATTTAGGTTGTTAATCCATTTTGAGTTATTTTTGTATGTGGTGTTAAAGGTGGACCAGTTTCATTTTTTTGCCTGTAACTGTCCAGTTTTCCCAGCATCATTTATTGCAGAGAATATCTATCTTTTTTCCTTGTATATCCTTGTCTCCTTTGTCATAGATTGATTGACCATGTAAGTGTGGATTTATTTCTGAGCTCTTTATTCTGCTCTGTTGATCTGTGTGTCTATTATTCTGCTAGTACCGTGTTGTTTTAATTATTACAGTTTTGTAAGTATATTTTAAAATCTGGGATTCTAATACCTCCAGATTTGTTCTTCTTTCTCATGATTGCTTTGGTTATTCAGGGTCTTTGTGGTTTTATACAAATTTTAGAATTACTGTTTTAGTTCTATGGAAAATACTATTGGTATTTTGATAGGAATTATAGATTGCTTTGGAGAGTAAGCATGAAAATTTTAATAATATCAATTCTTCCAACCCATAAACATGGAGTATCTTTCCAATTTTCTGTGTCATCATAAATTTCTTTCATTAGTATTTTATAGTTGTTAGAATATAGGCCTTCTACCACCTTGGTTAAATTTATTCCTAGGTATTTTATTTTTTTTCAAACAACTGTAAATGGAATTCTTTTCTTTTTTAAATTTTAATTCCAGTTCAATTAACATGCAGTGCCCCATTAGTTTCAGATGTACAATATAATGATTCTACAATTCTATACATTACTCAGTGCTCATCCAGACAAGTATACTCTTAATCCCCCTCACCTATTTTACCCATGCCTCCATCCACCTCCCTCTGGTAATCATCAGTTTGTTCTCTATAGTGAAAAGTCTCTTTTTCGTTTGTTTCTTTTTTCCTTTGTTCATTTATTTTATTTCTTAAATTCTACTTATGAATGAAATCATTTGGTATTTGTCTTTCTCTGGCTGACTTCTTTCATTTAACATTATACTCTTTAGGTCCATTCATGTTGTTGCAAATGACAAGTTTTCATTAATTTTATGGCTTAGTTACTTTAAAATAGTATTTATTATTATAACATATATCATATATGTAATAGTAATATTAGTAAATATATATACATATATATATAAATAATTTTTTTGAGACAGAGAGCACATGCATAAAGTGGGGTGATACAGAAGGAGAGGGAGAGAGAGAATCTCAAACAGCCTCCACACCCATCACGAAACCTGATAAAGGGCTCAATCTCATGATCCTGAGATCGTGAGTGGAGCTGAAATCAAGAGTCAGATACTCAACCAGCTGAGCCACCCAGGCACCCCTCTATTGTAATATTATTGAGAGTTATTTATTTATTGCCATTTTTTACTTGTTTTATGGTTGCTTTTAGTGTTTCTGTCTCTTCTTTTGTTCTCTTTTCTCATGGTTTGTTGGCTTTCTTTAGTGACATACTTGGGTTTCTTTTTTGCGCAAATATTATTACTGGTTTTTGATTTTTGGTTACCATTAGGTTTATATATAACATCTTATGAATATAGCAGTCTATATTGAGTCAATGTTCACTTACATTTAAACCCATTCTAAAAACATTAAATTTTTACCCCCCTCCCCCAAGGTTTTAGATACATGGTTTTATACTTTACATTCTTTTATTTTGTGAATCCCGTGACTGATTTTTAAAGATATATTTAATTGTACTGTTTTTGTGCTTCCTACTTTTTCTTAGTCCTATCTTTCTTTTCCTCTCTAACAATTCCCTTTGATGTTTCTTGTAAGGCTAGCTTAGTGATCAAGAATTTCTTTAACTTTTGTTTGTTTGGGAGACTATCTCTCCTTCTATTCTGAATGATAGCCTTGCTGGATAGAGTATTCTTGGTTGTGAACATTTTTTCTTTCAGAACTTTGATTATCATACTACTCCCTTCTGGCCTGCAAAGTCTCTGTTGAAGAATCACTTATGGAGTGATTATGGCCTTATGGAGTTCTCTTATATGTAACATTTTTCTTTTCTCTTACTGCTGTTAAAACTATCTCTTTATCACTACTTTTTAACATTTTAACTACTATGTGTCAACTCTTTTGGTTGATTTTTTGGGGGGATCTCTGTGCTTCCTGCATTTGGATTTCTGTTTCCTTTCCTAGATTTGCAAAGTTTCAGGTATTATCTCTTCAAATACATTTGCTGCCCTTTTCTCTTCACCTTCTGGGATCCCTATAATGTAAATGTTATTATGCTTGATGGTGTTGCTGAGTTCCCTTAATTCATTTTCTTCTTCTTTTTTTTTTTCAATTTGTTTTCTCTCTCCTGTTCAGCATTATTGCTTTCCATTACTCTGTCCTTTAGGTCACAGATTCACTTCTATTTCTCCTGGTAGTTTATCATTATTCCCACTAGAGTATTTTTAATTTCAGTTATTGAGTTCTTCACCTCTGATTGGTTCTTCTTTTGTTTTCCATCTTTTTGTTGAGTGTCTCACTGAGATTCTCACTTTGTTATTAGTGGGGCACTCTGCGACTGCCTTGGGCTTGAGTTAATTCAGACCAGGCATTTGCCAGAGCAGGATAGCCCTGAACTGCAGGGGGTTCTCCCTGTGTTGTCCCCTGAGAAGCTTTCATTGGTAGGTGGAACCAGCAGCTACCTGAGAAGTCTGCCCCCAGCCTGCTGCTGATGCCACAGCTGAACTTGTGTGTAGATTTATCTTCCTTTCTGCTCAGGAAGGTGTCTCTTTGCAGTGTCACTTGTTCCTATTGGGGCTGCTTGCACACTGCTAGGCTTGTGGCATCACTTCAGATGGGCTCCTGTCAAAAGCATGTTACAGGGCAAGGGTCCACAGGAGAATGCAGGGGTGGCATGAATGATGCCAGGAAGGTGTGCACTGGTCTTCTGTGGGGTAGGACCTGGAACTACTATAGAAAACTTTGGCCACTGGACTGGAGGGGATGAGTCCATAGGAGAGTGGGGGTAGGGTGTAAGAGGCAATTCCCTTGACAGCAATGTCCAGGCAGGTTTACTGTGGAGAGGACTTGCAGCAATTAGGGAAAACTGTGAAAGCTGGCTGGATTGGAGGGAGCAGACTTGTAGTAATGCATGAGGACAGACACACTCTTAGCAAGCATAGTTGAGAGTGCTTACATCTTGATGAACAAGTGTCAGGGTATTTAGGCTAGGGGACAGGGGAGGGAAATGCATCCACCAGCTCTCCCCCCCCCCCCCCCTTGGAAAAGTCTCCTAAGGATCCCTATCCCTCCAACACAGACTCTGAGATTAGTAAATAAATATTCCTGTATGACCCAGGCTCTTCCCAAACTGCTGCTTCTATGCTTTATCACTGTGGTGCTGTTTGTTATACTGTCTCTTTAAGGGTATAGACTCAGTTTCCTCTCATCTTCTAGCTTTCCCAGAGTCCAGCCCACTGACTTTATAGTTCCAGGTATTAAGCCCCCTGCTGATTTTAAAAACTCAAGAAGTTAGGTCCTTCTGATTTTCAAAGCCAAATATGGAGATTTATCTTCCCAATACAGGTTTCCCATGTGTGAGGTACCTGGTGTGGGGTTTTTCCCTCTCCCCTCGGTGCACCCACAGCATCCCTCCCTCTTAGGGACAGTCCTGCAGGTCAGTTTGGCACCTGACTGCATCTCTACACTTGCTTCCCTTTTTGATATGGCCTCTTTGCTACATTTACTTGTAGAGAATCTGTTCTGCCAGTCTTCAGATTGTGATCTGCATTATTTTCACTGAAGTGAGTGTTATCTAATTGTATCGAAAGGACAAGGGGAGTTGAGGATCCTCCTATTCTCCTATCTGTCCCAGAAGACTGGAATTGCTTTCTTGATTTCTCTTTCTGTCACTTTGTTATTAGTATATAGTAATGCAATAGGTTTCTGTATATTAATCTTTTATGCTGCAACTTTACTGAATTCATTTATTCTAATACGCTTTAGTGGAATCATTAGGGTTTTTCTATGTACAACATAATTTCGTCTGCATGTAATGGTGATAGTTTTGTTTTTCCTTACCAGTTTGGATGACTTTTATTCCTTTTTCTTATCTGATTGTTATGTCAAGGACTTCCAGTACTATGTTAATAGAAGTGGCTATAAGGATCCTTATCTTGTTCTTGATCTTAGAGGAAAAGCTCTCAGTTTTTCACGACTGAATATAATGTTAGCTGTGGGTTTGCCATATAGGCCTTTATTATGTTAAGTTATGTTCCCTCTATACATACTTTTTTGAGAATTTTTATCATGAACAAATGTTGAATTTTGTCAAGTGCTTTTTCTGCATCTATTGAGATGATCCTATGATTTTTATCTTTCACTTTGTTCTGTGATGTTTCTTTTTGTTTAATTTGTGAATGTTGAACCATCCTCACTTGCATCCCCAGAATAACTCCCACTTGATCATGGTCAGTGATCCTTCTAATATATTATGGAATGCCGTTTGCTCATATTTTGTTGAGGATTTTTACAACTATGTTTGTCATGTCTTTTAACTTTATGCTGTGTTTAGATTTTAATATACTGTTCTAAAATAGAGCTACAGTATTCTAATTCTGACTATTTATCACTCGAATCAGGATTTTGTGTACTGTTGCCTTTTCAACATGAAGAGCTCCTCTTGACATTTCTTGTAAGGCAGGCATAGGGGTGGTGAATTCCCTCGGCTTTTGTTTGTTTGGGAAAACCTTGATTTCTCCTTCATATCTGAAGGATAACTTCGCTAGATTGAATATTCTTGGCTGACAATTTTCTTCTTCCAATAGTTTTAATATGTCCTTCAACTCACTCTGGCCTGTAGAATTTCTAGGGAGAAATCTGCTTATAGCTTACTTCCTTCCACAACTCCTCCCCACCAAGTTATCATGGTCTCTCTTTAAAGAGAACAACTCTAACTGTTAACATTTGTAGCCAGGCAGATCACCCACTCAACTGCCTTCACCCTCCACCTCTGCTAGAAAAGCTATGCTCACCCCTGCTGGACCTGTTGTCTCCTTCTTTTCATCACCACCTCTGCCACCATAGGTTGCTATGTCCCTTAACTCTGCTATCTCCCCGAAGCCCAATCTATCACTCTCAAGTACACAGATGAACAGATCTCTTGGGTATTCTGGTAAATTTCTTTTTTAGTTATCAATGTTCAACTAATTGTAAGTCAAGGGAGAGAGGAAAAAGGAACACCATGAGGCTTCAAAGAGGAGACAACTTAAGCACATTCATGGCAACATTAAATAGAAGTGTATGTGATGTGAATTGCATAAAGATAGAGTGACTCTTTCTAATATCATGCAAGAATTCAGTGGCAGGTCTTGTTTTCAAGGTCAGCATTCTTTCCATATCTTCATTGCTGGTTTTAGGTATCCAGGTTCTGACTAACACAGTGCTTCAAGCTGCTGCTGCTGCTTCTTTTTAAAAGATTTTATTTATTTATTTGACAGACAGAGATCACAAGTAGGCAAAGAGGCAAGCAGGGATTGGGGGAGCAGGCTCCCTGCTGAGCAGAGAACCCGATGTGGGGCTCAATCCCAGGACCCTCGGATCTTGACTTGAGCCAAAAGCAAAAGCTTTAACCCACTGAGTCACCCAGGCACCCCTGCTTCAAGCTTCTTAAGTGAAATGCTGCCTGAATTAATTACCTTTCTAGTAGGTGCTCAGAGCAAATTATCCTTTTTATTTTATATTTGCAGCCACTTTTGTTGTTGTTGTTGTTTATTTCTTTTGTTTTATTGGGGAGGACATTTATCAACACTGGCAAATTTAAAGAGTTATATTGTGGTAATAATACCACTTGAGTAATCAAATGCAATTGAAAAGTAAATGCACTAATTTAGGCTGGACTTGAACTCTTACAACATGCATTTATGTTTAATTTCCTTTGTCTTTCCCTGGATACCATGATGGACTCAGCTGTGCAAGTTTGCTGTTTTGGAAAATTTTCTTTCAACCATCCCCATCCCTGTGTTTGAAATATAGAACAATTCATTGAAGGTAAACTGGTTATAAACAAATTATGCTAGGTTTCAGGTGATGAAGGCTGCACAAATGTAATTGCATTCAAAACTATTATCAGTGGCAGGGCTATATTAGACTACTGTGAGTAGATGTGAAATAGACCTTAAACAGCATTTAACAAAGCAAATCTGTCCTTTTGCATACTTCCTGTGGTCTTGCTGAATATTATAGTATATTGCAAATTGTGGACATTTCTATTTTGGCTGCTCTATAAATTCTCATAATTTTTTTAAAAGGTTTTATTTATTTGTCAGAGAGAGAGAGAGTGAGCACAGGCAGATAGAATGGCATGCAGAGGCAGAGGGAGAAGAAGGCTCCCTGCTGAGTAAGGAGCCTGATGGGACTCCATCCCAGGACACAGGGATCATGACCTGAGCCGAAGGCAGCCGCTTTACCAACTGAGCCACCCAGGCATCCCATACATTCTCATAATATTAGTTGAACATAGCATCTGTTAAAATTTGGGCTTTTCTATACAGAAAAAGCACTATGTGTTTATAAGTGGGAATTCCAAGATATATTGAAGATATATTTGCATATTGAACACATTGCTTTTATCTGCATTGTATATTTACTTGAGGTAGTTTAGGAACGAAGAACAGAGTGTGACTTGCTGTAGGTAGAGACCTCCCAAATTACTCTGTAGGTATCATCAGTTTTGGAGACCAACCTATCCTCCCTCCAACAGTAGTTGATTTTAGTGTATAATCGTATTTCATGTGATCCAACCAGGGAGAGCACCTGATCTTGTGGCAAATTATACAAATACATAGGAACTCAACATCTCCTTTTCAGGATTCATTGTTCTATATAGAAAATAATAAATACAATCTCTCCACCTTTGGTTTCCTCTCAAGACCTAATAGATATTTCAAAATAAGCATACTGCAGTAACTAACTTTCTATCAACCACTTTACATAGTAAGGATATACAACCTGAGGCTATTAGAATAAAAATTTTTATAAACTGCAGAATTTGTGTATTGAATTTGTTTGTGTACAATTGCTCAAATTATTAGGATGGTCTTAGCTAAAGCTACTCAAACCCCATGGACCTTTGAGCAAAAGGTATGTTCCCTGATGAAACCCAGCCATTCCTGTGGGTAGAAACAATGCTCCATTTTAGATTTCCCACCATGTAGGTTCTTCGTATAAATAACAAGGTGAATCAATTATACATTGTCCACAAATGTGTCCCTCAGATTCCCTAGTCTCATCAACTTTAAGCACGTTTTTCCCCCTGTCTGCAAACTAACAGGGATAAGATAATAATTGAAGTTTGAATATTTGGCATTTAATTTTTCTAGAAGATTTTCCAGAATAAAAACGTTGTCCCTAGGCTAATGGATAATTAACCAACTAAATTAACCCTTAAGTCTAAAGTCAGAAGAGATGGAAACCAAAAATAATTATTATTATCAATGTATGTTATTATGTACCTGGCAGCAAGCTCAGTATTTTACAAACATAAACTTACTTGATTTTCACAATGGCTCTATGACATAGTTATTACTATTATTCCAATTTGATAGATGAGAAAATCAATGTTTGTATATGTTATTCAAGAACTCACTTGCTAGAGAAAGTGATGAATATTAAGAGTGCCAACCTTGGGGCGCCTGGGTGGCTCAGTGGGTTAAGCCTCTGCCTCCAGCTCAGGTCATGATCCCAGGGTCCTGGGATCAAGCCCCGCATCGGGCTCTCTGCTCAGTGGGGAGCCTGTGTCCCTTCTTCTCTCTCTGCCTGCCTCTCTACCTACTTGTGATCTCTGTCTGTCAAATAAATAAATAAAATCTTTAAAAAAAAAAAAAAGAAATTACATGAAAAGGGAAGTCATTAAAAAAAAAAAAAAAGAGTGCCAACCTTAAAATCCATACTCTAAACCAGCATTCTGCAAACTAGATTGAGGGCAAAATGTGGCCCATTATCTGTTCTTTGTTTTGTTTCTGTTTTTGTTTTTTTTTTTTTATATGACCTGTGAGCTATTTTTAAATCACTGAACAAAATCAAAGAAGAATAGTATTTCCTTATCTATTAAAATTATGCAAAATTCAGATGGAAATATTTATAAATATGTTATTGCAACACAGCTGTGGTCATTATGTAATGTCCATGAATGTTTTCCTGCTATAACGACAGAGTTGAGCAATTATAACTGAGAGCTTTTGTGGTGTCCCATCATTTTTTCTTTTCTTTTTTTTTTTTCCTAATTGATGTATAGTGGATACATAATGTTACATTAGTTTCAGGTGTATGCCATAGTGACTCAACAATTCTATATGTTATGTTAAACTGACAAGTATAGTCACAATCCATCACCATACAAACTATTATGATATCAGTAGCTGGATTCTCTATGCTGTTTCTTTTCTTTCTTTTTTTTTTTTTTAAAGATTTTTATTTATTTATTTGACAGACAGAGATCACAAGTGGTCAGAGAGGCAGGCAGAAAGGGAGGAGGAAGCAGGCTCCCCACTGAGCAGAGAGCCCAACGTGGGAATCGATTACAGGACCCTGAGACCATGACCTGAGCCAAAGGCAGAGGCTTTAACCCACTGAGCCACCCAGGTGCCCCTATGCTGTTTCTTTCATCCTCAGTGTTCTCATCACTTTGCACTGCTGTTTGGCACACTACAATCTAGAGTGCAGCAGTTATAACTTGACAATATTTTGGTGCCTCAAATATTGCACTCAAATGTGGCATACTGTATCAAGATATTTTATTTATATTTTTATTATTAGTGCATATTTGCAATGTCATAATTGCAAGAAAAAGATGAAAAAAATGTGGTTCACTCTAGGCACACTAGAGTGGAGATTATTTTGCTGTTGAATTAGATGTCAAAGTATTGTGTTTCCTCTACAATGACATTATAACTATTCTAAAATAATACAATATACATTGACACTACCAAACTAAGTACTCATCCTATCTCTATGGACAGTAAAGCAATGTTTAGAAAAATTAGAACACTTAAAGCAGAATATCCCATTATATCATAATTTCTTCAAAAAATTTTAAAAATGACCAAAGTGTCTGAGTGACTCATTTGTTAGCCAAACAAAGAACACATTTTACCAATGGTGACTTAATTAAATCATGTTTGCAAAAGCAAAAGAAATGTGTTCAGAGAGAACAAAATTGCTAAAATCTATTAGGTTTTTTGCAAAAGAAATATTAAAGAGTTGTGAACATTAGGAGAAATAGTAGTGAATTAAAAATAACCTGGAAATTTTGACTTGATTTTCCTTGACTCTTGATAAGTTAAAATAATTTTATTTTTTCTAGGGCTCAGTATTGAGTTTGAAGTGATTGAAGAATTGGTCTTTATTCTTGAGGCATAGCCCACATGGAATAATTATAGGCACAAATATTTTCAAGGTGGAGAAAACATTAATTCATTGAAACCTGAAGTAGAATATACTATGATGTGTTAACTGATTGTGGTAAAAGTATGAATGAAGCACAAAAAAGATTATAAAGCTTCTAAAAAGTACAACGTTTAAAGTTTATGTTTATTTATTATATTATTCATAAGCATATCTTTGTGGAAAATATTTTAAACAATTCTGTGGTGTTGAATCAGTAGTGTCTATGGTAAATTTTGTCTGCTCTAGTGGTCTTAAACATTGTTCTGTGAATTTTTGTCAGAAATACAAGCTGCATATTCCAACTTGCTTTAAAATACAGCTGGTTGATGGTTTACCAGTGGTGACATTTTATTGTAAATTTTGATGTAGGTCCCAAACTGAAGTTTTTCTGGATAAGAACTGCCTTCCTCCATTATTATTAAATATGAATGACTTTAGTAAGTAGCTTGTTTGAGTCTTGATAATATTTCTTAGTGATTTCAACCTACAATTTCAAGGCAAAATAGAGCTTATAGTGAAACTCATATTGCCTTAAAATCATTTCCATTTGAAAACTAATGCTTGAAGCACAAGTAATGTCTGTCGATTGCCTTATAACTTTCTCGGGCTGACAACATTTAGAACAGGAATTAAAGTCATCATTCTCACACAAATTTTCAGTGCTCAATTTTCAAATTTTCAGACTTAAACTATAGTTTCAACAGTGTGTTTTAGACCTCAATTCAAGTGCAAAAATTTTTTCATTTTTCAAAATCTAACTATGAAATTGAGTAGCTTATACCTAATCTTCAACTGGAAATGATGAGTTTACAATATTACAACATGCTAAAAGGTGAATGTCAAGAGAAGAATGTCATAGAATTCTACAAATGATTCCTAAACAAAAGATGTATCCAATGAAAATTATATGGAGAATGAGATCAACAAGATCATAGTGGAAAACCCCAGCTCTTATCCTCCAACAAAGTCAATGATTACACAGATATCCATGAATAAAAACAGCTTTGGCAGAGCTCAGGAATCTACTTAAGAAACTTCAGCAACACTGTAGAACAACAACAACAACAACAAAAACCAAAAACCAAAAACCAATTGAGAATAACCACACAAAACATAAATAAAGAATGCCTGCGTCATTTTATTCTCCAGGACAGCACTGTTCAGCACTAAGAGGTAATGATGTAGCTTGAAAGAGTTCTTTTTGCTGGAAAGAGGAGAATAGAGAGCAACCAGCTTCCCGGATCTTTCAGATCACCAAACAAAGGACCTACTTTAGTCTCACCCACCCAGACTGCAAAAACTGAGATGTATAGCACGGCTAGAACTAAATGGCTTTATTGAAGAGTTCTACAAGATGGTTGAAGAGACATTAATACCAATCTTAAAGTCTTCAAAAATTGAAGAGGAGAAAATTTTCCCAATTTATTTTATGAGGCCAGTATTAGCCTGAAATTAATAAGCAGAGAAAAATGTTACAAGAATAGAAAGTTACAGACCAATATCCCTTTAGAATATGAACTCAAACTCTTCAACAAAATATGAACAAAGTAAAATTCAACGAAATATACAAAGGATTATAAACCATAGCCAAGTGAACAGTAGTGCAAAGATTTTTCAAAATTAAATATTACAGTATACTATTTTAAAAAATAAAAGATAAGTCACATGATTATCTCAATTGACAGAGGTAAAGTATTTGACAAAAACAAACCCCCATCCATGTTAAAAAAAAAAACTCAACAAATATAAATAGAAGAAAACTCCCTCAACCTAATAAAAAGTATTTATGAAAAATCCATGGTTCATATTATACTTAATAGTGAACGATTAAAAACTTTCCTCCAAAGATCAGAAACAAGACCAGAATGTCCACTCTTTTCCTGATATTATTCCATATGACACTGAAGGTCTTAGATGGACCAAGTAGGCAAGAACAATAAAAGAAATGTAAAGAACAATAAATGAAACACATCTTGAAAAAGAGAAAGTAAACGTGTTCTTATTTACAGATGAAATCATCCTGTTTACAGAAAATCTTTATAAATTCACATACAACTTTTAAAGCTAATAAACTAACTTCAGAAAGGTTTCAAGATAAAAGATAACTTTATAAACATCAACTGTATTTCTACTTATTGGGAATGTTTATTCCAAACAAGACTAAAATACATTCAAAAAGAAGAAAAATACTTAGAACTACATTTAACAAATTTGCTAGAGTTATACAGTACAAACTACAAAACATTGTTGAAATAAATTCAAGAAAACCCAAATAAATGGAGAAACATTCCATATTCATAAATTAAAAAATTTAATGTTGTTAAGATAGTGCCATTCCCAATATTGATGTATAAATTCAAAACATTATATATCATAATCCCAGTTTTTTTCCTTTTTTTTTTTTTTTTAGCAAATTGACAAGCTGATCCTGTATGTCATATATAATTTCAGTGGAACCAGGCAATCTACAACCATCTTAAAAAAAAAAAAAAAGTGGGACGCCTGGGTGGCTCAGTTGGTTAAGCAGCTGCCTTCGGCTCAGGTCATGATCCCAGCGTCCTGGGATCGAGTCCCACATCGGGCTCCTTGCTCCGCAGGGAGCCTGCTTCTCCGTCTGACTCTGCCTTCCACTCTGTCTGCCTGTGCTCGCGCTCACTCGCTCTGACAAATAAATAAAATCTTTAAAAAAAAAAAAAAAAAAAAAAGTAACATTGTAGGATGAATATTTCCTAATTTAAGAGAATTACTACAAAACAGCAGTGATTAGGGCTCTGTGGTACTGGCATAAGTATAGGCACATAGATCAGTGTAATAGAATTTTGAGTTGAGAAATAAACCTTTGCATTTAAAGTCAATTTATTTTTGACTAAGTTGCCAATATAACTTAGTGGAGGAAAGAATAGAATTTTTCAACAAATTGTGCTGAGATCACTGGATTTCTACAAGCAAAATACAAAACTGGACCTCAACTTCACACCACACACACAAATTCACTCAAAATGTATTAAAGGTGTTAATATGGACATTAGTTTATGTGACCATAGTTTAGGCAAAGGCTTCTTAGATATAGCCCCAAAATGCCCAAGCAACAAGACAAAAAAAAAATGGATTTCATCAAAATTAAATCATATATGCTTTGAATGATGCTATCAAGAACATGGGGAAAAAACAAAAAACAAAAAAACAGAAGAGGGGCACCTCGGTGGCCCAGTCAGTTAAACATCTGCATATGGCCGAAGTCATGATCACAGGGTCCTGGCATCAAACCCCATATTGGGCTCCTGGCTAGTGGGAAGCTGTCTTCTCCCTCTCCCTCTACTCTTCCCCACTGCTCATGCTTTCTCTCTCAGATAAATAAATCTTTTAAAAAAGAAAAAGAAAAAAAACATATAATGGGATAAAATACTTGCTATTAATACATTTCTAAAGGAGAAGTGTCCATAATATATAAAGAACTTGTACAACTTCACAATGAAAAGACTATCCAATTAAAAAATGGGCAAAGTTTTTGAATAGGTTTTTCTCCAAAGAAGTTATCCAAATAATCTATAAGCATATACAAGATGATGAACATCATTAGTCATTAGGGAAATGCATATTAAAACCACAAGGTAACACTTCACACTCACTGACATCATTATAATAAAATAAACAGATTAAGTGAAGACATTGGGGCCCAGATATATTGGTGGTGAGAATATAAAATAAAGCAGCCATTTTGGAAATTGGTTTGGAATTTCCTCAAAAAGATAAACATAAGATTACTGTATTTTTCTGCAGCTCCACTCCTGAGTAGGTAGACAAAAAATATTAAATGTTCACACTAAAGCTTTTACATTAGTATTCATAGACATATTATTCATAAAAGCCAAGAAGTGGAAAAAATCCAAATGTCCAACTGATGAATAGAGAAACAAAATGTGATATTACCAATACAATGGAATATTGTTCAGTCATAAAAATAATGAATTACTGATAAATGCTACAACATGGATGAACTTTAGTATAGCAAACTAAGTAAGAGAAACTAGACTCAAAAGGCCATGTATTTTATAATTCTGTTTATTTGGAATGTCCATAATAGGTTAGTTCACTGGGGCAGAAAGTAGATTAATGATTACCTGAGGTTGTGGGGAAAGGAATTTAAAAAATGACTGCTAATTCACAAGAGGCTTTTTATGGAGTGATAAAAATATCCTGGAATTACATAATGTTGGCACTTGCATAAGTTTGTGAATATTCTAAAAATCACTGAAATTTATGTTTTAAATTAAAAGGATGAATTTTATGGTATACAAATTATATCTCAAAAATACCTTAAAAACCTGTTAGGTATTAAGCATGACTTAATGGGCACAGGACAAGAGGCCTCTGTTTGTAAATTACTAAAGCTATTTTTTTTCTTTTTTCCTAATCACAAGACTCTAAAGATACTGATGTCTCTGCCATGATTTCTCTGAGATAGTTCTTTTTTTCTTATGATTTCAATATCATAATTTTTCTTTTTATTTTTCTCTCATTATAATATTGTTAATTCTGTTTTTAGGAGATCAGATTTATTCAGTTCTATAGAATGTTTAGAAATTTATTTACAAAACAATATTCTAGATATTTTGCTAGAAAATAGGGATATAACATTGAAGAACAAACAAACAAACATACTCGCAGTCATCCTTGATTCAGGTCTGCTGCTAATTTTTTAATTGAATTGTTAGTTCACTCTTGAGTTGTATTTTGAATATTAATTCCTTATCAGATATTTCATTTACAAATATCTTTTACATTTAGTAGGTGTACTCTTTTGTTAATGGTTTCCTTCATTGTGGTCCCAGTAGCTTATTTTTGCTTTTGCTGCCCTTGCTTGAGAAGACACATCTAGGAAAATGTTGCTAAGGCCGATGTCAAAGAGATTACTATCTTTCTTTTCTTCTAGGAGTTTTTTGTTTTTGTTTTTGTTTTTGTTTTTACAGTTCTTCCATTTAGGTCTTTCATCCATTTTTGAGTTTATTATTGTATATGGTGTAAAGAAGTGGTCCATGTTCACTCTTTTGCATGTAGATGTCATTTATTGAGGAGACTGTCTTTTCTCCATTGTATATTCTTGCCTCCTGTGTTGTAGATTAATTGGCCATATAAACATGGGTTTATGTATGAGCTCTTTATTCTGTTCCATTGATCTCTATGTCTGTGTGTGTGTGTGTGTGTGTACGTGTGTGTGTGTGTGTGTGTGATGGTACCACAATGTTTTGATTACTACAGCTTTGTGTTATATGCTGAAATCTAGGATTCAACTTCACTTTTCTTTCTCAAAGTTGCTTTGGCTAGCTGGGTACTTTTTTGGTATCATATAAATTTTAGTATTATTTGCTCTAGTTCTGTGAAAAATAGTGTTTGCATTTTGATAGGACTGAATATGTAATTTGCTTTGGGTAGCATGGAAATTTTAACAATATGAATTCTTTTAATCCATGAGCGTGGAGTATCTTCCCATGTGTTTGTGTTATCTCCAATTTCTTCCATCGATGTTTTATAGTTTTAGAGTATAGGTCTTTCAAAAGAATGCAGTTTTTGATTATAACCAAATAATAATGTTTGCATAGAATGAGTATATGAATGGGCCATTTCCTTAACATCTAGGATATTTTAATGACAATGAGACCTCAATATTTCATCCTAAAGTCCAATTTCATACAGTAGGATTATGTGATATTCTCACATGTGCTAAAGTGTTATAAATAAGAATCTTATCCAATTTATACATTTAATCTTAATTGCAGAGGCTACCAAGTAAATATTTGGACCACCATTTATTTATGAGTACTAGTAAATACCATGGGCATTCTCATTAAGGTTCTTAGTTTATGACTTCCTTTTTAAAGATTTATTTATTTGACAGAGAGAGATACAGTGAGACAGGGAACACAAGGAGGGGAGTGGGAGAGGAAGAAGCAGACTCCCCACCAAACAGGGAGCCTGATGCAAGATCAATCCCAGGGCTTGATCCCAGGACCCAGTATCATGACCTGAGCTGAAGGCAGATGCTTAAGGACTGAGCTACCCAGACACCCCTAGCTTATGACTTTTAATTACTTCCTAGTTACACCCAGTAAAGTAGCTCCTGAGGAAGTATTTTAATTTTTTTTTTTTTTTTTGCTAGATCCACCATACTGATTAATCTGAATAAAACTAATTACTAATGAATTCAGAACTTGTAGAGGCTACTTTTAAGCAACCAGCTTGAATAGTGGAAAACTGAATTAAGTGCCTCCTACCCCCTGGCTAAATGCAAACAGACCCACCTCAAAATATCCATAAGCCCTAGCTGACCAGTGGGTTACTCACATCTGGACCAGGTACCAAATAAGGAAATTTCCATGCATTCTCTTAACTCCTCACCTTCCCCATCTTTCCTTTGCTGCCCTGCCCATGGCTCCTTTATAGTGTACTCAATAAACTTCTATCTCCTTTGACTGCCTCAGGCGAATTCCCTCACCACCTGCACTGCCAGCCTCAACGTGATCCTAAACACCCCTTAGAACTGATTATTCTTTTTCAGAGTTGTGATACACTCTTCATGGTCGATCTTTCTAACAAAACTTCTTTCATTGTGCTCTCCTGTTGACTGTATCTCAGTTGCAATTATCTTTTTTCCTGGTTGGAGTTTTCCAGATTTTCTGTATTTCATGTATGGGATAATCTGTCATCTATAACATCATTCTCCTTGTGTTGGACTGTGACTTCCATATAGGCAGAAATCCTTTTCCTGTTTGCTCCTAAATCTTTTAATTATTTAGATCCCTAAACCTAAATTTGAATCTTGGTCCTCCAGCTGGCTTTAGCATTGTGGCAAATAATCTCTTCTTCTTCTTCTTCTTTTTTTTTTTTTTTCTTCAAGATTTTATTTATTTATTTGAGAGAGAGAGAGAGACTATGTGTGTGAGTGTGGGGGGGAAGATAAGGGGAAGGACAGAGGGGGAGGGAGAGGGAGAGAGAATCTGAAGCTGACTCCATGCTGAGTATGGAGTCCATCATGGGGCTTGATCTCACTAAAGCAAGGTCATGATGTAAACTGAAATTATGAGTCTGATCCTTGATGGACTGAGCCACCCATGTACCCCAGATCATCTCTTCTAAGGCTCTTTCTCTCTCCTTTTAATCTTCTCTTCTTATCATGGTCTTAAAAATTGTTTTATCAAGAAATAACCTTAAAAATGTTTGAACAGAGACTACTTTAGGGGAATGGGCTAGATAGGAGGCTGTTTCCTCAATGTGTTCCAAGATGCTTCTGGAATAAATGGAGGCACAGAGATCAAGTAATCTCCTAAGTATGCAAAGGAAGAAAGGAAGGAATAAGAAATTCTGAACTGGACCGAATTCTGAACTGGCTCAGTCAGAATGTAGAGCTGAAGTTCTTGACTTCTAAACAATCTATCCTTGATAATAGGGTATGGAGAACATTTTTTAAATTCTGTTTGTTGTCTTCACCATTAGAGAGAATTCTAGTTCCCAGTGACATAAGATATTTTCAGCAAAATTATTAATTCCAGTTCTCGCTATTTTTTGAGCTGAATAAATCAAAACTTCTGAAACGTTCATGCAATTCCAATAATTTCAACATGGAAAAAAATATGTACAAAGTGAAGAAAATGGCTTAGATTACATAGCCATTCCTACCTGGATTGCTTTTTAACATAGCTATTTCTAAAAATAGCCTTTTGTGTTTAGAAAAGTCCTTCTTTTTCTCCTAGAAAACAAGTCCAGGAAACTTTTTAAACTTAATTTAATTTTTTTTAGGAAAGAATGTGGCTCCAAACTTCACACCTTCCTCTTTGTAAGGGAAAAGTCCTGAGACAGGTGTGGCAACCACCATCTCTGCATCTCACAAAGGTTCTTTGCTTGACCAAACTTCAGGCAGGATCCTGAACCCTTACCTAGGTCCACTTGTGCACTTCCTTATAAAACCTAGTCTTAATAAGAAACCTGCTGGGACACCTGGGTGGCTCAGTCAGTTAAGCATCTGCCTGTAGTTCAGGTAATGATCCCAGGGTCCCAGAATCGAGCCCCACATTGGGCTGTCTGCTTAGTGGAGAGTCTGCTTCTTCCTCTCCTCTTCCCCTCTTGTTCCTGCTCTATCCAACCCTGCTAAGTCAGTTTAACTAGAACTACCCTCTCTCAATATCTGATTACCATCAATTTCTGATCAGGTTCCTCATTCCCTACCCTCATGTCTTATCATCCTGATTTGTCTTCTCCAAGAATCCCATTATGTTGTTTTAGCCAGAACTCTCTTACCCTTACTGATTCCTCTTAAGTAATTTTCCATCTACTGCCCTCACCCCATGCTCTTTGGCTATAAATTCCCATTTGCTTGTGCTATAATTTAAGGTGAGCCCAAACTCTTTTCTACTGCATAGTCCCATAGCACGGGTCCCTATACCAATCACAATGGTACTGAATAAAGTCTGCCTTACCATATTTAACAATTATCATTGAATTTTTATTTTTGTAATCACATGTCAAAGTTCAGTTCTGGGAATTGCAGCAATTGGTCTTTCTTACTTTCAGGAAAGAGAGAAGCCAGCACTGTAGTCCTCTCAGCAAGAAGGACCCATCTCTGTGGGCAAAACCCCAGGGGATATTGCAGCTCTGTCAACCCCTGCCTTTTCAGGGGGACATCAGGTCTCTTCTGTGGAGAAACTGGAAAGGGGAAGAAAACTGAGCATTGAGAAACCAGGAATAAATTAAATATATCATAGCTCAAAATTTTGAGAATTCTAAACAAATCATAATTCCGGTAATATTTAGCAACATACACATCCCAAAACTTTCCCCCAGAACAAATTAAAAGTATTGACGAATTACAAAAAGCACAGTTCCTTCTAAAAAGACTGTAATATTCTGGGGATAATAATAAGTATCAACAATATTTAAAGAGAGATAGCCTAAGCCATAAAAAGAGAAATACATCTCACAATATTACTTTATATTTTAAACATGGAACCTAAAGGAGGAGGAATTGGGTGAAAGAAAAATAATTTACTGGTTCAGATTTTTTTTTTTTCATTTCTTTTGAGAAATAAGAGAAGTGAGACCCAGATATGTCAAAATTTGGGGGAAATAACATAATATTTCTATCTTATTAAGAATGTTATTAGAAAGCAAAAAAAGAAAAAAAATCAGATAACAATGTAAATGATTTTGCTGAGTCACTGTAGAAACTTGCAAATAAGCCAAGAGAAAATTATATGTGAAGTAAAAATCTAGAATATTACTATTCAATAAGTCAAGTGAGAGAATATTCTGGCTGTAACATAATTGTTTATCCCACATCTACTTTGAATACTAAAGCATTCAATTTTATTCTTTAAGGACATTTTCTTTTTAATTTCTGTATTACCAGTGATCACAAATCCACTAGAAAAACACTTTTTACAATCTATTTTAGCCTCATATATTATGATAATTCTAGCAAACAGTAGATATCATGTAAAAACAAGAATAAAGTAGAGCACTCTAGCAAGAGCTCCTAACTTGTTGAAGGTAGAATCTCTTTTCTTTCAATATTTACAGCAAATGTTTCCTTTTTTTCTGGTGCCATCAGTGATCAAAATTATTGCCGTCTGATTTTTTTTTATTAACATAGCTTGATTAAATGAAATGTACAATTATAAGAATTATAGAGTTGTGGAGTTGGTGGCAGAGGACTTTTGTTGAACTTCTGTTCATGTAATAATAAAGGGATATGCTATTTAGATAATGAGAAGAATGGAATGTGGGAGTGGAATGTGAATAATTTGACTCTCCCTTTCCCTCTTTGGTTGTCTTCTGGAATGTTTCAATGAATCAGTGCTCATTTGACACTATTTTATAATATCTTAATTCCCATTTAATCCTATATTTGTACAGTTTGAGGATTATTTATTTATTTATTTATTAAGATTTTATTTATTTATTTGGCAGAGCAGGAGAGATCACAAGTAGGCAGAGAGGCAGGCAGAGAGAGAGAGAGAGAGGGAAGTAGGCTCCCAGAGGAGCAGAGAGCCCAATGCGGGGCTCCATCCCAAGAGCCTGAGACCATGACCTGAGCTGAAGGCAGAGGCTTAACCCACTGAGCCACCCAGGTGTCCTGAGTTTGTGGATTTTTAAGAATGATGATGATTTGAGCTGGGCACCCACCTTATAGGAACAAAGAGAATATATGTATATAGATATATAGGCATAAAGTAAGTTAAGGCATAGAGACATTAAGAAACTTATAAAGGTCACATTGCAAGTTAATGGCAAGAACCAGAACCGAGTTTACCATTTATTCATTAATTCTTTTGAATAACCATTTTATAAGCTCATATTGTATCATTATTAAGGATAATTTAGTTCAGCCTATAATTGCACAGATGCAAAAACGAATGTCTACATGAAAGGAGCAGGCCTACCAGCTACAAGAAAGGACTAGATCAAAATTGGGAGTCTAGATCCATTACTTCACGTTGTTATTGTAAACATACTTAACTTTACAAATGATTTGGAAATTAAATTCAATGTTTCCTATCACATCTTCTCTTATGTCCACACATGGACTTGCCATGAATCGGCTTCTATGTACAGACCTGCCTTAGTTCTGTTTCTCTAAATGGCTTGGAATTGAAGCAAATTCCTCAAGTGTGAATGCACGTAAAACCGTATGTTGATGAATTGTGACAACAGACATCATCAAAATACAACTTTATTTTTATCTTACACCATCTTTTTTTTTTTTTTAAAGATTTTATTTATTTATCAGAGAGAGAGGGAGAGAGTAAGCACAGGCAGACAGAATGGCAGGCAGAGGCAGAGGGAGAAGCAGGCTTCCCACTGAGCTAGGAGCCCGATGTGGGACTCCATCCCAAAACGCTGGGATCATGACCTGAGCCGAAGGCAGCTGCTTAACCAACTGAGCCACCCAGGCGTCCCATTACACCATCTTTTTAATATAAATTCAAGTCAGGATGATCTTCCTCTATTGTTGGATGATATAACTTTTCTAGATCAAATACCTTGTCCACTCACTTTTTTTTTTTAACAGAAGAATATTCTACATCCATTTTGTCACTAAGTCTCACTTCAGAAATCAGAATGTCCAATCCAAAATACTAGCTTAAAGACTGAATTTGACTTAATATTAAAACCTCTCCTCCATCAGAAAGAACTTCATTGAGAATGGAAGCCTGTAATAGAAAGGACAGCATGATCAGCTTTTCTTTAATTCTTTATCTGTGCTTTTCTACTCTTATTTCACCTGCTGGACACATTCTGACACTGTCAGGGTCTGGGGGGTTGCGGGCAAAGTAGTGAAGGCAAGTGAAATCTTTTATTTAAATGGTACAAGAGAGGGCGCCTGGGTGGCTCAGTGGGTTAAGCCGCTGCCTTCGGCTCAGGTCATGATCTCAGCGTCCTGGGATCGAGTCCCACATTGGGCTCTCTGCTCAGCGGGGAGCCTGCTTCCTCCTCTCTCTCTCTGCCTACTTGTGATCTCTCTCTCTGTCGAATAAATAAATAAAAAAAAAATAAAATAAAATAATAAATGGTACAAGAGAAAGCTGTTTTCATGCTCTCTGGGACTCAAAGACTTTTAAAGTGGATTCTCTTTCTTTCTTCTCATATATTTTATCTAGCTAAGGAATCCAAATGTTGCAGAACTGATTTACAGAATTGCTTTTTTTTTTTTTTTTTTTTTGGAGTATAGTTGATACACTTTGTAACTCAAACCTTGCTTTAAAAATTCTCATGTCTTCTATATTGGTGCACGGTTGAAATTCATTGCTAATATATTGACGTATGTGATTTATAGTCTATGTTTTGGGTATTTTGAGAATTAGAAAAGATATTCCTGTAGCAAATGGGTTTTTATTAGATGTTGAGATAATAAATAGATGGGGGGAAAAAACAAATTTAGGCATGCATGTTCTTGGTTAACATCATTTGTGAATTGCAATGAAGATTTTATCTCCACTCAGCACTGAGTCTGGAGATGATTGGGGAAGGGAACATATTTATAAATCTTATATAGGGATTTATCTTTCCAAATTGGCACATTTATAATTCCCCAGATTATCTCCTCTAAACCAAATTAAAATTTTTAGATATTTATGGTTATCCTTTAAAATTTTCAAACAAAATAAAAAAATATTTCCTTTATTTAACTTGGAAAATCTTCATTTTAATATTCATTTTCCATACAATTTACCAAATATTAAAAAAGTATTTTTTTTCTTTTGAAGCCATTCATTTGATGCCATCATTATTGATGAAAAATTATAAATTCAGTTTACAGATCATTACATTTGTAATTTTTTCCCCATCATCAGATTTCCTTTTCCTGCATTAAGCTCTTCTGGAGTCAAGCAAAGAGCTACATTGACGGTGATGAGCAAGAATATTTTGTGCTTTGTCAATTCAAATAAATCCCAAGCTAGTAAATGACAAGTTATATTGTTAGAAAGGATTAACATCCAGTGATGTCTAAGAAAAGGAACTCTGTATACACAATCATAAGTAGTGCTGATAGTAATTTTTAGAGGATTTTTAAAATCCATCATCACTTTGACATTGATTATATCCCAAACCTCTGTTCTTCTTGGTTTTCTATCATTGGTTCTATTTATTTATTTATTTATTTATTTAATTTTTTTTTAAGATTTTATTTATTTATTTGACAGAGAGAAATTACAAGTACACTGAGAGGCAGGCAGAGAGAGAGAGAAGGAAGCAGGCTCCCCGCTGAGCAGAGAGCCCGACGCGGGACTCCATCCCAGGACCCTGAGATCATGACCTGAGCCGAAGGCAGCAGCTTAACCCGCTGAGCCACCCAGGCACCCCATATCATTGGTTCTATTTAAAATTGATCTGAAATACAGGACACTTTCTCTGCCCATTGAAGTATTCTGTTAATTATTTAAAAAATTGTTCTAATTAGGAGACATGTTCTATTTTTGAGTGCAAGTGAAGCCAAATTGTCCATTAAGTATAGAAAACCAATAAGGAGACGGAGCGCGAAATAAGGCTGATGTTACTGGATGCTCACACTGTAGGGTTACATGAGCAGTGGCCATGTTTTTACTTGACTGTTGTTCTTTCCACTTATAGTGAATTCAACTGGCAAATGCATTTTTTCCCTTCAATTACATTGTATTATCATATTAGTTCATACAAAATAACTAAAAATGACCCAAAATGCTTGTAAGGGGGCTGGAAATAATAAGTGCCCCATAGTTGTTATCTGATAATAGTGGAGCATGTATTGTGGGAAAGATTACTTGACTTCCCTGCAGGTTTCTTCTGATAGGTGGCTGTGTGGCCAATTACTACCTTAGTACTACTTGAGCATCATTATTAGTTAAATAGTAGTACTTCTAAGTACTATTATTTCTTGTATACTTGCACTTGCCTCAGGTAGTTTTTGTAAAAATGAATGATATAATGCATGTCGAACATAAAGCAAGTTTATGGCACATAGTGAACATTTAATAAATATTAAGTAGTTAATATTTTTGTGTAGATTGTGCTGCTACCATTTAAGTATCATTCAGTCAGCCATTAGCGACCATACCAGATAATGAGTGAAGAATTGGGGTCAGAACGGATTGGCAAGCAGTCAGACTTTCTGTTTTTAAGAGCTTTCCATCTGGTCGGGAAGACAGACAAAACATAGAATCAAGTGAAATAATTGCAAAGTTTAATAAAGTTTATAAATAAATAATAAAGGAATGAAATGGGACAAAAATGGTGAGGGATCTATGTTAGCTAAGGTGTTAGAAATGGAATTGCCAAGAAGGGAGCGTTTACTCTTTCTGGAGATCTGTTAATGAGATGAGAGACAGCTATACAAAGAATGTGAGTAAAAGCATCCAAGCAGGTGAACAGCATGTGCAAATGTAATGAGGAAGGAAAATGCTTAGAAAATCAAAAAACAAAACAAAACACAACTGATAGAGAAAGGCAACTGGAGCCCGTTGTGAGGGGGTGGAGCCCGTTGTGAGGGGGTGCATCACGCCCTGGAGATATAGTCAGGATTCAACTCACTTATCATCCCATTGACTATTTTAAGGATTTTTGGATTTAAGGATTAAGGATTCATGTGGAATGGGAACCCACTGAAAGGTTTTAAGCAAAGGTGTAGTGTGACATAATTTACACTTAAAACATCTTTTGGGCTGCTTTATGGACAAGTATCAAGTATCTCCAAATGTTTTGTATCCTAATCAGTTAGTGAACAAGGCAGGATCTGACTCAGGTAGTCTTTCTCACAACCAGACCCTTATCTAGGGTGCAGTGTTGCTACTGCTTCTACAACACCTTATCTAGACCCTCTCATAAGTACTTTGGGTGATTTTTAGTTACTTTGTATAAACAAATCTGATTGTACAGACTATTCAAGGGAAAAAAATGTATCTGCTATTTCAATATGCATTGTATTGAAAAGAAATAACATTCTCAACTACTCATGTAACTCTGCGATAGGTAACATCGTTTTTCCCTTTGCTATTGTTCCTCTGATAGGTTGTCCTAGTCTTATTTTGGCTTCATCTTTCACTGAATCATGTTTGTCTTGTAATTACAATGTTTTTATAATAATTAACACAATTTTTGGTTCCTAATTGGTGGAGAAAGTCTCTTGCATTTCAAATCACTTTCAAATGTAACCAGTGATAGAAAACTGGGGAGAATAAAGATACTGCATGTGCTCAAACCACTTCAAAGGAATATATTTTTAGAAAATAATATTCTTTAAAACACTATCAGCACTGAAGCAGGAGAGCTGGGTTCTTGTCTCAAGGAGTCAAAGAATGAATCTCCTGGACAGAGGAGAGTGAGTAAAGTGACAGAAGCTTATTAAACAAAGATACAGAAAAAGTTCTCAGAAGTTAAGACGGGTCCCAACTGGGTTGCCCCTGTGGGTTTTAGGGTTGGTATTTTATAGAAGGCTAACCAGGGAACTTAAATCTTTGACTTTTCTAGTTGACAGCACCTTTGTGTAAGCAGGACTAATGATAACCTCTTGAATGGCTTACTTCTTTTCAGGGTCTGTTTATTTTCTGTTGAGCATGGGAGACTGTCATAAATAAGACTCCCCTCTCAGAGCTCTAGGACAGGTAATCTGGAGTGTTCCCTTATCTCTAGTTTCCTTACACCTCCACATTTTGGGGATTTCTCTGAGCCTGATCATGGAGGCCCATCTATCTCTCCCTACCTAGTCCTACATGTCCCTTTCTTAACACTATCTGTGTATAAACAGTTCCTTTTTTTTTTTTTAGACATTACTGGATGTTAATCCTTGCTAACAATATAGCTTGTCATTTACTAGCTCAGGATTTATTCGAATTGACAAAGCACAAAATATTCTGGCTCATCACTGTCAGTAGCTCTTCAGTTGACTCTGGGAAGAAGAAGATGCTTGAAAAAGAAAAATGATGATGGGGAAAGAAGATTACAAATGTAATGATCTATAACCTGTATTTGCAGTTTTTCACCAATAATGATGGTGTCAAACAGAAGGCTTCAAAAGAAAAGAAAAACATTTTTCTAATCAGTTGTCAAGTGACATGGCAAATATATATTCATAAGAAGACATTCCATGTTAAAGAAAAGACTTTTTACATTTTATTTTGAAAATTATGAAGAGTAACCATAAGTAACAAACAAAACAAAACAAAAAAACCTTAAACTCAGTTGAGTGAGGACCATCTGATTAGAGAAACATAACTGTGTAAGTTTTAGAAACATAACTGTGTAAGTTTTGGGCAGTAGATCAAAATTATGACTGCAGAATTCCTATGTAAAATTTAGGAAATGTATTTCATCTCCCAGTCATCTCTAATCCAAATGCTACATTGGAAGTTTGGAACTTTCATTTTTGTTTTAAATTATAGATACACATGCAAATCATCAATATATAAATATGCAAGTCATCCAATGAAATAAGTAATTAAATGTTGATAAAAGTACACTTCCACTTGTTTCGAACAAAAGTAAGTATACCTAACATTCGTGTTGTATCTATCCTGTATCCATTGTCCTGTGGTGCGGGTGAATTAATGTGACCCAAGCAGAAGACAACTGTAGTATTAAAGGGACTGGAGCACAGTACTAGTGGACATAGGAAGTGTGCAAGTCACAGGCTGCTGTGATTGTGCAGATGAAAACCGAGGATAGCTTCAGCTCGGATGGTGGCAGCTCTGAGGTTGAAAAGGCAATGACTTTAAGATATTTTTCTCATGTATAAAGCAGTGCTTTATTGTGGGAATTACATGACTATTGCCACTTTCTGGCTCATAGCATCAGTGGTGTTCCCACTGAAGGCTGATTCATTTTAATTCTACCAGTGAAGTCTACTGAGGAAACTTAGTAGGCTAATGGACTAAACACCCCTCTAATCTGATTAGCTCACTTTCTGATAATGATTGGCCAAAAGGAGTTGGTTTGGAGAATTTGTGATATATTCATTTTTCTTATTGATACAGATCAGTGGGTTGTAGACATATATAAAATTAAATGTAATGACTTCCAAAAATAGAAGTTAATTTAATGTATACCTTATTAACCCTTTTCTCAAATGAAAAAGCAACACAAGGCGTTAAAAAATCTCCAGGTCTAGGGGTGCCTGGGTGGCTTAGTGGGTTAAGCCTCTGCCTTTGGCTCAGGTCATGGTTTCAGGGTCCTGCGATTGAGCCCCGCATCGGGCTCTCTATGCAGCGGGGAGCCTGCTTCCCTCTCTCTCTCTGCCTGCCTCTCTGCCTACTTGTGATCTCTGTCTGTAAAATAAATAAATAAAATCTTAAAAAAAAAAAAACAAAAACCCAAAACACAAAGCAATTAGTCTTCCCTAAGGTCAGATAAGATTGTTTAAAAAAAAAAAAAAATCTCCAGGTCTAAGTAGTCTAAGTACATTGATATCAATTGCTCTCAAATACCTCCTCTTTAAGAAATTACTGAGGTCAGTGTGCTTGGGAAGGTGGGAGATCTAATCATTATAGAGAGACAAAATCTCAGCTATATTTTCACCAAGTTTCTGCAGGAAGTATTTCATGTTAGACAAACAATTTGGATTTATGCAAGATTAACAATAACCAGGGATTAGATAATTAAGTGAATGCATTCAAAAATCAGCTTTATCCCTTAGCCTTCTATCCACTGATTTCTTCTTTTTTCTCTTGTCATTCTTGGTCCTATATTTGGGTAGGGATCTGTTCATACATCTATAGCAGTTTGGGGGAGAGGTTGTTAAGACTGTGTTAAAGGTTTGTAAAGCAATTAAATATGTCAGTTTTCTGTTAGTGTTATACACCAGCTTTAAACATAGTGGCCCAAAACAACAACTCTCATTTATTTGTTCAGGAATCTGCCCTTTGGGCAGAGCCTAGCAGGATCAACTTTTCTCTGTTTGTCACATCTGCTGGGACAGACTCACGGGGGGTTCAGCCTCCCCATTTGAGATAAGTCGCTTGCTACTGAGGTCATGCAAGTTGGCACTGGCTTTCAGCTGGAGCTGGGTTCTGAGGGCCTCTGTTCCTCTTCCTTATGGCATGGTGGCTGAGCTCCAGAGCGTGTGTCAGAAGAGAACCAGACAGAATGTGTTATCTTCTATCTAACCTCAGGAGTCCTAGGACGTCACTTGTGTCATAGCTGCAGTCTGCACAGATTAAGAGAAGGGACTGTCAAAGTCATATAATAGGAAGAGCACATGGGATGAGTGAAATCATTGCAGCCATTTTTAGAGAGTACTATTTCTCATAACTAATTTTTCTTAGATAATCACCTAAAAGTTTTCATGTTTGATGTTAAACAATTACTCTGAGAGTCATTAGATTTTCTGTGAGGGTACCATGTAGGTAATAAGAAAAACTTTTATTGGAAACTAGAAGTAGTATTATTACTTTATGGTAATTGTTTTGTTTTGTTTTTTGGCATCATTCTTAGTTGATTAAATAGAGATGTATTAGGATTCCAAAAACGGCAAAGAAATTAGAGGGCATTTCAGTTTGCTGCAGGCAAACACACACACACAGGCCTCACATTGCCCTCCCCCCACCACATGCACACACAAACCCTGTTGCTGCTTGCCATATCTGGGATGTCCTCCAGGCTAGGACCCTCAGACTGTCCTCTGGGTCAGATCACGGTGTGTCAATTTACACCTTGTGCTTCGGAAGCTCTGGAGCTCTGCAGACAGGCTCCTGGCAGGCGCAGGCAGCAGCGAAGAGCGGAGCGGTGGCCTGGGTCTGGGGCCGCTTCCGACTAGAGGGGGAGTCACTGGGGGTGTCGGCGCCCACAATCCACACTCAGCAGGGGTCGCGGCTCCCTCACTCCTAGGGGTCCGACCAGCCGGCCTGCAGCCCCTCTGCCACTTTCTTCCAGCTCCGACCCCGCCTGGGGGTCGTTCGTGCCCTTCAAGCGGCCACCTGCCCACCTGCCCAGATCAGTTCCCCCACTCCCTCTTACATTTGAAGGGACTCGGGGTCCTTTGGCGCCCTCCCCTAAGGCAGAATAGGGGAGATCTCAGCAGCAGCCCTCAGGTTTGGGAATTCCCTCTGGTTCAACGGTGGGAAAAGTGGGAAAGGTTGGGTTGCAGCGGCGCAGTCTCTCCAGGTTGGCTCTGTGTTCGCAGGTAGCGACCCTGTGCCCCAGGCCCTACCTCCGCTAGGAATGGATCAGGGTCTGGACCTGGGAGCTTGAAATCCCAGCCTGTGCAGGCGAGGCAGGGATCCCCCTACACCCTTACGTCGCCCAGGAGCCCTCTCCCCGGAGCAAGTGGAGAGGGGGAAGGGCGTGGAACCCGAGGGGGTGGAGGTGCGGGGTCCCCTGCACCGAGTCAGCCTTCAGCTTCCTTATGGAGAAACTCAGGCGGACCAGCGTCGGGTTTGCTCCAACAAGAGACTCCGTAGAGAACAAGCCATGGTCCACCGGTCTGGTTTAAACAAACAAACAAATAAACAAACAAACAGTGCAGAGTGAATACAGAAAGGGTGAATGGGCAGGAAGCCAAGAGAGATGAAGGCTGCAGAGGGTTAAGCCCGCAGGGAATGGGGGCGGGGGGGGGGGTGAGATGAAAACACACATTTGGTGAGGAAGACACTATGAACTACAGCCTTCACCCATATTTTTAGAAATAATAAAATCTGCTGAAAAAACGATCTTCGTCCCCATCTCATCCTCGGCTCCGTCCAATCCAAGAATCCAGAAAGCTTCTACACAAGCATATTTATTTCCAGTCCGTTTTCTGAGAAAAGCACAGGTATGCAGCCTGCTCCATTTCTCTGTTTTCTGTGGTAATGTAATTGCCAGAAACTTTTTCAGAGAAGTGTTGCTTTAGTTTTCTATTAAATTTGGACACATTTTAAAATAATGATCTACTCATCTTTATTTCTTTGGTACATAGGTATATACTACATTAAGGGAAATCATGATAATACATTTAGTATGATCTCAGCCACAGGGTTTACCTTACGATTCAACCTTTTTGTCAGAGGTTACAATTTCATATCATTCCCAGGAGTGGTTTAATCAAATAATTGAATCAGAAATTCTTTCCTTTCAGGTTTGAGAGACTTTGCCTTCATTTCCTAACTTAATTATCATATCTTTCATATCATAACTCTGAAAATTAATCCTCCAATTTGAACTTGAATCTTCTTATACTAATTAAATAACTTTCCTGATGCTTTAAGTAATTAATCAAAGTTCTGTATTTAAGCAGAAAATTTAAATTTTTGAAACATGTAAGACTCATTAAGCCAAGATTCAAAGAACTCTGGTCTTGAATTACTTCTGCCATTCAGTGCTTTCCAAGTTTCCAAGTGGAAAATACACCTTAACCTCTTTGACTTCTATGTTTGTTCATATCTTCAAAGAGAGATCTTGGAAAGAGAGAAGAGAGCATATCAGGAATCAGAAACTCCAGTTTGGAAATGGCACAGAATACCAACACCCAGTAACATCAAGAACAGTTAGTTCCATTACCCGAAAATTTCATCCGTGCTACTATTTTGTACTTACCTCTTCCCCCTTCCCTTGACACTTGGTAGCCACGGATCTCCTGTGCATCTCATGGTTTTGCCTTTTCCATAGTGCCGCATAATGTAGTCATGTAGCCCCTTAGGTCTGACTCCTTTCACTTAGGAAAATGTTTTTAAGGTCCATCTGTGTTTTTATATGAATTCATAGCTCATCCCTTTTTATTGCTGAGTATTATTCTGTATATGGATATACTTCTATTTGTTTATCCATTACCCTGTTCTAGGACATCTTGGGGGATTTTAGGTTTTATAACTAAACCTGTTATAATCTCTTCAGGAGAGGGTTACAGAAGTGGTAAATTTTTTGTTGGGTCTAGAAGGTTGAGTTGTAGCTCACCAAGGAGACATGTTAAAAGAAAGACTTGGTAGTTGGAAAAATAATGTAGAAAGAGAAAAGAAAAACTTTCAGTCCAGATTCTACCATCCAGTCTTAAGAAAGGTTTTTGGAGTCTCAGGTGTTTTTGTTATTTATTTATTTATTTATTTATTTATGTCTAGGGCTATTGCAGGAATCAAGGAAGATACTGCATACACATAAAACATCCCGCATGTAGTAAAATGCTGGACTGTGTTGGCCATAATCAGAACTACAACTAGGTTCAACAGCCCTTTGAGTACAACCTATATGCTAATTACCATGTTGGCCGTACTGACTAAAACAGATGATCTGATGACCCAATTTCTGGATCTCAGCCCAGTATTTTATGGGATCCAAATCTAAAAGAGGAGAAATGCAGAAGGTGTGGTGTGAACACAGCACACAGATGTAACAGCAGCTTTCATTGTGCATGTTGAGCTAGTCAGTAGATGGAGATCAGTGAAGAACATACATGGATGTCAGTCCTTAGAGTTAGTGCAGAGTAGTGGAAAGAGCATGAACTTTGAGGCCAAAGAGAAAAAGCTCAGTTTTATTATTCATATGGCTAATAAATTAATCAATAGTCTTGGGCAAGTCACTTCACTTCTCAGACCCTTTGGATTTGCAATCATTAATCAATGTATAAAAATCACTTGACACATTCACTTACTCACTAACATACTCATTCAACAAATATGAACATTATTTAATTCCATAGATCAGATAGGACAGGAGCTAAAACCAGAAGTACATGAAATGAATAATTAATTTTGATGATGATAAATTATGTATATTTAATAAAATAGGGTAATATGATGCAGAGTGACAGAAAAGGAAACATTAGGCTGGGTTGTTGAAGAAATACTTTCTAAGGAGGGAATATTTTGGCTGAGATGTGAATGATGGAAAGGATTTGGCTATGCTCAGTGAACATAACAAATGATGTCATGTTTTTGCCCAGAAAAGTATCAAATCTTTATCTCGGGAAGATTACTTTACTTTTGGAATGTATTGTAATTATCCGAGGACTTTGTTAAAATGTGGATCTCCCTGCCCCAACTGCCACTTGCCCTCTTAAGCTAACACAGACTTAAGGTCTAATTTCCAATCTTAGCAAAATGATCCAAGTACAGCTTTCTTTCCAACTCACTATCCCATTTGATTCCAAAGAACCAGCAGATGCATGGTTGTGTTTCCAGCAGCCTAGTTAAAGGGAAAGCTGACAGTGTCCTAAGGTCCTGAAAGGTAGCATGAATGACCTGAACTTGTTCTGACTGTTGACCATGAATTAGACTCTTCCAACCACAGCTGTTTCTTCTCCACTGGCTTCCCTGCTGCCTAAAAAGATTAATTCTAGGAAAACACCATGGATCACTATTGATTGGATTGTTAAAATAATCCCATCTGCTTGGAACATGCCTTGTATCAATAATGTTGCAATTAATGTCATCAGTTTAATCAAAAGGATTTGATTTGTATGGCTCTGTTTGACGTTATTATATTGCCACTTTCACTGATTGGGTCAGTTTACATTACTGCCAGCCCTGGCTCAGGGGATCAGATCAGATAGTCTCCTTTTATCCACTGGGGAAATGTTCTAAGACCATCAGTGGATGCCTGAAACCACAGATAGTACAGAACACTATATTACTGTATGTTCTTCTTCCTCTACATACACACCTATGGTAACATTTAATTTATAAATTAGGCCCAGTAAGGGAATAACAACAATAGGAGTAAAATAGAACCATTGTAATAGTACACTTCAATAAAAATTATGTGAATGTGGTTTCTCTCAAAATATCTTCTTGTATTATCCTCACCCTTTGTCTTGTGATGATGTGAAATGTTAGAATGCCTACCTGACAACCTGAAGTGAGGTGAATGATGTAGGCATTGTGATGCAGTGTTAGGGTACTAATGACCTTTGGATGCTACATCAGAAAAAAGATCATTTACTCAGGACCCTGGTGGACTTTTCCCTGGTGGACATAACTGAAACTGTGGAAAGCAAAACCATGGATAAGGCAAGCATCCTATATACCCCACCTGTGAGTAGATAGATTTTCAATTAATTTTTTAGCTTGAAAGAACTGATGTTTGTTTTACCTGCATATTTTATTTAGTGCCTAATTTCATTTTTCCCCTCCAAATAGTTTAAATAATTCTGGAATACTATACCAGCTATCTTTTCTTAGACTCAGTTCTGTCCTGTCATTGTCTCAGTACCTGGTTATAGAATTCTATCTGCAACCCTTTAGTGACCATGACATGAAAAACTGTGAAGCTGACTTCTAAGAGGGGCAGGTACAAGTGGGAAGATGATCCCAATATGGCCTTTTTCTGGGCTGCGAGAGGGACTGTGCCTAAAGATGTGCACTCTGAGCCCTTCCCTCTGCTGCCCTTCCCTTCTTCCTTCGATAACTATAGGAGGTGATGTTACCTGAGCATTCAGAGCACCCTCCAAAAGTAAAAAGCCCCTAAGAGCTTTTCAGCTCAGATACCCAGCAGGGAATGAGGAGGGTTCAATTTCTCCTTTTCGCCTTGCAGAGAGTAGGTGGTTGCAAGTTGTCTGTTCTTCTCTCAGCCTTAGCTTTCCAAGAGAAAGAGGGCCAGAATAGATATATTAGCACTATTTGTCAGAGTCTACTCTAGACATGGTGAAAAATAAGAAGATAAATACTTGTCAATTTTTATGCATTTTCCCTGGTAGAGAAGATAAAATTAAAAAAAAAAGAACTCTAAATGAGGCAAGTTATAAATACCAAAAGAATATATAATATGCAATGAAAGTTTCAAGCAGTGAGGGATTTCTTTTTGAGACTATGAACTGAAGTTCTTTTATAGTTAGTATGAATTTGAACAATAAAAAAGTACAAGAAAATGGTGAAACTAAGTCTGAAAGAATTCATATATAATAAAGCCTTGAGAGGATCTATTTTATCCAACATATTGCCATTATATATATTTGAAGCACTTTATTTACTATAAAAATTAATTATTAGATATGCTAACAGGTTTGTGAAGATAAAATAAAGTGACACCAAGAGATAAGGAGGAATTAAATTTTTTGAAGAATTCACTAGCAGGTCAATGACCTATGATATGGTTAAATTAGCAATTGCAGAACCAAACCCTGGTGATGTTTTGAGGAAACTTAAAAATCTCACCTGTAACTATTTTTCTTTTTCTTTTCTTTTTTTTTAAGATTTTATTTATTTATTTAACAGACAGAGATCATAAGTAGGCAGAGAGGCAGGCAGAGAGAGAGGAAGGGAAGCAGGCCCTCTGCTGAGCAGAGAGCCTGATGTGGGACTCAATCCCAGGACCCTGAGATCATGACCTGAGCCGAAGGCAGCGGCATAACCCACTGAGCCAGCCAGGAGCCCCACCTGTAACTATTTTTAATCAGACATGGAAATTGGCATCACTAAAAACTGCAAACCCATGAAAGAGGACACCACAGATATGACTAAAATATGTTCTGATATGAGTTATTTCCCAGTTCCTTCATGGGGAAAAGGTTATTCTTTATCGGGAGCTATTTTTGATGTCCAGAAAATAACTGACTGTTATTTAGAATCTGTGGTTCTTCAGGGTCAGAAGCAGGAATAGCTTCTTGCTTAATGTTTTTGTCCTGTGAACATAGCACAGTGAAGACAAAACTGTGACTTCTCAATGTGGTGAAATTTTTGACAGTTACATTTAACCGGACCTTCAATTTAACTTTATAATAATTCGCTTCCTAACACATGCCCTCAACTAGGGTTTTAACTGTCAGTTACAGCCCCAGCTGTAGTGTCCTGATAGGCTTTAATTTACTTGGGTTTAAACAGCACTTTGTGAGAAGGGAATGCAGGAGAAATTCTAAATAACAGAAATAATCAAATGTTGTATCTGATGACTTATAGACCAATGGATCTGACTGATGGAATCTCGGGGGAAGGCAGTATTAATCAGGAAGCATTATCCACTGGGCATTGAGAACTGCTGTCTATAATCCTCACCTTTATTTTCCTTTCTGAGGTAGTAAGTCCACCCAGGTCTTCTCAACCATGTAAATATTCTCCTGTGAGCCCACATAGTCCAATACCAGGCTGAGAAAGACAACCATGGAAGATAAAGGAGAAAATTTCTGATAATTTCTAAATTAATCAGGATTAATTTCTAGTTGAGGGACTTCTGGAACTAAGAAGTTTCTAGGGGATCCAGGTGTGTGTATGTGTGTTTATATCCATAGTGTGCAAACCCTAAAGTTCTTACCTTCCATCCTAGCTGCTGTAATGAATGTTGTAGAATGTTGCTAGGCCTTCTTGACAGTTAAATAAAGAGAATTGGATTTGTGTATTTGCAGGAAAAAAAAATTGAGTCATGAAGAACTCTGGTTCTAGAATGTGCTGGAGTGTGCATCAAATGGTTTGTCCTCTCTAGAGACATTGGATTACTAGTGAGGCTCTCTACACGGGTTGTGTTGGAACGTTGAAAGTTTTGTAAAGACATGACTGATTTGCAAAAATTTGGATCTTGCTCTCACCTAAGCCAGCCAATGATGGCAGTGAGAAATCTTTTTGGGAAAATGGAGTTTGTAAATTCAGGTGAGAACTTACTTTGTGTTGACCATCAGCCTGCAAGTCATGAAGGCTGGGATTGGTATTACTGAAACCCAGGAGAATATGAGACTTCCATCCAGACCTTCCAGACTCTGGTTTACCTAGGAATTGACAAGTTTAGAATAGTGAACAGTGAAGGTTGGGAAAAGTATAAGGAGAGAGAGAGATAACAATTCCCCAGCTTCCCTATTTCTATGACTTTTTTCTTTGTCTTTAATTATTTGCAGAGTAGATATATGAGGCAAGAGTAAAATCTCATGAAACTATTCACTGAAATTAACAGGTAAATTGGCTGTCTCCACTTTTTGCAATCTCAGAAAACTGTATTTTCCATTAAAGAGTACTACTTCTACATTATAATTATAGATGTCAGTAATCTTATATTCTCTTTTGTCTTTGTATGGTTATATTCATGTTTCAGTTAGATCTTTATTAAATGAAAGTTTTACGATAGCTTACTTATTCCTGCTTCATACTTTGTTCATAGAGAAAGAAAAGAAAATACCTCAAACAATCTTGATGAGCATCATGGGGAGCAATAAGCGGGTATAACCAATAATATTAGACAATCTCTGCTGGGAAATATCAAGTACTCAACCAAAACTTCTCTATAATCTGAGCTAATAAGTAGAAGAGGAATGTAACCCAGAATGCATTCCATGGGTGTTATACAAAATATTGTATTCTGTAAAGAAGTTATAAAGATATACATTGGGAAAACATTAGATCAAAAATTTGTGTTGCAACTACAAGATAGACAAAACCTTTAATATGTAATGTGAATTAAAAATACTCTATTTTCTTTCTGGGTCATCTTGTAGGCTGAGGACTATTCCATAACCTAATGGAAATAGCTTGTTTAGATGGGTTTTTTATTGTTGTTACATTCAAATTTACAAGTAAACTGGGGACATCATCATGATTCCACCAGAAAGAGTGTTGAAATGAATCATGGATAATTTGCTAACCAACAGTCATTCTTTGTTCTTTTCCCAATTTACTTGTTAACAAACTATGGCTTTTTATAATTCTGTTATATTCTACCAGATACCATCTTGCAAATCTTCCTTTATATTTTAGGAATGTCCAAATGACTCAATTCTAGGCAAAGAGAAATGAAGAGTCCTCTGTTAGGAGTGTTCTGGGAAATTCTTTAATTTCTGATAGAAAACAAATATGAAAGAAGAACACTTAGGGTTTTCGTCCCTTCCTTTATGCTTTTAATACCTTTGGCATTGTGTGAAGTGCCATCTTGGGAAGGTAGGGAACAAGCCAACAAGAAGGTAGAAGACTGTGGGCTAGGATTACATCACTGAGGTACTGTACTCACTTTGGAACCACTTTCCTCCAAATGACTATATATAAATGATGAATATCCTTTATGTGTTTCAACTTTTTTGTGACTTGCAGTTGAAAACACCCTGACTGATGCACAAGTTAGTTCCTTTTTTTAACTTTTGCCACTTCTAATTTATTTCTCCAACTTCTCAGATTTAAAGTTCTTCAAGGAGGCCAGGGTCTTTGAATATTTTTGTAAGTGCCTAAGTTTAATATGTTTTGACTTGGTTTCAGTGAGTTTTTTTTCCTAAAAGCAACTCCCTCCCACCCCATATCCCTTAAAATGCTTGAGATAAGTCTTTGTTTTATCCTCCTAACAAGAAATGGGTAAAAGAAAAAAAAAATGATGGCATACACTATTCATGTATAGCTAATTAACTAGATCCAGTATTCCCTTTACCATTGTAATTACTGCTGGGTTAAGTTATAGGCATCCCTTTTGCATTTCAAATAGAATTTTAGTAGCAAAGACTAAGCTTGCCCAGAGCTTTTGAGGGACACATCCCCTGGGTTGACTGAAGTTCCTCTTTTATTCTCCTTGCTGTTATGCTGTCTTTCCTAACAGCTGGGCAGCCTTTTGGCAAGAGAGTTTTCAGTAACTGGGTTGCAGTTTGCCTAGGTCTTCAGGGAGTCCTACATAATGATGTATAAATAGGATTCAGGGAATGCAAACAAATATGCTGAAAAGCAATCACAGGCTACTTAGGATCTTTTAATTTATGGCTATTTTGTGCATAGAGGCTAATGCATTCTTTGCTGCCTCTTAGTAAAATTAAGTAATACTCTTATTCCCTCAAGTTTTACATAGGTTATATTTTTCCCCACTCAGTATGCCTGGGAGGAACTTGGAATAACCATATCTTCTCTATGAGAGTTTGAGAAGCTGGGAAAGTAGAAACAGAGCCCAGAGCCACGGGTGAATTTCATCTGTCAATCTACCTAGTACCTGATGGTATACTTAGTGTTCTTGACATCTGAATATATCATTTTTTTTTTTTAGCAACCCCCCTTCTACATGACAATTATTTCATTAATCACTGCATAAAATGAGCAATGAAAATAATGGCCAAAATATAAAGCAGAGTGCTTTCTTTTATTGAACTTTACACATATTACCATAACAAAAATACAGTACAGATAGGGAAAAGGGAAAAATGAATGAATTAATATTTTTCTGTCACATTAATACGTATTAAGTTTTTATTAAATTCCAGTTAGTTAACATACAGTATAATATTAGTTTCATGTGTATAATATAGCCATTCAATGCTTCCACACAACACCCATTATTTTACTTTTTTTGTTGTTTTTTAAACTCACAACTACAAATGGATGTGTAGTAACATTGAGTAATAACATTATAGTTTATTTTTCTAGCTTTGGCTTCTGTAAATTTGTCAATGTATAATCATTAGTTTTCTTTGCTTATTCTTCAATAGTCTATAATCTCATTTGGCATTTGGCTACCTTTCCTCATATTTAATCAGAGAAAGTTTTAATTTCAAAAAGTTCCTTATAAAAATTAGCAAAAAAACTAAGGATAAGCTTGTTGTAGATTAATAAAAATCCCAAATCAGAAACAAAAAGTTGCATGCTTTTGCCTCTTTGAGATTCATTCTAATGGCTTTCAAATGTGTCTGCATTTAAAAAGTCTCCACTAAAATGTCCTTACCAGGGGTACCTGGGTCGCTCAGTGGGTTAAAGCCTCTGTTTTCAGGTCAGGTCATGATCCCAGGGTCCTGGCATCGAGCCCCACATCAGGCTCTCTGCTCAGTAGGGAGCCTGCTTCCTCCTCTTCTCTGCCTGCCTCTCTGCCTACTTATGATCTCTGTCTGTCAAATATATAAATAAAATATTCAAAAAAATAAATAAAATGTCCTTACCAGAAAATTCATTGTAAGTTTATTTTTGATAACTTATGTAATTTCTCTTTCTACAAATATTCATAGAAAATGACTAAATAATGTCAAACATTGAAATTTGATTCCTCTGTTTAGAAGAAATATCTAGTTCTGGGGGTGAGTAGTAAAAGCATACAAATATTGCTTATTTGAGCATTTTTGTTAGTGTGAGTGGTTACTTTTCTTATTAGGACCTTTGAAATCATTGCCAACATGTTGATTCATAAACTCAAAACCTCCCAGGTGAATCTGAAACAGGCCCTTGTACGTGAGGGGCTGGCAGAGATCAAAGGAAGAGCCATTCCACTTGGTAGAGGGAAGTTTTAATGAGCAAGGGAATTTACAAACAAGGCTTGTCCTGGGAAGCCACAAAATGGGTAGATTTCCATACCTGTTGGCCAGAATTTTACATTTTTCTTTAGAGACCTGAACTGGGTTCAGTCCCATGTAACACACTGCTATCTCAAGCTTGCATTCATAAAACGCTTTTACTGTGGGAACTGTAAGCAGAGCACATAATTCCAAGGACAGGGTTAGGGGTGAGGAGTCTCTGATAACAAAACCTGGATTTGCTTGCCTTCATTTCCATCAGTAGAAGTCCTTCACTGTTGTTTCTCAAAGCTGATTTTCCAGTAGTAAGTCATTCCTTTTTATTTCTTTGTTTTTGTTTTTATCATTGACGATAGCTACATGTGTAAATACATCTGTTGGTCATGGGATTATAAGAAATGAGCAAAACTGTGGGTCAGATAGAAAGCTGTTGAAGACAAAAGCCGAATCCATTTAGCAGTTTGTCACTTCCAAAGGCAATCTTATTTAAATGATTGAATATTGTATGAACTTCAGAATTTTGGGTTTATTTCTAAGAAGCTTATTTATTTTTGTGTGTGTTTCATTTTCTTCCTCTTAGCAGAGGTTTGACTTCATCGTAGGATATGCACCTATGCCATTTATTAGCTCCCACCACCATGAGAACCATCATTCTAAGTAAAAAGCTGAAGTAGTTCTGCAGGCTAAATGCAGTATCTTTTTAGTGACTTGATTTGCATAATAGTACATGTAAACATTGAGAGGTTACAAATTAGGGAGAAAAAAGGAATGGAAGAGTTCTTGTTTCCCACAGGGGTAAGGAAATTATCTTGATTTTATCAATGAATTTCTTGTAGATCTGGTAAATATAATTTCTTGGGGCCAAATGGTCTATTAAAAGGTTCTTGAGGTTAGTAAGTCCCATATTTATGTTGCTAAGTCAGCTTTAAGATATCCTAGACAGGGGCGCCTGGGTCCCTTGGCCTTTGGCTCAGCTCATGATCCCAGGGTCCTGGGATCAAGTCCGATTTTGGACTCACTGCTCAGCGGGAAGTCTGCTTGCCTCATGCACTCTCTCACTCACACTCTCAAATAAATAAAATCTTAAAAAAAAAAAAAAAAAGGTATCCTGACAGCACTGGGTATTATAGGTAACTAATAATTTGTTTAGCACTGTATCAAAAATTAATGATGTGTTATATGTTGGCTAACTGAACGTAATAATAATAAAAAAAAGAAGATATCCTTGACAGAGACACCATGATATACTAAAAATAGTAACAGATAAGGGAAAAAGTACTCCTGGGTACTGGTTCTGGTTCTATCATTGACCAGCTCTGTGACCAGACAAAGCACTTTTTGTCACTGAAAAGGGGTTTACTCAATATCATGTGGGAGATCCAGACTAGTCAGTCTAGAGTCTTTTCCAGATAATCATTCTATGAATTGCTCATCTTTTTTGTAAAAATCCCAAGCAAGGCAATTGCATACCTCCCTGTTTTTGGCATTCCTCAACCTGTGGAGTCAATTAACATCTTGTGTATACCCAAGTAGCTTAGGATATGAGATAAAAGAAAGTTGCATCATAAGGGAGAATTTGAAGTGGGCCTCAATCTATGCATCTTCATTGGTTGCTCTACTATCTTGGCCCTGGTGTATGGAAGCAAGCGGTATACTGACTAAGCACACAGGCTGTGGGTATTCTGGTCTGAACTAGATTTCAAGATTTCCCACTGATGTATTTATTAACAAGCCTTGTTTATCTTCTTGGGTTTAGGACCTACCTCATCAAGAAGTTGAAAGGTCAGTTGAGACATTCCACAGAAATAACATCTTCCTCCTGCTTTTCTATGGATACTTTGTTTCTAAGACCTAATCCCTATGGTGATAACTGCTCGTGTTATAAATGTTTCCCTTTGATGTTGGTTTGCAATGGAAGAGTGTTTTGAGTTGTTCTTTTGGGTCTTACTGAGGCAGGAGAGTGGGGTTCTTGACTCATGCAGTTGAAGAATTAATCTTTCAGACAAAGGATAGTGGGAAGAGTGATAGAGTTTTATTAAGGGAGGATACAGAAAAAGCTCTCAGGAGTGAGAGGGGTCTTGACAGTGTTGCCAGCATGAGCCTCCACTGATAGTCTTTTATTTAGAACCAACTAGGGAGCTTATGGTCTTATCCTTCTGACATCTTGGTTTGAGCAAGACTTGTAATAACATCTTTTTAAAAAAAATTTTCATTTGCAAGAGGAAGGGAGGAAGATCATGAGGAGGGGGGAGGTGTTGAGGGAAAAGCAAGCTCTCTGCTGAGCTGGGAGCCCAGGACCCTGGGATCATGATCTGAGCTAAAGGCAGACACCCAACCTATTGAGCCACCCAGGTGCCCTGGTGATAACATCTGTAATAGCTTACTTCTTTCAGGGTCTGGTTATTCTTTGTTGGTCACAGGTGACTGTCATTAAAACACACACAAACACACACACACACACACACACACACACACCCCTAGGACAGGGTGGTCTGGTATGTTCACCCATCCACATTTTTGGGATTTCTATGAGCCTGATCCCATTACTCCCTACTTATCTCTCTCTACCTAGCCCCAATTGTCCCTTAGTCATTGTAAGTTCTTAAACAGTACTACATTTCTTTATTCTACAAATATTTATTCATACTTTAGTATGTTTCTTAGAGTTTAATGAACAGCAGAACTGAAGAATGTTTGTAAGCCTGGCTTCCCTCTTGCCTAATCAAGAGTTTATCTGACTTCTTGTTTATGGGTGGCAGTGTTTAAATACTTGGTTCCCTGCAGAACTTCTCCAAATATGAAGAGTTGGAAGTGTGGGAAAGGCTATGTGGACACAAGACAGGCTATCCCTCTCCAACAGGGCTTCTGGGAAGTTCACTGAAAAAAAAGTTGTTAGCCAAGAATGTAAACATGGCTGAATCCTGGAGGAAAGCAGACTTTTAATATGTATGAAAACATTTAAGGATAAAAGAGCCCTGCCTTTCAGGGTTAAACATCTGTGGTTTATTTCCTTTTTTCCCAACTTTAGGTCCTATCTCCCTCCTATCCTTAGATCCCCATCCTTGAAGGCTATTAGTTTTGTTCCACTTCCTGTCCTGCCTCTTCTCAGTACTATGTAAAGAATGCTCCAAAACATGCATTTAAATTTTTATGTAGTACTTACTTTATTATACTAATAAATCCTCTTGTTTGCCAAAGGCCCATCGTAGTGTGAAGACTTTATATGTAAATTAAGAAAACACTCTGTCATCTTAATTATAGAGAACTCTATTAGGAATAAACAAGTGCTGGATGATAGACTGGGAAGGGGGTTTTCTTCAGTTATTTCCAAAGGTCAACCTAGGGTTGTTGTTCCATGGGCTCCAATCTGGTGGAATTTCCATAGCTTCAGCAGGAAAAGTGGGGATCAGTCCTTTTCTACATGGGATTTAAATACTCTTTCCTACCCAACTGTGATCTAAGTAAAAACATGTATCATTGAAACACATTGAAGTTTTCCATAAAGAATTGTAGTCTTTTCAATGGTATGGTGGTTCTCAAATCTGGCTTTATATTAGAATCAATAGAGAAGCTTAAAACATCTCTGATGTCTGGGCCTCATTCCAGAAAAGAAAAAATAATTAAAAATTGGTAGATACAGGGTCTTATCAGTATCTTTTAAAAGCATCCAGGTGATTCTGTTTTGCAGGCCAATACTGAACAAATTGCATTCTAAGGAATACGTTTGATAACAGCAAAGGATAATTTAGGAGCATTGCTGGACCAAGTAGAAATTTCTCAGTCCTTCTCGGTTACACAAAAACTCCAGTATATACATGTAGTTCAAAGATCGTTTCATTGGCAGATACACAAACATGCTTGGATATCCACACAAATAATCCAGGTATATCTGAGGTATATGACACACAGTCACAATCTAGTATGCTCACTGGCACAAGCATATAGCATAGACACACATATTCACAATATAGTTGCACAGGTGCACAAAAAACACAGATACATGCAAAGATACAGATTTGGTATGTTAAGATACACAACACACAAAGGGATGTCTCGGGGGCTTGGGTGGTTAAGCATCTGCCTTTGGCTCAGGTTAGGATCTCAAGGTCCTGGGTTGGAGTCCTGCATTGGCTCTTTACTCAATGGGGAGTATATTTCTCCCCTGTCCCTCTTTCCCTCCCTTGTGCTCACTCTCATGCACGCTCTCTCTCAGATAAAAAATCTTTGTTAAAACAGAATACTCAAAACAAACAAACAAACAAAAACAAAACCAAGAATACTCATTCTTGAGCACACATGGAACTTTCTCCAGAATAGACAACATACTGGGTCACAAATCAGAGCTCAACCGATACCAAAAGATTGAGATTATTTCCTGCATAGTCTCAGACCACAATGCTTTGAAACTGGAACTCAACCACAAGAAAAAGTTTGGAAGGAATTCAAACACTTGGAAACTAAAGACCACCCTGCTTAAGAATGTTTGGATCAAGCAGGAAATCAAAGAAGAACTTAAACAATTCAGAAACCAATGAGAATGAATACACTTTGGTCCAAAACCTATGAGATACAGCAATGGCAGTCCTAAGGGGGAAATACATAGCCATCCAAGCCTCCCTCAAAAAAATAGAAAATCCAAAATACACCAGCTTTTTTACACCTTAAAGAACTGGAGAATCAACAACAAATTAAACCCACCCCCCACACAAGAAGGGAAATAATCAAGATTAGAGTAGAGATCAATGAGAGAAACTAGAGATACAGTAGAACACATCAACAAAACTAGAAGCTTTTTTTTAATTGAAAGAATCAATAAGATTGATAAACCATTGGCCAAACTAATCCAAAAGAAAAGAGAGAGAACCCAAATTAATAAAATTATGAATGAAAAGGGAGAAATCACAACTAAGACCAAGGAAATAGAAACAATCATCAGAAATTATTATCTATAGTTACATGCCAATAAGTCAAGCAACCTAGATGAAATGGATGCATTCTTAGAAACCAATAAACTTCCAAGACTGAATCAGGAAGAAAATGACAATCTGAATAGACCAATATCTAGTAATAAGATTGAAGTAGTGACCAAAAACCTCCCAAAAAACAAGAAGAGCCCAGGACCTGATGGATTCCCTGGGGAATTCTACCAAACTTTCAAAGAAGAAATAACACCTATTCTCCTGAAACTGTTTCAAAAAGGAAAACTTCAAAAGGAAACTTTTCAGAAGGAAAACTTCCAGACTCTTTTTATGAAGCCAGCATTACCCTGATCCCCAAACTAGGCAAAGACCCCACCAAAAAGAATTTCAGACCAATATCCCTGATGAATATGGATGGGATTTAAATACTCTGTCCTACCCAGCTGTGATCTAAGTAAAATCTAGATTCTCAACAAGATCCTAGCTAATAGGATCCAACAGCACATTAAAAAGATTATCTACCATGACCAGGTGGGATTTACCCCTGGGATGCAAGGGTGGTACAACATTTGCAAATCAACCAATGTGATAGAACAAATCAATAAGAGAAGAAAGAAGAAACACATGGTCCTCTCAATTGATGCAGAAAAAGCATTTGACAAGATAGAGCATCCATTCCTGATTAAAACTCTTCAAAGTATAGGGATAGAGGGAACATCCCTCAAGTTCATAAAATCTATCTATGAAAAACCCACAGTGAATATCATCCTCAATGAGGAAAAGCTGACAGCCTTCCCTTTGAGATCAGGAATATGACAAGGATGTCCACTCTCACCATTCTTATTCAACATAGTACTAGAAGTCCTAGCAGGAGCAATCAGACAATAAGAACAAATAAAAGGTATTCATATTGGCAAAGAAGAAGTTAAACTCTCTTTCTTCACAGATGACATGATATTTTATATGAAAAACCCAAAAGACTCCACCCCCAATGTAGTAGAACTCATATAGTAATTCAGTAATGTGGCAGGATACAAAATCAATGTACAGAAATCAGTTGCTTTCTTATATACTAACAATTGAAAATATAGAAAGGGAAGTTAGAGAATCAATTCCATTTACTATAGCACCAAGAACTGTAAGATACCTGGGAACAAACCTAACGAAAGAGGTAAAGGATCTGTACTTGAAGAACTACAGAACACTCATGAAGAAATTGAAGAAGGCACAAAAAGATGGAAGAGCATGCCATGCTCATGGATCAGAAGAATAAACATTGTTAAAATGTCTATATTGCCTAGAGCCATCTATACTTTCAATGCCATCCCAATCAAAATTCCACTGGCATTTTTTAAAGAGCTGGAACAAACAATCCTAAAATCTGTATGGAACCACAAGAGACCCCAAATGGCTAAGGAAATCCTGAGAAAAAAAACAAAACAAAACTGGGGGCATCACGTTGCCTGATTTCAAGCTTTACTACAAAGTTGTGATCACCAAGACAGCATGGTACTGGCACAAAAGCAGACACATAGACCAGTGGAACAGAGTAGAGAACCCAGATATGGACCCTCAACTTTAAGGTCAAATAATCTTCAACAAAGCAGGAAAAAATGGAAAACAACCAGCCTCTTCAATAAATGGTGCTGGGAAAATTGGACAGCTATGTGTAGAAGAATGAAACTTAACCATTCTCTTAGACCATACACAAAGATAAACTTGAAATGGGTAAAAGACTTCAATGTGAGGCAAGAATCTATAAAAATCCTAGAGGAGAACGTAGGCAGTAACCTCTTTGACATCAGCCACAGCAACTTCTTTCAAGATATATCTCCAAAGGCAAAGGAAACCAAAGTGAAAATGAACTTTTGGGACTTGATCAAGATCATGAGTTTCTGCACAGCAAAGGAAACACTCAGCAAAACAAAGAGGCAACCCACAGAATGGGAGGAGATATTTGCAAATGACACAACAAAGAGCTGATATCCAAGATCTATAAAGAACTCCTCAAACTCAACACACACAAAACAGATAATCACGTCAAAAAATGGGCAGAAGACATGAACAGACACTTGTCCAAAGAAGACATACAAATGGTTATCAGACACATGAAATAATGTTCATCATTAGCCATCAGGGAGATTCAAATCAAAACCACATTGAGATACCACCTTACACCAGTTAGAATGGCCAAAATCAACAAGACAGTAAACAACAGGTGTGGGAGAGGATGTGGAGACAGGGGAACCCTCTTACACTATTGGTGGGAATGAAAGTTTGTGTAGCCACTTTGGAGAACAGTATGGAGATTCCTTAAGAAATTGAAAATAGATCACAAGCCATCAGGGAGATTCAAATTAAAACCACATTGAGATATCACCTTACACCAGTTAGAATGGCCAAAATTAGCAAGACAGGAAACAACATGTGTTGGAAAGGATGTGGGGAAAGGGGAACCCTCTTACACTGTTGGTGGGAATGCAAGTTGGTGCAGCCTATTTGGAGAACAATGTGTAGATTCCTCAAGAAATTAAAAATAGAACTTCCCTATGACCCTGCCATTGCACACCTGGGTATTTACCCCAAAGATACAGATGTAGTGAAAAGAAGGGCCATCTGTACCCCAATGTTTATAGCAGCAATGGCCACGGCTGCCAAACTGTGGAAAGAACTAAGATGGCCTTCAACGGATGAATGGATAGGGAAGATGTGGTCCATTTACACTATGGAGTATTATGCCTCCATCAGAAAGGACAAATACCCAACTTTTGTAGCAACATGGACAGGACTGGAAGCAACATGGACAGGACTGAGTGAAATAAGTCAAGCAGAGAGAGTCAATTATCATATGGTTTCACTTATTTGTGGAGCAGAACAAAAAGCATGGAGGACATGGGGAGTTAGAGAGAAGGGGGTTGGGGTAAATTGGAAGGGGAGGTGAATCATGAGAGATTATGGACTCTGAAAAACAATCTGAGGGGTTTGAAGTGGCGGGGGGCTGGGAGGTCGGGGTACCAGGTGGTGGGTATTATAGAGGGCACGGATTGCATGGAGCACTGGGTGTGGTGAAAAAATAATGATACTGTTATGCTGAAAATAAATAATTTTTTTAAAAAATAGAGCTACCCTATGACACTGCAATTGCACTACTGGGTATTTACCCCAAAGATACAGATGTAGTGAAAAGAAGGGCCATCTGTATCCTGATGTTCATAGCAACAATGGCCACAGTCACCAAACTGTGGAAAGAACAAAGATGCCCTTCAATAGATGAATAGATAAAGAAGATATGGTCCATATATACAATGGAGTATTATGCCTCCATCAGAAAGGATGAATACCCAACTTTTGCAACAAAATGGACATGGATGGAAGAGATTATGAGTGAATGACATAAGTCAAGCAGAGAGAGTCAATTATCATATGGTTTTGCTTATTTATGGAGCATAAAGAATAACACAGAAGACATTGGGAGATGGAGGAGAAGTGAGTTAGGGGAAATTGGAGGGGGATATAACCATGAGAGACTTGGTCTCTGAGAAACAAACTGATGGTTTTGGAGGGGAAGGAGGTGGAAGGTTGTGTGAGCCTGGTGGTGGGGATTATGGAGGGCATATATTGCATGGAGCACTGGGTGTGGTGCATAAACAATAAATTTTGGAACACAAAAAAATTTTAAAAATCTGAAAAACAATCTGAGGGGTTTGAAGTGGCAGGGGGGTGGGAGGTTGGGGTACCAGGTGGTGGGTATTATAGAGGGCACGGATTGCATGGAGCACTGGGTGTGGTGAAAAAATAATGAATGCTGTTTTTCTGAAAATAAATTTAATTAAAAAAAATCTTTGTTAAAAAACGATACACAACACTCAGAAAGAAAAATGTAAACACAGAAACAAATAACACTTACTTGTGTAGATACAATTCTAAGCACACAGACTTGCTCACAATAAAAACATTAAAGGATTCACACACAGAATCATCCATAGAGAGACCCAGAAGAACAAGACAGGGGGCCATAAACAGAAAAGAAGTGAGAGACACATTAAAAAATTGACCTTGGATGTTTTTACCTATTTGCTTGGAACATCACTGGGAATTAACTGCTGCCTCTCTAGGGATATAGTTTGGTCCAGCTCAGTGTCCACACATCCCTCACTTATATGGCTATTGTGCAAGGTAGGATGGCTACTGTAGTCTTCAAGAGGGAAACCAATCCATCTACCAATGAAAAAGGAAGTTCTATTGAAAGTTTTCTTTCTGAGTGTGGAGTGCTGAGAGACATATTAGTAGCAGACAAAAAGAACCCTAAAATAATATATAATATTTGAGTGGCATCACACATTTCTCATGTACTCTCATACCTTCAAACTAATTTTATTGTACCCACATTTGTAGATAGCTTTACAGATTTGATCTTAATCTCATTTGATCCTCTGAGCCATCAACTGGATGGGTAGATTTATTACTTTCATATTGTAAGATTAGAATTGACATTATGATTATTCTTTCTCTCTGGAAAAGAGGTTCAGAGAGATTACCCTAGTCAAGGATCCTAGGACAAGCCCAGTTTCTAGTTCAGGTCAATTTCACCTTGACAATGAGCTATGTAAGTCTTGACCAGGTGTAAAAGGAGAAATATAATTTAGATACTGAAGACCCCAGCTCTGGAAATAAAACAGTAGTATGATGTCTCAAATAGACTTAGCATCAAGTACTCACCCCCTAAAACGCAATGGATGTGTATATCTGAGATATGTGTAACTATTCATTTTAACACAGCTTGATGCCATTATGAAAGATTCAGAACACATTGCATCCTTGCCTATTGGGTGTTGAGATAATCAGGACTTTGTGGGGAGATTTCTATCCGTTTTTTGTTTTCTATAAACCTGTCTGGATGGAAATAAAACTGGTTGGGAAGGTATTGGTCACACTGACATGTGAAATAATCTTTTAAACCTCTCCTCTATTTGGACTGTGGAGATAGCTATGGGTTCAAAGGTGTGGTCATAAGATCTCCCACCAACCAGCATACAACTATGGATTTACTGGTCAGTTATCACGTGCTTTTCTCTGAGATTGGATCTGTCCAAGACATTAATGGGAATCTCTTTACTCGAAGAGTTTCAGTTTTTTAGTAGACAGGTAGTGATTAGAAATTACAAAATGCATGGACAAAAATATAGACAGACCAAAGGCCAATGAAGTGAATTCAGTGTAGAAAAACTGTTTGGCTTTAAACAAATTATCTTAAAATGAATTACTTTCCAACATGTAGAAATATTATTAAAATAGCAATACAGATTCCAAACAATATTTATATTTGTGTCATTTCAAATGGTTAGAAACTCTGAACCTGCACCTCCACATGGCAAAGACTGTTAGGAACTATTCCAGTCTCTCTGCTTTCTATTGCCTTAACTCAGTTTTATTCATCCATTTGGGTTGCCTTCCTGGTGCTAGAGGTCTATAGGTTTATTATCTCTAATAAAGCAATAATTAAATCCAAACCTGATGATTGATGCCTTGGGTATCTAGGGAGGAGAAGTTCAGTGAGGGCTGGAATAGTCAGAGGAAGCCTCACAAAGGAAGTGAGAACTAAGTTGTCCTATTAAAAAAAAAAAAATCAGGATGTAGATAAGGAGAGGGATACATGCAGGGTATTTGATCACAGTGTTCCCAAGAAACAGCAGAAAACAAGCAAATGCAAAATAAATTATAGATGGATTAAAGTTCTACACATGAAAATCAACCCCTAAAACTTGATGAGGACAATGTAGGAGACTATCTTTATGATAACAGGACCTGGAAAGACATTTTTCTTACATCAGACACAAAAATCACAAGCCATTAAAAAATCATGTTTGAACTTTTGAAAATTAAAAGTATTTTGATTAAAATAGAAATCAGACTTGGAATAATTACCTACTATGAATGGCACTAGCAAATAATTATATAAAGAATTTACAAAGAATTTGTATAAATCAATGTACAAAAGGCAAGTCAACAAAAAGGGCACAATTTAATGAAAATGCCATTCAAAAAAGAGGAAACAAATAATAAAGATAGAAAAGCATCCTCACCTCTCAAACTCTGGGTCACATAAATTAACAGTGAAATGTCATTCTCTAATGTATGTACAAAATTTTAAGCAGTTGGTAATCATGGGGGGAAGGTAGTAATGTAAAACTAGTGGGAATGTGAACTGGTAAAATACTTTTGATTGCAAGCTGGCAATATTTTGTAAATTTGAGTATACATTATATACTTCTGAAGCATACTTTTGTGTTTTTGTGTGTCCATTTGTCCTAGAGAAATTATTTCATATTTGTGCACAGAACAATTTTGAAAAATATCCAATGTAGCATTGCATATAAAACCCAAAAGAGTGTTCCTCAGCAAGAAATAGCTAAATAATTGGTGGTATACACACTCAAGGGAAAAACTACTGTAGTGAAAATGAATAGGCTAATAATACATATTTCAACTTAACCAAATTTTATAAAAACAATGGCTTCCAAACAGCACATATCATGTGGTACCCTTTATGTCAAATATGAAAACATGCAAAACACAACCAAAAAAAAAAAAGGCTGAATGAACATTCTAGGGAGGAGGGAATATTTTGGACTGGAAATAGGTTGTGTGGCAGAAGGTATGACTGTTCTGATCTCGCTCAGACTTGGAGGTGCCTGGAGTGGGACAGCCTGTGAAATACAGGCTCTATGGCTGGACTTTCAAGAATCCTTCTGCTTTCATTATCTGATCAAGCAGCCACTGTCCTCTTTTCAAAGCTGTTACCTAGGGGAAAATAGCTGTTATAGATTGATGTGTAAGACACTATTCATGTATGGTTACAAAACATTATCTGAAGGAAGATGAAAGTCTGCAGAGCAGTCAGCTCTGAAAGAAAGGAAAGGAAGAGATACAAACCATTTTTTATTCTTCTTTCACCTGAGGGGAAGGTTTAGAAACTCACTCATTGAACTCATTCACTCAATCAAATAAATGTTACCTATTGCTTCAGTATTTTCAGTGGGTTTCTCAACTGCGCTCTCTGCCCTTTGTACCTGCCTGCAGTCTCTGCCTCCTTCATACCAGAGGAATCTCCTAACAGCACACTTCTGAAAATTTATGGCCGGCTCTGTCCTCTCAAGATCCAGGATGAGGACACTTTCCTTAGAGTGTCCTTCCAGTGGGTGATTCAGACAGCAAACACTGAGCCCACAAGGAAGGTGATGGCCTGTGGCATAAACGCTACACATTCAGGAAAACAAGGTAGGGTGGTCGGAGAAGACCCTTTGCCAAGATGATATCTGAGCTGAAGTCTGAGAGATAAGCAAGTCTCAGCCATGCAAACATCAGTGAGATAGGAAATGGATGTCTCTGTTTTCTTGCTTATACTCTGGCCTAGCTGGCCTCTTTGCCCAAAATACATTATTTTCTTCCTGATTGTGGTTCTTTTGCTTAGGCTATTTCCTCCTTGTAGAACATATCAGATATCTCCTTCAGTATCCATCCGTGGGAGGCCCATGCCTTTTAGATCCCACTTCTTCTAAATGCTGTCTATCTGACCTCCCCTAGTTTAAGTGTCAGTGCTGGGATCCTCTCTTAGGACTGTCCCAATTACATGTGACAGATGCTTAGTTGGACTAAGAGTAAGCACACAATGGTGAAATTTGTTAATTTAGGGAAACACACCATAGAAATAGCAGAAGTAGAGCTAGTCCCAGGGATGCCTGTATGTTGTGATTTGTCCAAAGGGGGGAAGTGCTTCCCTGGATTGCATTTGGTCTATTCCTACTTCCTAAAAGCATCATTCCAATAGTGCTGCTTTGTCTCAGCAGTGACAGGGCCTTCTTGTGGCAGCAGGTGAATCCTGTTTACAGTTTCCCCAGTACATAGCTCCTCCATGCTTTCCATAGCATCCTCTCACATTGACAAACGCCCCCACCCCCCCGCCCCGCTCCCACCATGAGTTCCCAGGTACCAGCACCACCTGCCTGGCAACCTGTTTGAAGATTCTAGGTCTGAGATCCTTGTCATCACTCTTTCTAGTTGAGTTTCCAGCACTGAGTAGCAAGCAGCCTCTCTTTGGAGGTCTGGGTCCTGCTCCATGATGCACCTGTCTCAAGCACATGTATTTCATCTCTCTTCTTTATATTTCTAAATTGTCACACTATGGCTGTTTAAAATCTATTTCTATTAACTTTCTGTATTTCCACATTTTCTACAAAAGCCTTTATATTCATATTCAGGAAAGAAATGAAAATTAAATAGAGGTACTCAGAGATACTAAGGAACTTTCACAAGTTTCGAATTGCTGAGTTTTTAAGTTGTGACTTAAGCCCAGGTGTCTTATTTCCCAGCTATAACTCTCCTTTCAAGGCCATACTTCCTTCCGAGCATGGCCTTGATTCCAGAAGAACTAGAACCACATCTGCCTTAGGTAATAGCACTTACTTTATACATATTCTTTGGCTTTGTTCACCGACACTTATTCACTGGTAGCAATGGAAGGCATGATAAGTCCCTTGGGATGAGTACTCACGTTCTGTGTCTCTTTGCATTGAGAATGCACAAGGCTCACTGCTCTTTAGATGTTACCTGCTTGGAAGCCACACTAACCTCACACATCCGTCTGTAAATAGACCTAGCCTTCCTTCTGATGATGATCTGTACTCAACTCTTCTCCTTTTCAGGTAGTTTTAAACACAGTTTTGCAAGGTCACAGTTTAGGTGAAAGGTTAATAAGCACTCAACCTAAAAGCAAAAGGCCAGCAAGTTGTTTTCCTTTAAAAAAAAAAAATCACCCATTGAACCTCTGGTAATAACTTTATTAGCAAGTGCTAATAGGTTTGGCAGAGGTGCAGTTTTCCATTAGTGTAATTGAATAAAGATGGAGATTAAATGTTCTCCTCAATGTAGGCTATGCCAGGCTGTCATTTCAGACATCCTTCTTTATGCTTATTTTTTAAGTTGAAATGCCCATGGGCTCAAAGGAGCTTGTTAAGAAGATACAACAGATAAAAGTCAATGACTGGAAGTCCGGAATTGTGATGCCACCAACGTTGGCTTTCTTTTTCAATATCCCTTTGGCTATTCGAGGTCTTTTCTGGTTCCATATAAATTTTAGAATTATTTGTTCCATTTCTTTGAAAAAGATGGATGGTACTTTGATAGGAATTGCATTAAATGTGTAGATTGCTTTAGGTAGCATAGACATTTTCGCTGTGAAGTGTGTAAACCTGGTGATTCACAGACCTGTACCCCTGGGGATAAAAATATATGTTTATAAAAAATAAAAAATTATATATAAAAAAAAAGTCAATGACATTTTCAAATAGTCTCTCTTTGAGGGGCAACTTTTATTCTTATGTAAACTTTAATCCTCTTTCATCCTCCTCCACCTCCTTCTTGTTTCTCTTTGGGAAAATGGTCATCTGTCTATGCCATATTAATCCCAGCCCTCACCTTATGTATGCACCCAGGAGCCTCCCAGAAATGAGGTCCAGGACAGGAAAGGGTGAGGTGATAAACCACTGAGACCATATTTTGAGTCACCACTGCTATGAAGACAGCCACACAGATGACTATATTGTGTCTCTTTTTGCACACCACATTACATTTGCCTTTACAAGGAATTGCACCATTTTATTTTTCCTCCATGCAATATCATGAAATAGGGGGTACAAAGTCTTATAATCTCCGTCTCACAGATGAGGGAACTTGAGGATCAGAGGAATTAAATGAGTTGCCATTCTTTTCAGCTCTAATTTTGGGAACTCATTGGGCACTCCGATGCCCAAATAATTTTGATATACTACAGACTGTGTCACTGCTGTCAAAACCCTCCCCCTGCCAATGAAGTAAAATATAAACTCCTGAGTGTGACGCACCGTATTTTCTTGATCTAACTCTTTGTACCTCTCCTAATCTTCTACAACCATATATTGGGATCTCTCAATGAAATCATTTATTAATGAAAGCTAATGTATGGAACACTATGATCTAGGCACTTAATAAATGCTTTAGGTAAATAACCTTATTACAAGTATGTGAGGTAGACACTATTAAGATCTCTTGTAGATATATTTACCTATTTATTCTACAAATATGTCCAGCCTGTCTCCTATATGACAGACTATACTAGATAAGAATACAGCAGTAACAAAATGTACAAAAACCTATTAACTATTTTTTATATAGAAGTGTTGTTGACATATTAGTTTCAGGTTATAATCTGCTGATCTGACATTCTATACGTTACAAAATGCTCACTACAATAAATGCACTTACTCTCTGTCATAGAAAATTATTACAGTATTAGTGACTAAATCTCCTATGCTGTACTTTTCATCTCTGTGACTTATTTTATAACTGCAGGTTTGTACCTATTAATTCCTTATCTGTTTTGCCAGTCCTCCACCCCCCTCACTTCTGGAAATCAGCAATTTTTTCCTCCATATTTATGAGCTTTTTAAATCTGTATCTTTGTTGCTTTGTTTTTTAGATTTCATGTATAAATAGAATCCTGTGGTGTTTCTCTTTCTCTGACATCTTTCACTAACATAATACCTTCTAAGTCCATCTATGTTATCACAAACAGCAAGATTTCATTTTTTTTTTTTATGGCTGAGAAATATTGTATATAATTATACCACATCTTCATTATCCATTCATCTATCAATGGACATTTAGGCCTGCTTCTATATTTTGGCTATTGTAAACAGTTCTGCAATAAATACAGGGGTAACTGTATCTTTTTGAATTAGTGCTTTTGTTTTCTTTGGGTAAATATAGGGAAGTGGAATTATTGGATCACATGGTCTTTCTATATATATTTTTTTAATTTTATGAGGAACTTCCATCTGTTTTCTGGAATGGTACACCAGTCTACAGTTTAACCAACAGTGCATGAAGGTTCCTTTTTCTCTACATCCTCACCAACATTTCTTATTTTTTTGATGCTAGCCATTCTGACTGATGTGAGATGATATCTCGTGGTTTTGATTTATATTTCCCTGATGGATAATGATGCTGAGCATCTATTCATGTGTCTGTTGGCCATCTGTATGTCATCTTTGGAAAAATGTCTCCAGGTGTGTGCCCATTTATAATCTGATTAAAATTTTTTTTATGTCAGATTTTAGGAGTTCTCTATATATTTTGAGTATCAACCTTTTATCAGATATACTATTTGCAAATAACTTCTCTCATTTGGTAGGTTGATTTTTTAGGCAAAATGTTTTTTAGCTTGGTGTAGTCATAATAGTTTCTTTTTGTTTTAATTGCCCTTTTCTAGGGAGATATGCAGAAAAATATTACAAAGACTAAAGCCCAAAAGATTATTGGCTATGTTTTCTTATGTGAGTTTTATCATTTTAGGTCTTATATTTTAGGTCTTTAATCCATTTTGAGTTTCTTATTGTATATTTGGTATAAGGAACAGTTCAGTTTCATTCTTTTGCCTGTAGCTATTCATTTTTCCCAACATCATTTATTGAAGAGATGTTTTCCCCCATTGCATGTTCTTGCCTCCTTATTTGTAGATTAATTAACCGTATAAGCATGGGTTTATTTCTGGGCTCTCTATTTTGTTCTGCTGATCTCCATGTCTATTTTTATGCCAGTGCCATACTATTTAGATTACTATAGATGTTTACTATATCTTAAAATCTAGGATTATGATAACTCCAGATTTCTTGTTCTTTCTCAAGACTGTTTGGCATTCTAGAGTCTCTATGATTCTATATGAAATCTGTTTTAGTTCTGTGAAAAATACTATTAGAATTATGGTAAGAATTTCATTGTATCTGTAGATTACTTTGGATAGTATGGTTATTTAATACTATTCTTCCAATCCATGAGCAAAGTATAAATTTCCATGTATTTGTATCAACTTCAATTTATTTCATCAAGGTCTATGGTTTTCAGAGTACAGGTCTTTTACCTCCTTAGTTAAGTTTATTCCTAGGAATGTTATTCCTTTTGATATAATTACAAATAGGATTGTTTTCTTCTCTTTCTCCTAGTTCACTACTGGTGCACAGAAATGCAGCAGATATCTGCATATTGATTTTTGTATCCTGTACCTTTACTGAATTTATTTTTGGTACTCATAATTTTTTTGGATACTAGCCCTTCATCTGATATGTCATTTGTGAATATCTTCTCCCATTCTGTCAGTTGTCTTTTGGTTTTGTTGAGTGTTTCCTTTGCTGTGCGAAGGCTTTGGAACTTGATGAAGTCCCAGTAGTTCATTTGTGCCCTTGTTCCCTTGTCTTTGGTGATGTCACTAGGAAGAAGTTGCTGCAGCTAAGGTTGAAGAGGTTGCTGCCTGTGTTTGCTTCAAGGATTTTGATGGATTCCTATCTCATATTGAGGTCTTTCACCCACTTTGAGTCCATTTTTGTGTGTGGTGTAAGGAAATGGTCCAGGTTCATTCTTCTGCATGTGGCTGTTCAGTTTTCCCAACACCATTTGTTGAAGAGACTGTCTTTTTTCCATTGGACATTCTTTCCTGCTTTGTCAAAGATTAGTTGACCATAGAGTTGAGAGCCTATTTCTGGGCTCTTTATTCTGTTCCACTGATCTGTGTGTCTGTTTTTGTGCTAATACCATATTGTCTTGATGATAACAGCTTTCTAATAGAGCTTGAAGTCTGGAATTGTGACTCCACCAACTTTGGTCTTCTTTTTCAACATTCTTCTGGCTATTCAGGGTCTTTCTTTTTCCATATAAATTTTAGGATTATTTGTTCCATTTCTTTGAAAAAAGTCGATGGTATTTTGATAGGGATTACATTAAATATGTAGATTGCTCTAGGTAGCATAGACATTTTCACAATATTTGTTCTTCCAGTCCATGAGCATGGTACATTTTCCATTTCTTTGTGCCTTCCTCAATTTCTTTCATGAATACTTTTTAGTTTTCTGAGTACAGATTGTCTCTTTAATTAGGTTTATTCCTAGGTATCTTATGGTTTTGAGTGCAATTATAAATGGGATTGACTCCTTAATTTGTCTTTCTTCTATCTTGCTGTTGGTGTGTAGAAATGCAACTGATTTCTGTGCATTGATTTTATATCCTGACACTACTGAATTCCTGTACAAGTTCTAGCAGTTTTGGAGTAGAGTTCTTTGGGTTTTCCAAATAAAGTATCATATCACTTGCAAAGAGTGAGAGTTTGACTTTGTCTTTGCTGTTCTGGATGCCTTTTATGTCTTTTTTGTTGCCTGATTGCCAAAGCTAGGACTAAGTACTATGTTGAATACCAGTGATGATGGTGGACATCCCTGCCGTGTTCCTGACCTGAGGAGAAAAGCTGTCAGTTTTTCCTTATTGAGAATGATATTGTTGTGTGTTTTTCTTAGATAGTTTTGATCATATTGAGGTATGTACACTCTATCCCTATACTTTGGTCATGGTGAATAATCCTCTTAATGTACTGTTGGGTCCTATTGCTTTGTATTTTGGTGAGAATTTTCACATCTGTGTTCATCCGGGATATTGGTCTATAATTCTACTTTTGATGGGGTCTTTGTCTGGTTTTGGGATCAAGGTAATGCTAGCCTCATAAAAGGAGTTTGGAAATTTTCCTTCCACTTCTATTTTTTGAAACAGTTTCAGGAGAATAGGAATTATTTCTTTAAATGTTTGGTAGAATTCCCCTGGGAAGCTGTCTGGCCCTGGGCTTTTGTTTGTTTGGAGATTTTTGATGACTGTTTCAATCTCCTTCCTGGTTATGGGTCTGTTCAGGTTTTCTATTTCTTCCTAGTTCAGTTGCAGTAGTTTGTATGTCTCCAGGAATGCAACCATTTCTTCCAGATTGTCAAATTTGTTTGCGTAGAATTGCTCATAGAATGTTCTTATAATTTTCTGTATTTCTTTGGTGTTAGTTGTAACCTCTCCTCTTTCATTCATGATTTTATTTATTTGGGTCCTTTCTCTTTTCTTTTGATAAGTCTGGCCACGGGTTTATCAATCTTATTAATTCTTTCAAGGAACCATCTCCTAGTTTTGTAGATTTGTTCTACTTTTTTTGGTTTCTGTTTCATTGATTTCTGCTCTGATCTTTATTATTTCTCTTCTCCTGCAGGGTTTAGGCTTTCTTTGCTATTCTTTCTCCAGCTCCTTTAGGTGTAGGTTTAGGTTGTGTACTTGAGACCTTTCTTGTTTCTTGAGAAAGACTTGTATCGCTATATATTTTCCTCTCAGGACTGCCTTTGTTGTGTCCCACAGATTTTGAAGAGTTGAGTTTTCATTATCATTTGTTTTCATGATTTTTTTCAATTCTTCTTTAATTTCCCGGTTGACCCGTTCATTCTTTAGAAGGATGCTGTTTAGTCTCCATGTATTTGAGTTCTTTCCAAACTTCCTCTTGTGGTTGAGTTCTAGCTTCAGAGCATTGTGGTCTGAAAATATGCAGGGAATGATCCCAATCTTTTGATACCATTTGAGTCCTGATTTAGAACCGAGGATGTGATCTATTCTGGAGAATGTTCCATGTGCACTAAAGAAGAATGTGTATTCTGTTGCTTTGGGATGAAATGTTCTGAATATATCTCTGATGTCCATCTGGTCCAGTGTGTCATTTAAGGCCTTTATTTCCTTGTTGGTCCTTTGCTTGGATGATCTATCCATTTCAGTGAGGGGAGTGTTAAAGTCCCCTACTATTATTATATTAATGTCGATGTGTTTCTGTGATTTTGTTATCAGTTGGTTTATATAGTTGGCTGCTCCCATGTTAGGGGCAGAGATATTTAAAATTGTTAGATCTTCTTGTTGGATAGACCTATTAAATATGATACAGTGTCCTTCCTCATTTCTTATTATAGTCTCTGGCTCAAAATCTAATTGATCTGATATAAGGATTGCCACCCCAGCTTTCTTTTGATGTCCATTAGCATAGTAAATTGTTTTCCACCCTCTCAATTTAAATCTGGAGGCGTCTTTGGGTCTAAAATGAGTTTCTTGTAGATAGCATATTGATGGGTCTTATTTTTTAATCCATTCTGATATCCTGGGTTTTTTTATTAGGGCATTTAGCTCATTTACATTCAGGGTAACTATTGAAAGGTATGAATTTAGTGCTATTGTATTGCCTGTAAGGTGCCTGTTACTGTATATTGTCTCTGTTCCTTTCTGGTCTACTAATTTTAGACTTTTTCTTTGCTTAGAGGACCCCTTTCAGTATTTCCTGTAGGACTGTTTTGGTGTTTGAAAATTCTTTTAGTTTTTGTTTGTCTTGGAAGCTTTTTATCTCTCATTCTATTTTCAGTGACAGCCTAGTTCGATATAGTATTCTTGGCTCCATATTTTTCTTGTTCAATGCTTTGAATATATCATGCCAGTCCTTTCTGGCCTGCCAAGGCTCTATGGATAAGTCTGCTGCCAATCTAATATTTCAACCATTGTATGTTACAGACTTTTGTCCTGAGCTGCTTTTAGAATTTTCTCTTTGTCACTAAGACTTGTAAGTTTTTGTCTTAGATGATGGAGTGTGGACCTATTTTTATTGATTTTGAGGGGGATTTTCTGTCCGTTCTGGATTTCAATGCTTGTTTCCTTTTCCCTGCCATATTAGGGAATTTCTCTACTATAATTTGCTCCAATACACCCTCTCTCTCTTTCTTCTTCTTCTGGGATCCTACTTTTTCTAATAGTTTCTTCTTATGGTATTACTTATCTTTCATATTCTCTCCTCATGTTCCAGTAGTTGTTTGCCTCTCTTTTATTCCGCTTCTTTAGTGTCCATAATTCGTCTTTTATATCACTAATTCTCTCTTCTGCCTCATTTATCCTAGCAGTAAGAGCCTCCATTTTTGATTGCATGACATTAGTAGGTTTTTTTTTAAAAAATTCAATTTGGTTATATTTTAATTCTTTTATTTCTTCAGAAAAGGATTTTATTTCTCCAGAAAGAATTTCTCTAATACCTTCCATGCCTTTTTTGAGCTCAGTTATCACCTTGAGAATCATCATTCTGAACTCTAGTTCTGACAAATTACCAATGTCCATATTGATTAGGTCCTAGCCATTGGTACTGCCTCTTTTTTTTTTTTTTGTGGTGACTTTTTCCATCTTGTTATTTTTTTCCAGATAAGAATATATGAATGAGAGAATAAAATATTAAAAGAGTGGCAAAGATCCCAGGAAAAATGTTCTGTAACCAAATCAGAAAAGACCCAAAACTGGGTGGACAAGAAAGGGAGGAAAATAAATTTTAAAAAATATAAATATAAAATATATATATATATATATATATATATATATATATACACACACACACATACACATATACATATGTATATGTATATAATTAGACTGGTGAATAGAACAGAGACACCCACTTGATTTCGGGTGTATTCTTTTTTTTATTAATTTCTTATCAGTGTAACAGAATTCATTGTTTATGCACCACACCCAGTGCTCCATGCCATACATGCCCTCCATAATACCCACCACGTGGCTCCTCCAACCTCCCAGCCCTCGCCCCTTCAAAACTCTCAGATTGTTTTTCAGAGTCCATAGTTTCTTATGGTTCATCTCCCCTTCCAATTTCCCTCATCTCCCTTCTCCTCTCCATCTCCTTCACTGTTATTTGTTATGCTCCATAAATAAGTGAAATCATATGATAATTGACTCTCTCTGCTTGACTTATTTCACTCAGCATAATCTTTTCCAATCCCGTCCATGTTGATATAAAAGTTGGGTATTCATCCTTTCTGATGGAGGCATAATACTCAATAGTGTATATGGACCACATCTTCCTTATCCATTCGTCCCTTGAAGGGCATCTTGGTTCCTTTCCACAGTTTGGCGACCATGGCCATTGCTGCTATAAACATTGGGGTACAGATGGCGCTTCTTTTCATGACATCTGTATCTTTGGGGTAAATATCCAGTAGTGCAATTGCAGGGTCATAGGGAAACTCTATTTTTAGTTTTTTAAGGAATCTCCACACTGTTCTCCAAAGTGGGCACCAACTTGCATTCCCACCAGCAGTGTAGGAGGGTTCCCCTTTCTCCACATCCTCTCCAACACACGTTTTTTCCTGTCTTGCTAATTTTGGCCATTCTAACTGGTATAAGGTGATATCTCACTGTGGTTTTACTTTGAATCTCCGTGATGGCTAGTGATGATGAACATTTTTTCATGTGTCTGATAGCCATTTGTATGTCTTCTTTGGAGAAGTGTCTGTTCATGTCTTCTGCCTATTTTTTGACATGGTTATCTGTTTTGTGTATGTTGAGTTTTTTATCTCTTATAAGATACTGTCTCCCAAAATTTTAAAGAAAGAAAAACATATATACAAAAATAAGGGTAAACATGATGAAGGGATGGAATATGACTGTAAAGATGAAAATTTTAAAAAATTCTAAAAAAGGAATTGATAAGATAAGTTGGTTGGAAAAAGAAAAAGAGGAGAGAATGTGCTCACTTTGAGACTAGAACAAAGCCATATGCTAGATTTAGGGTATATTTTGATCTATTGGAAGAAATTGTATCCCAAATTTTAAAGAAAAAACACTATATATATACAAAAATAAGGTTAAATACAATGAAGGGAGAAAATATGACTAACAATGAAGGTTTAAAAAGTTTTTTTCTTTTTTAGAAAAGTATTATTAAAATATACTAGTTTAAAAAAACGTTAAAAGAGCAAAGAGGAAAGGTTAAAAAAATTGAATAAGAAAAAAATAAAATTAAAAAAGAGTTAATTTTGCAATGTGAAAGGATCATGGGGAAAAAGCCATGAATTGTACATGTTGCTTTCCCCTAGCTCTGGAGTTCCACTGTTCTCCTTGATCAGTGAACTTGGTCTTGGCTGGGTGTTCTTGCTGATCTTCCGTGGGAGGGGCCCATTATGGTGATTCTCAAATGTCTTTTCCTGAGGCAGAAATTACACTGCCCTTGCCAAGGGCCAGACTATGTAATCTGCTTAGGTTCGCTCTCAGTAGGTTTTGTTTCCTTAGTGCTTTCCATACTGCTTTGGAGGACAGTAATGAAAATGATGGCCTCCCATTCTCTGGCCTAGAGGAGCCGAGAGCTTGGGGCCCCACTTCTCAGTCTGCCCTCAGAGAAAAGCAGTCAGTCCCTCCTCTTTCCCTGGTCTCTCGCTACGCTCTGTGCTTACCTGGCTGAGCATTTCTATCTCTGGTGCACAGCCCCATTTGGATTCTCCAAACCCAGCAGACTTCTGCTGCATGCTCCCATGCCACTCCTCTCAGGAGAGGAAGGAGGCGGTCTTTCCAGATCTGCCACTTGTGGGGTCCCTGCTCGAAGAGCAGTGGATCATGGTTTAAGGTAACCCCAACCTAAAAGCTCTTCCCTCTGCTCTGTCTTTGTAGTCAATTTCCCTGCTCTGATACCTGGGACTCTGTCACACTTAGACACCCCTGATCTTTCTGTGACACCGTGGGACCTGAGACCAACTGTCCCCATGAGGGGTCCACCCCTGTTTAGCCTCTGGAGTAATGTGCCTCAGTATAGCAGACTCCTAAAAGTTCTGATTTTGTGCTCCAGTGCTACACTGTTTGCTGGGAGCTGACCCTTCCCCCCATGGTCTATCTTCCTGTCATTTCGGATTCACTTCTCCATATGTCCTAACTTTCAGAAAGTGGCCAATATTCTGTTCCTATAATTGCTGCTCTTCTTCTCTTCTATCTCCTGTTGTGTTTATAGCTGTTCAGGATGGTTTGATAACTATCTAGATGAACTCCTGGGTCCTGAAGTCATTTCATCCTGCAATTTCACTTAGCATAATACTATCCAGACCCATCCATCTTGTCTCAAATGGTATGATTTCATCCTTCTTATGGTTGTGTAATAGTCTGCAGTGTGTGTATGTGTGTACCACATTTTTCTTATGCATTTTTCTATTGATGGACACTTAGGTTGCTTCCATGTCTTGACTATTGTGACTAGTGCCAATAAACAATGGAGTGCATACATCTTTTTGAATTAATGTTTTCATTTTCTCTAGGTAAATACCCAATAGGGGAATTATTGGATCATATGGGTATTTGTATTTTTAATTCTTTGGGTAAATTCCATACTGTTTTCCACAGTGACTGTACCAATTTATTTTCCCACTAAGAGGACTTGAGGGTTCCTTTTTCTCCACATTTTCACCAACAGTCATTTCTTGCTTTTTGATTTTAGCCATTATAAATGATATGGGGTCAAACCTCATTATGATTTTAATTTGCATTTCCCTGATCACTAGTGATGTCAAGTATCTTTTATTCTGACTTTTTAAAATTAGATTTTTATTTTAATTCTAGTGTAGTTAACATAGAGTGAGTGATGATGAGCATTTCTTCATGTGTCTGTTGCTCATATGTATGTTTCATTTGGAAAAATATCTATTCAGATCCTCTGCCAATTTTTTTGTTTTTTGTTTTTGGGGTTTTTTGGTGTTGAGTTGTATAAGTTCTTTATATTTTATTATTTTTTTTAATTATTTATTTATTTTTTTAAAAGATTTTATTTATTTATTTGACAGAGAGAAACCACAAGTAGACAGAGAGGCAGGCAGAGAGAGAGAGAGGAAAGCAGGCTCCCTGCTGAGCAGAGAGCCCGATGCGGGCCTCAATCCCAGGACCCTGAGATCATGACCTGAGCCGAAGGCAGCGGCTAAACCCACTGAGCCACCCAGGTGCCCCTAAGTTCTTTATATTTTAGATATTAACTCTTTATTGGGTATATCATGCCCAAACATCATCTTCCATTCAGTAGGTCATCTTTTTGTTTTTGTCTTTTTTTGTTTGGTTGGTTGATAGTTACCTTTGCTGTGCAAAAGCTTTTTTTTTTTAAAAGATTTTATTTATTTATTTGACAGAGAGAGATCACAAGTAGACAGAGAGGCAGACAGAGAGAGAGAGAGAGGGAAGCAGGCTCCCTGCTGAGCAGAGAGCCCGATGCGGGCCTTAATCCCAGGACCCTGAGATCACGACCTGAGCCAAAGGCAGCGGCTTAACCCACTGAGCCACCCAGGGGCCCTGTGCAAAAGCTTTTTATTTTGATGCAATCTTGATAGTTTATCTTTGATTTTTGTTTCCCTTGCCTCATGAGATATATTTAGAAAAATGTTGATTTAGCCAATATCAGAGAAATTATGACCTGTGTTTTCTTCTAGGTTTTTTATGATTTTACATCTCACATTAAGATCTTTAATCTATTTTATTTGTGGGTAGGGTGCAAAGAAGGGACCCAATTTCATTATTTTACATGTAGCTGTCAGTTTTCCTAGTAACATTTACTGAATAGTTATCTTTTCCCCATTGTAAATTCTTGCTTCCTTTGTCATAGATTAATTGACCATATAATTGTTCATATGGTTTATTTGGGGACCTATTTTTGCACCAATATCATCTGTTTTGATTGCTACAACTTTGTAATATATCTTGAAATCTGGAATTGTGATACCTTTAGCTTCATTATTCTTTCTCAGAATCACTTTGGTTATTCAGGGTCTTCTGTGGTCCCATACAAATTTTAAGGGTATTTGTTCTAGTTTTATTAAAAATAATGTTGGTATTTTGATAGGGATTACACTGAATAGGTAGATTGCTTTGGGAAGTATGGACATTTTGACAATATTAATTCTTCTAGTTCATGAGCATGGGATAGCTTTCAATTTGTCTGAATTTCTTTCATCAGTGTTATGCAGTTTTTGAATATACCTTTCACCTCTTTAAGCTTATTCATAGTTATTTTATTATTTTTGGTACAATTGTAAATTGTGGGTTTTATTTATTTATTTATTTAAAAATTTCTCCTTCTGGGACTTTGTTAGTGTAGTTTTTCTTTGAATAGGAGATGGATCTCTATTTTGTAGTTCCATGTATAGTCAATTACTGGGTTTTATAAAATGCAATAATGTGCTTCTAAATCATTTAAAATAAAATAAATATAAACATAAATATTCATAAATTATTATTTTAAGTGAATTGAATTTACATAGCAATGAAAGCTGAAATGTATGAAATGCTATTTTCTGTTCATGCTAATGGCTTAATTCCAATCATGTTTTATGAATGAGATCCCTAGGCAAAGAGGCCTACATTTCTTCATCTGACTGAGAACGTATGATTCCCATCTTCACACAGACCACATGGGATTAAATAACAAACTGGTTTCAAGACGACCCGGAGAGATGGACCTTGCAGAGATTCTGGGGCATAAGAATTAGAATGATTGAAATTAATACAATTGACTTGAGAAACTTGAAATCTGGCTATCTTCTTTCAAAAGACAAATTATAAATGGAAGTTTTAATTCTTGAGGCTGTGTGCCTTTTGCCACATTTTGATCAGCACCATCTCAACTGTTCTGTTAGAAAAAGACGATAATCTCCTTGCTCAGAATTTTACTGGCCAAGCTTGTGGATATACACATGTGTGTGTGCACACACACCCCTTTTGGCAAGGCTTTTTTACTCATATATCATGTAAGTCGATATGCAACTTCACTCTTACTTAAATTTACTTTGAATTACTTTCATTTGGGATCATGTAGCAAGCATTATAGTTTCTTTTATTTTCATAATCATATTACTTAAAACAGCCAGTTTATTGGGCTATGTTAATCCCTCAGGAAATAATTAATATCCAAAATGTGCCCCCTTCAAACTGAGATTTAACCTCCAACCTCCAATTCACAATAATCTTCCATTCTCATTTTTGCTTTTCCTACCCTATTCATGTGAGCTTGACCAATAACTTGACCTTTCTGAAGATCAGTTTTTTCAACCACTAAAAAATGACTCTAATGCTAAAGTTCATAAAAATTCTTTACTCATTAAATGGGATGACAGTCTTCCTGTATCTCTGCCATATGTGCTGCTTTTCTTGTCACTATTTTTTTTTATTTTCAAGGAGGACTAGCTATGGATGTTTGTAGTCTTGTAAAGTGGACCAGTATAGCCTCACACAAGAGGCTAAGAGCAAATTTAGGGAGGTTGCAGTATGGGACAGGGGATTAATGGATAATAAATAAACAAGTCTTATGCAAGAAAGCAACCAATGGGGAGAGTATTGATTATGTGAGTACTACCAAAAATATGGCCTCCAGACTGTAAGATCCACCTCAGGTGATTGTTAAACATTGAGATTCCTTGTTCTCACTCAAGGCACTCTGAATCAAAACCTGTGGTGGGGTGGGAGTGGCTAGACTTGGAAACCAACTTTTTATTTATTTTTATTTTTTTGATAGGTTCTGAGAGTAATCCCATAGGACATAGAAATTTGAGAATCAGTAGCCTAAGATTTATTTATCATTGCAGTACATTTGAAGATAATACAAATATGTGCCATTGCAGCTGCTACCTGTCATGAATTTTTACTTTAGAAAAAGTAATTGGGTAATCTCCCTTCGCTGCCCCCCTTACTTCTCCTATACCCATAAATGCACTTGGATAAAATGAACAGGGTTAACTCTAGCTTCCCCCATAAGTCCTGGGATAGTGGAAAACAGCCTTGATACAAAAGCAAGTATTCCTTAAACAACTTTGAATCTTTTTGAAAAATAGGCCATTTCTTATAAATGAAATAGATAAACCTCAAAACCAAATATATTTTAGAAGCCTCAGGCTTCTGATTCTCTGATCCATGGGCATCCTTCTTGAAGCTTGTTGATCCGTGCTACATTATTGACTTTTTTTTTTTTTGCTTTGGATAAGAAACATGCAGCAAAAATGTCCGTATGTTCAGCTCAAACCCATCAGAGTCAGGAGTAAAATCCTTTTGTAAAACAAAAAGAGTGAGAGGTGATTTTTATTATTTTTTTTAATGATTCTAGTATTATACTGAAGCTGAAGGAAAAGTCTTCATTTTCACATTGAGTGTGTGACTTTTGTAGCTATGTGTTTACATACACAGCATCATGTAAAAAACCACACACTTCCTATGTAGAATCTGTTGTACCATTGTGAGAAAGCTAAAATTGTGGCAGGACTATCATGCTCAGTTCTATAAGATAATGGGCTTATGTCTGATGATATTCCTCACTAAACTCTTTTGCTTTTCTTTGCTTTGTCTTTTTTTTTCTTTCTTTCTTTGTGTGTGTGTGTGTGTGTGTGTGTGTGTTATTTATTTATTTTTCCTTGATGAAGATAGAGATTTCTTTGTGCCATTGGATACAAATTTAAAACAATGGAGTTACTGTCTCTGAAAAATATAATGGATGAATGGATGAATAGGTTGACTCTTTGCTCCTCTTTTTTTTTTTTTAATGTCTCTCTGATTTTTTTTTTTCATTTTTGAGAATTTAATGTGTGTCAGGCCTTGGAGTAAATACTTTACATACATGTCCTTTTATTGCACAGAATCCAGTGGGATATGTATACATGAATTTGGAAAGGCTGAATGAATTGCCCAGTTCTCCCAGCGAAAATAGGAAAATTTTATTTAAGTAAGTTTATTCATTAATTCATCTCCCAGACATTTATAGAGCACTTAAATGCCATTATTTTTGGTACTGGGGGTATAATAGTGAAGAAAAGAGAAATAGTTTCTGTTTCCTCGGAGTTTATACCCTGGTAGGGAAGAAAAGTATTGTTTTAGTAAGACAAGGCAAGTATAATAAAGGATTGTTGAAAAGAGTAACGCAATAAAGACAGGGTGGTAGAGCGGTCCCATTACTTTGGATGTAGTAGCCAAGGAGACCCTTTCTGTGCACTTAATTTGTTGAATGTGAATGAAGTAAGAAACCATGTGGACATCTGGAGAGTGAAATGTATCAACATGGTATATAGTGTCCTATAGGAACTGGCCCTGGAACTCCGTGAAGTCCCATACCCTTCCTCTATCTCTTGAAGCTCCAACCTAGCTTGAACAACTCCTGTTCTGCAATGAGCTCTGTGCTTCCTATTTCAAAGTTTTCGTCCATGTTCTTCTCACTTTCTTCTGCTTGAATATCCCCCAACCAAATTCTTTGGGCTGCAATATTTTCCTATTTGCGGGCATGTTTTCAAATATTTCCCACAGTAAGAAAAATAGAGAAAATGGAAGTAGGACTCTTCTTTTGCATGGCAGACTGGAAGAGCAATGGGTGGTGTTGGGAGAGACAATGTGAGTTGCTAAAGGTCTACTACTGCTATTTGTAGATGTTATGTTCTGCTCTAGTCAGTACTTGGTCACATATTTATATTGATCTTACTTTAGTGCAAGAAATGTAGTATTTGTTTTTAATGGTCTCTAAATCTAGAATCAAAGCACTGCCTTGTTATGTCAGTCTATGTTTTGATCATTTCTGTGTTTGTGTGTTCTTGTGTTTTTATGTTTGGTCAGGGGTGATTTGTGAGAAAACATTTTTAAAATATCAGGACTCTGCCTAGTTATGTGTAATTTCTCTTAATCCATATGGACCAATTGCTCTTATCATTTATCTATTTACCATATGCTTATCAGTTTATCTATTTATTGAGGGGAGAACGACAGAGGGGAGAGGGAAAGAGAGAATCTTAAGCATTCTCTTGAAAAACTCTTAACACTCAGCATGGAGCCTGATTTGGGACTTCATCTTACAACCCTGAGTTCATGACTTGAGCTGAAATCAAGTCAGATGCTTAACTGAGTCATCCAGGTTCCCCTCACATCTATTATTTAAAACTTCATTGAATCAGCTAGCAAATTTGACTGTCATCTCTAAGATTGATATTTCTCTAGCTGAAGTGGTATTTTCACGGCTTCCCTCTATACTAAATCTCTCTTGGTTTTGTGACTGGTGTCTTAGAATATCTTTCTCAATCTGGTAAGCAAGAAAGAGCACTAGAGTGTGACTCAGGAGACAGGATCTCTGTTTTTTTATTCCCACCTTGCTGGATAACTTTGGGAGAGATCCATATTTCTTTGGATCTCAAGTTTTTTATATGAATAATGGGATAATAAACCTGATATTTATTCAAGTAATTTAAAGTTATTATGCTTCACTAGACTAATAGTTGTGAAGGATGGTTTCATTATTGTAGACTTAAGTGCCATTCCTTCCTAACTTTAATTCTTCTCTATAGTCTATTATTATTGTTATTATTGGTATTGTTGTTAAATCATCACTAAAATAATATGTGAGTATTAAAAACAAATCCAGTACTATCAAAAGCCCCATGATGAAAAGTTCCCACTCCACTGAACCCCAGATATAACCTCATTAATCTCATTTTCTGGATATAACCAGTTTTAATCACTTTTCTTTTATTTTTGTATGTTTATATCAATGTTTCAGTACTATTTTTCTATATCTGTCTTGATGAATTCACTTCATTCATTCTATTTATGTTTTATAATTTTCTCCATATCCCTTTATCCAAATGCCTCTATTCTCTCTATATCAAACATGAAGAAACTGAGTCTGAAGAAAATAGAGATTTCCTTTCATTTCTAACTTCCAGGTATCCTGTCTAGGAACAGCATTGCTCTGAGGCCAGAGGGCAGCCTGCTGCTCTCAGTAACTTTGGGCTCCCTGAGGGATTGCTTTCCTTTGGTGGTTTACCCTCTTGTGGGGAAAGAAGGAAAACACACACACAGAACATTTTGACAAGTTATATCCTCAAATCACAAGAAACCTGCTGCCCTATTTAATCACAATTTAATGGTTTTCGAGCTCCAGTAAATTTGAATCTTCTTTGACTTAATTTTTTCCCCTTATGTACCTTTACTTAATAATATTAACATGCATAATTGCACTTGAACTTTTGCTACTGTCAAAATAAATGAAATGAAACACAAATTTTATTATCTTTCCCGTTGCCTCTGGGTTTGTTTTGCAAACCAATTACTCACAAACTGAGGCATTTCACTTTTTGCTTTTGGGCTGTGGATAAAAACGGCATAAATCAATGACTCATTCTCACCTGGAATCGCATAGGGAGGGTGTTCCTCAAGAAGAATAGAATTATTAGGGAGGGAAGACATCTCTCATAAGGAGAAATGAAAGCATGCCTTAAATTATACAAGAAAAGATTCAGGGAAAATTAAGATCAGTGTGGAGAAAATAAGATATCCCTGTTTACTAAAGATGACAAAACACAAAGCAATATTTTAACTGGGTGAAGTTAAAAAAAAATTGCTGAGGCACAGAATTTAAACTCATAAGAGGAATGGTCAGCAAAAATAGCACCATCAGATTAAAAGAATAACTTAAGATAAAATATTAATTAAGGGATAAATTAGCTGGTTTAAAATTTGTCCCTTCAGCTACCCAGTAAAAAACATTTTGTAACAAGGATTTACTTTCTTGAGACTTTTATAAAGAATGTTGATAGAAAATTACAATGTTATGCACAAGATGAAGCATATAATATAAAAACAATACTCTTACTTGACTAGTCATTATTTTCAGTGTGCTTTGATATTTGTTACCCAATTTGAATTTCATGACAACTTCATGAAATAGGCAGATAGTGTCCATATATTGTAGATGAGTAAAAGCTGCTTCATAGACTGAATGACATGTCCATAGTCAATCAGCAGCTAAGTCTAGACTACAACTGTTGTACAGTTGTATGGTTTTGAAAAATGCAGTATAGTATTTTACAGAGCAGTTCACTGACCTAAATATGCTCTGTGTTCAACCTATTAATCTCTCCCTCCCTTTTGCTAAACTCTGGCAAACACTAATCTTTTCACTGTCTCTATAGAGTTTTGCGTTTTCGGAAACATCATATAGTTGAAATCATACAGCATGCACTCTTTTCAGACTGGCTTCCTTAACTAGCTATATGCATGTGAGTTTCCTCCATTCTTTTTGTGTCTTGCTAGTTTCATTTTTCTTTTTGTGTCTTGCTAGTTTCATTTCTTAATATTACTGAGTAATATGTTTTGCATAGATGTACCATAGTTAATCCATTTACCTATGGAAGCGTATCTTGGTTGCTTCCAAGTTTTGACAATTATGCATAAAGCTTCTATGAACACTAGTGTGCAGGTTTTTTTGTGGACGTAAATTTTCAGTTCATGTGGTTAAGCAAATATCATGGAGTGTGATTGCTGGATTATAGGATGATACTGCTTAGCTTGGTCTTCTAAACTGTACCATTTGCAGTACCACCCACAATTAATGGGTGGTACTGCAAATGGTACAACAGGAAATTAACCCAATATAAACTATGAACATTATTTTGTAATAATATATCAATATTCATGCATTATTTTCTTATGAATGTATGAAACTAATACTAGAGGTTAATAATGGAGAAAATGGGAGGGTCCAGGTTTTATTGGGAACTCTACTACCTGCTTAATTTTTCTGTAAACCTAAAACTATTCTAAAAAATAAAGTCTACTAATTTAAAAAAAGATGACATGTATTAAAATATAGGTAAGGTGTCTTTTCAAAGTATTAGTCAACTGCAAATAGCAAAATGTCCAATAATTTTCTAAATTTTTATGATATACAAATGTAATTAATGAGAACACCCTTTGATCCATATCCTGGCCACCTTTGGTGTTGTTCATGTTTGCATTTCTAATAGGTGTGTTACCACATCTTATTGTTCTCTTAGTATCACATATGATGCTGAGAATGTTTTAATACGCTTATCTGCCATCCATGTTATCTTCTTTAATGCATCTGTTCAGATCTCGTGTCCATTTTTTAAATTAGGTTGTTTGTTTTCTTATTGTTGATTTGTAAAATTTCTTTGTATATTTTGGATATAAATCTTTTGTCAGAATCTGGGGCTTGTCTTTTTATTTTCTTAACACTGTCTTCTGAAGAGCACAAATTTTGAATTTTCATGAATTCCATCTTTACTTTTTTTTTTCCATAGGTTATGCTTTTGTGTTCTTTCTTTCTAATTCAGTCGGTCATCCTTTAGGAAATATTTTTAAAAAATGATATTACTAGATAAAGGTTTTGGAATACTAAATAAGACTGGCTAAATTGGTAAGGATTCTTCCCATAGATTTTAGATTTTAATGGTGTCATGTGAAGAGAGAAAGAACTACATTATTTTCTCCATTTAAAAAAAAAAAAAAAGCAAAACTGAGGAAATCTAAGAGAATTGCCCAAGCATGAGGGCATTAGTGGCAGAGCCAGGTCCAGAACAGCTATCATCATGTCCTGAGATCGTCACAGTAACTCAGGAGAAATCAGTAAATCCTTTATGGTTTGCTCATTTTGTTTCACTTTAAAGTGATTATTGGTTACTCTCTAAACTTTATGGTATTTGTAAATTTGATGACACAGTTTTTGAGAGAGGATATCAAGGAAGGAGAAAGGAGAAATGTATTCACCATCTTTAAGAATGATATTATATAATGATAAAACAATAAAAATGAAAAAAATATAGCTAGTTTTCATTGAGTACTTCAGCTTTAAATAGGCACAATGGTAGTGTGAATTAATTTAATTCCTAAATAATCTTGAAATAGTTTAATATAATAATTCTCAATTTTCAAGTGAATTTCTGAGTTTTAGAAAAGTCAAGGAGCTAGTAAGATCAATATCATACAGTAATTTTCACATTTGAAATTCAAAACAGGGTATCCTTATGCTTAACCACCATATTTCTATGTCTTCCTATTGATACAAAATAGAGTAAATAACTATAGGATACTCTGGGACTATCAGTAACAGATTTTAGGTGGTAAGTTTCAATTTTTACTCATTTTCACAAAATAAGTGGATGTTCTGGGTAAAATCTTGAGACCAATATTTTCTTGAATTTCTCCAACAAATCTATGGTTCTGTAGCATGAGTCAGTAGTTAAAAAATCTGTATTTTTATTGGATAGCATGGTGTTCTATAGGCTTAAATGGGCCCCACCTCATGTCTCAAATATGTATGGAAATGGATGCTCGGCCCGTCTCAGCTGTGGACCAATAAGTGACCCAGTGTGTCTGATAATAATTTTTATTATGTTAATGATTTATTATTTTAATAATTTCTAGGCAAATCTGTTTTATCAGAAAATGGTTTTGTTACTATTATTGTGCTAACATGACATCTATAAGCGTGTCAATTATTCAGGGGAGAGGTTTTGAAAAAGTAGTATATTCTCTTCACTCTCTTTCTCTAGATAGCTTCATCATTGATAGATGGTTTTTGCAGGTGTTGTAAAAGAACCTTCAGGATGCAAGCCAACAGAACATCAAAGGTGGCAATAAAAGTCGGCTTTTTCATGGAGTATTACTGAGTATTCATTATGTAAAAGCAAATCTATATCAATTGCAGGTATGGTGGACTATGAGTCGGGCATATTGTGCATGTGTAAACTGCACGTCAATTATTTGGGATAAAAGTAGACCATTTTGCCTTCTGAGAGGTGAGAGAGGTCTCTGGAAATAGAGTAATAGCCACAGATCCAATGTTCTTTTAATTTCATTTTTCAGAAAATTCATTAAATTCTCTTGGATTTTTATACTCTCTCATGGTTTTGAAATTGACCATCATTCTGGGAAGAAAGTCTGACAGGTACTTTTACTCCAAGAATCATGTTCAGGAAGTTTGGAGAAGTAAAGTGATTTATTATAACGTCATTCAGCTCTTCAGTGGGCAATGAATTCAGCCTTCCGAGTCCCAAGCTGATCTTCTGTATATTATTCTGATACTACAGAGTATTCTGGACACAGGATCCCTGATAGAGTTGCAGATTAAAAATGTTCCTCTTCTTTACAGTATCATTTCCAAAACCCACGCCTGTAAGACTTCAAAAGATTGGTCTTGTATGATTTTTAAAATTTTTAAAATTCTTTTTGTATTGGTTCCAACATACTTTGTTTTCATGAAAGGAAGCAAGGGCAGTTTTCACTGGAGAATTCTTAATTTTAGAATTCGAGATAGACTGTAGTGGCTATGAAATTCAACAACTCATCCCAGCTAAAGGTATTTTCTCCACCCTTCCTGGAAAATGCGTTCTCTGATTTTGATACAAATTTTCTAAAAATGAGGTGATATATATTCATTTTTGCAATTTCTGAGTTTAAGACATCTTATTAAAGGGAGTCAGTATTTGTTTCCTTCCACTTGTAACGGGTCTCAAGTTTGCCATGTGCATGAGAAGATCTGTTTGTTGTGTGGCAGAATAATTTAATTGGTCTAATATTTCACATTGACTCTGTAATCATCCTATGAACCTTCAGCATTTACTGTGATCTTAGCTCTGCTAGATATTCTTCTTCTTCTTCTTTTTTTTTTTTTTTTAGTAAATTTACATTGATCCTCTTGTCAATTACCATATGAAAAGTGTCCAGATTTTTCAATAGGCTCATAATTTTCAGTTTTCACTAAACTTAAAATTCTTCAAGATATCTCAAACCATAACTACTACCAAAAGTTCTAATAATCAGGTAGTTGTGATCCTTATGGTGGGGAATGATAAAACTTATTTAGGGGAACCATTTGGGGGAATGATTGTTAAGGGATTCATATTTTGGCATATTCTTAGTTCTCTTTTGTACAATAGAAGGAAATGGTAAAATTGTGACAGAGATGTAGAATAAGTGTAGGGAGAGTGGAAACTCTTCTTTCTCAAATAAAATAATTAAATAGAAGATTTTAGTCACTAATGGCATTTATTGTATGGAGAAGGGACCGATTTCATGGTTAGTTAATACCAATAAATTGAGATAATATATTTAGGAAAAATTATATAGTTCATTCAACTTTTATGGGAAACAGACAATAATACTGCAGGATAATTGTTTTCTTAGGGCCACAAGAGCCTAGCAGGAGTCCAACCAAATATAACTGAGGAACAAACTCACATTGAACTGTTTGTGCCCCTTTCTGCCTTTTAAGTGGCCTCCTGTAATATTACTTAACCTGAAGACCATCTAGCTTCACTTTTTGTTAAAGTTCAGGGTGGAAAGTAGACACGTTTAATGTAAGGATGAGATCGCAAGGGGAAAAATACTGGGTTATGAAGAAAAGAGCTGTACTGAGCAAATGGGCTAGTGACCTTCTAGAGTGTTGAAGATCTGTTGAAACCCCTGCTGACTTTAGTACATAAAACACTATTCCAGCCTGCTACCATTGCTGCATGGAAGAAATTCACGAGGGAACAACTGTTTTAATGGGAGGATATGTGGCTAGAAAAAGGACCAATACAGGTGACTTTATTTAGGGTTACTTTGTATTAAAAAACATTCTTTGAATTTAGATACTAATATATAGCATCTCACTGTGCTTTAATTTAGTTCAAAAAAATGGATTTAGGACACCAATAATGATTGCCACTCATGAATGGAGGATTTGGAATATATTCTTACTAATTTTTCTGATTATAAGCAGGACTAATGATTTATTATGAAAAATATGGAAAATACAGAAGAAAAATATAGAAAAATATAGAAAATGTGATATATATGTAACTGTAAAAATCCCCAATAATTTTTTTTTGCCTGCAGACATTTCCATTGCTTTTTTCAGTGTATATGTATGTGTGTTTTATCCAGAGCCATATTTTATAAAATTGGTGTTCCATAGCGTCTACTCTTTCACTAAAATGATTTCCCACGTAATACTCCGACTAGACACAGTTTTTGTGTTATTCAATATTACTCTAGGTCTTGATTTTTAAGGGGTGTAGTCATCATTTCCATATACTGTGATTTTTTTTTCCAATATCCTCTTTTTTTCTCTTTCGCTTTTATAAGCATTTCATGTTCATGTTATATTTGCAATGTTTTTTCAGGATAAATTCCAATTTGTCAAAATATTAGGATAAATGGCACAAGTTTTTAGGCTTTTGATATATATTACCAAAGACCTATTCCCGTGCCTCATAGCCAAGACTAGATACTAATATTAAACAGTAAAATAAATAGTTTGGAAATTTTATAAGGTAAAATGATATTTGAGGCTATGATAATCTTTCCCTTCACTAGAGCAACTAAATATCACTGATACCAAGATGCCTCTGATGCTTGATGCTGGCAGATAATGTCCTGGAGCAGGGACTGGAAAGTTGATTTCAAACGAAGGCTCTGACACTGGCTTGTATACATCTTGGCCAACTTTCTTTACCCCATCCCTTGGTTTGTTTTCTCTTTCTTTCTTTCTTTCTTTCTTTCTTTCTTTCTTTTTTTTTTTTTTTTAACATGAAGACCTTGTTCTTTTTTTAAAAGTTTAAATTCAACTGATTAACATATAATGTGCTATTTGTTTCAGGGATACAGGTCTGTGATTCATCAGTCTTATATAATACCCCGTGCTCATTGCAACACACGCCCACCCCAATGTCCCTTATTTTTTTCATATAGAAAATGGAGGAAAGAATCATCCCCACCATTTGTATTTCCTCAGGATGCTGTAAAAATAAATGAGGTTATCATCCAAATCCTTATTTAGATTTTATTTCCCTGGAAAAGGTCTATGGGAAGTTTAATGTCCTTATTGCATTATTTATGATAAATAGAAGATTCATATTTTTATGTATTTAAGAAGAAATTATCATGTCACTGAGAGCCTAATAAATATCTATGTTTAGAAATAATTTGTGATTTAAAAGTATATGCTAAAATTTTTGTTATGATTAACTACAACATATAAATTTCACCATGATTTAAATGAGCATTCGTAGGCTAGAGAGTTTAATTTATGCTAGGTCATACATTCAGTAAATAGTCATGTTTTGGCTCAAAGGTATAGATGTTTGACTTTAAAGGTATGTAATATTTGCTTTGAAAATCTTGGAAGAAAGCCCTAATTTTTAATGCAGTGTGTTATCACCTCTGAAATGCCCACTTTTACTATTAATTCCAGGTTAACTTCCAGCATCTGTCTGTATCTTCTATTAACTTTCTATGTATCTATTAATGCAAGTAGAATTGATAGTAGACTAAACAAAATATAAATTGTTTAGTAAAGCAATGGATAAAAAACAAAATTACCGTTTTCTTCAAAATACATAATAAAACCAACTATGACTGGTTTTTAATTTATCACTGCATTAGGATGCTTTCATTTTTTCAAGTGAGCTTTAAAGCTTTGAAGGTCTTGGGACATCTCTCTCATTCTTTTATGCATACTGAGACAAAAAAGGCAGTGAAGGAAACCAAAGCTAGCTCTAATCTTTAGGTTTCTGATATATTGTCCAGTATCTTTCAAGCCCAAGATTTTGCTTCTTGACAGAAGCTGATTAATTTTTATGCTGAGTGAATGCATATCAGTATTTCACTCATTGTAGTTCACAATACCAGAAAATTGTAAATAACACAATTTATACTAAGTAGAAGATTTGCTAAAGAAGGTTGACTTCTGAAGAAATAATTTTAAGAATGTCAAAAAGTTGGGAACATAATAGGATACTGCATTTCTATACATTAACAATGAACTATCTAAAAAAAATAAGGAAATACTCCCTCTTATGATACCTTATGAAATACTTATGAACAGATGTAATCTAAGAAGTGCAAGATGTATACAATAAAACTAGAAAATTGAGGGAAGAAGTTGAAGACTTACCTAGAAGAATGTGGGTATGGCCAATGTCAAAGAAATTACTGCCTGTGTCCTCTTCTAGGAATTTTATGTTTTCAGGTCTCACATTTAGGTCTTTAGTCCATTTTGAGTTTATTTTGTGTGTAAGAAAGTGGTTTAGTTTCATTCTTTTGTCTGTAGCTGTCTAGTTTTCCCAGAACCATTTATTTAATAAATTGTTTTGTCTCCTTTTTCATAGATTAATTGACCATGTAAGTATGGGTTTATTTCAGGGCTCTCTCATCTTTCTGTTGATCCATGTGTCTATTTTTGTGATAGTTCCATACTGTTTAGGTTGTTTAGATTACTAGAACTTTGTAGTATATCTTGAAATCTGGGATTGTGATACCTCTGGTTTTGTTCTTCTTCAGATATTCAGGGTCTTTTGTGATTCCACAGAAATTTTAGTATTATTTGCTTTAGTTTTATGAAAAATGCTAGTATTTGAATAGGATTACATTGAATCTATAGGTTTCTTTGGATAGATGGACATCTTAACAGTATTAATTATTCTAATCCATGAGCATGGTATATCTTTCCATTTGTGTCATCTTCGATTTCCTTCATCAATGTCTTATAGTTTTTAGAGTACACTTTTTTTTTATATTCTTGGGTAAGTTTATTTCTAGACATTTTATTTTTTTAGTGCAATTGTAAATAGAATTGTTTTCCTAATTTCTCTTTCTGCTATTTTGTTATTAGTATATGGAAACACAGCCAGTATGTGGGTATTAATTTTGTATCTTGCAGCTTTACTGAATTAATTTATTCTAATAGATTTTTGGGAGGTCTTTAAGATTTCCTTTTTTTAAAATTTCAAATCAATTAACATGTAGAGTATTATTGGTTACAGAGATAGAGTTTAGTGATTCATTAGTTGGATATAACACCGGTGCTTATTACACCAGGCACCTTACTCAATTCCCATCACCCACTTACCTTATCCCCCTACTCATCTATAGGATCATGTCATCTGCAAATATTGACAGTTTAATTTCTTCCGTACTCACATGGAATTTTTTATTGCTTTTTCTTGTCTGATTGCTGTGGCTAGAACTTTCAATACTGGGTTGAATAAAAGTGGCAGTATTAGACATACTTATCTGGTTCCTGATATTAGAGGTAAAGTTCTATTGTTCACCATTGAATATGTTAGCTGTGGGTTTTTCATATATGGCCTTTAATATGTTGAAGTTGTTTCCTCTAAACCCACTTTGTTGAGAGTTTTACCATGAATGAATATATGGAATTTTATCAAATGGTTCTTCTGCACCTATTGACATGATTCCATGATTTTTATCTTTTGTTGATATGGTGTTTCACATTGATTGATTTATAAATGTTGAACCATCCTTGCATCCCTGGCATAAATCCCATTTGATTATGATTAATTATCCTTTTGCTGTATTATTGAATGTGATTCACAATATTTTATAAAGAATTTTAGCATCTATGTTCATTAAAGATATTAGCCTATAGGTGTGTGTGTGGTGGGGGGAGTGTCTATCTGGTTTTGGTATCAGGGTAATGCTGGCCTCATAGAATGTATTTTTTTGTTTGTTTGTTTTGTAATAGTTTGAAGGTATTATTCAGCCATGAAAACGTATGAGGTATGATAACTTGCAACAAGAGGGATAGACCTCATGGGTACTGGGCTAATAGGAATGAGTCAGACAGAGAAAGGCAAATACTATATGATTTTACCTATATGTGAAACCTTAAAAAAATAAAACAAATTAATAGGTAAATAAAAAACAGAACCAAACCTGAAAATACAGAGAATAAACTGGTATTTGCCAGGGATGGGTGGATGGAGAGATGGGCTAAATGAGTAAAGGGGAGGGAGAGATACAAGTTTCTAGGTCCAGAATGAGTAAGTAATGGAAATAAAAAGTACAGCATAGAGAACATACAGTCCATGATATTATAATAATGTTGTATGGTGACAGATGGTAGCTATGTTTGTGGTGAGCATAGCCCAACATATAAACTTGTTGAATCATTCATTATGTTCTAAATCCAAAACTAAAGTAACATTGACATTGTCAACTATACTCAAATTAATGACTTAAAAATTTGAAGGCATAAATAAATGAAAATGTATTTCATGTATGTGAATTGGAAGAACTGTTGTTGTTAAAATGTCCATACCAGGGTGCCTGGGTGGCTCCTGGGTGGGTAAAAGCCTCTGCATTCAGCTCAGGTCATGATCCCAGGGTCTTGGGATCGAGTCCCGTATTGGCCTCTCTGCTCAGTGGGGAGCCTGCCTCCTCCTCTCTCTCTCTCTCTCTCTCTCTGCCTGCCTCTCTGCCTACTTGTGATCTGTCTGTCAAATAAATAAATAAATAAAAATCTTTAATTAAAAAAAAATGTCCATACCACTGAAAGCTTTCTACAGATTCAATGCAAATCCTATCAAATTTCCAATGGCATTTTCACAGACAGTAAAAATATTACTAAAATGTAAATGGGGCTACAAATATCCCTGAATAACCAAAGCAATCCTGAGAAAGAAGAGCCAAGATGGAGGCATTCTACTTCCTGATTTCAAACTATATTACAAAGCTATAGTAATCAAAACAATATGATGTTGGCACAAAAATAGACATGTAGATCAATAGAATAGAGATCCCAGAAATAAGATAATGCATATATTTGTCCATTAATTCATGAAAAAGAGCCAAGAATATGCAATGGGAAAGGATGTTTTCTGCAATAAAGTGTGTTGGATTTTATTTCATAAGTATACTACAGTTCTGTAAATGTATTTTCTCTTCTTTGTGCTTTTCTTAACTTTTTTATTAGCTTACTTTAATGTAAGAATACAATCTGTAATACAGATAACATACAAGTATGTGTTATTTTGTTAAGGCTTTCAGTCAATGTTAACCTCTTTGTAGTTATGTTTTGGGAGACTCAAAAGTTATATACAGATTTTTGACTGCACAGGGGTTGGTGCCTCTAAATCCCATGCTGTTCAAGGTTCAGCTGTGCTTGGTTATTTGCCTACTGCTGAGGGATGGTTTATTTATATTATTTACAAAGAAAAATACCTTGCTTGCCAGTACTGTCTCTTGTCTTACAAACATAAGAAGCAACAGTCTTAAAGTAATGGAATATTTCTAGGAACTGAGATTTTTCTGTAAAAATACTATGCTACCAGTGATTTCTGTATTCATATCTATATATCATAGTTAAACTGTATAAAAGTGGAATTAAATTACAGTGTATTAAGACATATAATTATTTCATACAACTAAAGGATGATAATTCAAACTGAAAAATTTCTATTGCTTCAAGATAAAATTTTTGGAATTCATGGGACATGGTTTTCTTTTGTACCACTTGTTCCACAATTTCTGCCAGTTTTAGTCAATCTATTTTATGCATGAATTCTCAACATTACAGCTGAAGCTTCATGGAATATCTGTTAAAAATTGGTGATCTCATCACATTTCCAAAACTCCTTTGTGACAATCAACTTATCACTACTTTTTCCCCCCAGTCAGTGGGAAAATAAAATGAGCATCACATTTCAGAGATTTTTTCATGGCAAAACCTGAATTCTTGACTCCATTCTCAAAACTGTGGATAGAAATTCTGTCCAAACTTTGCTGTAGGGAACTTAACTTCCACTTTAATAGTGGATTGCTCACAAAGCGCTAGGGTTTGAGGCTGACTGATTCTGAGGCCACTATTCCATGGAGCCTCCTGGATTTTCACAACTATGTCGTCTTCCACCATCAGTTGGCCACAGAGCAGCTTGTTTTCCAGAGCCTCAGCTGATGTGTGCCCAGTCTGGTCCCTACCCCACTAATAGCAGACCTTCCTCTGGCTTGACCCTGGAAATTTTCTCACATCTTTCCCATCCCTGAGATATGACTTCCTGCCTCTCCTTGAAACTTAGTACTGCTTCTTATGACCATTCTCCACATGTTCTTTGAGATTGTCTGATTGTGATATTCGGGTCAAAAGGAAGGTGGGCACACAACATCATGGGTGTAAGTTTAGTGCATCAGGGAGGGAGGTAGTCAGAATGCTAAGCCCTTCTGATGACTTTTCTGTACCTCCAATGTCTGAGGAGCTAAATAATAAAGCGTGAATTAGAACACTGTCATGTCATTTTGGTCGATTTGGGCAAATCCAAAGACAAAACTTCACTGGGGAATCCATAGTGTTATCCTTCAAGAGCAGATTCTTAAGTATGAGGTCTCTGTGTGTGATGCTAAATGCATGACTGTGTCATAGAGCTGTTTGCTTTGAAACTTGGCTATCTTGCTTCTGGGTAATGTGTGGGTGCTGGCTGTCACTGTGAGATAGCTGTTCTTTCTGTCTTGCTCATTACAATTGAGTCAAGACTTGGTGCCTGATTCATAAGGAAATTGTACACAGTTAACAAACATTTCAATAATATGAACAATATTAGGGTATGTGACATACATTATGTTTGGTCATATATCATCTCTGGCTTTTAAATGATCAAGAAGAATTTTCAGTATATGAGAATTTTTGGCTGGAGTTTTTCACAGTGACTTAAATTGGATCACTAAACCCAGGTCTTAGCTTATCTCAATATGTATTATAGCTCTCAAAATGTTAGTTTCCTTGATGAATTTTTCCATCTAACACCTTTCTTGTGTCCCACAGGGATCTCATTCTCAGGAATAGAGATGGCTATATCTATCTATCTAGATAGATAGATAGAATACACACATACACACACACACGCACACACATATATCATAGGTAGATGATAGATATCTAGATATCTATAGATAGATATCTGTAGATCTAGATATCTATCTATCTATATATATAAATATATTGTATATATGATATATATATATCATAAATGATAGACACCTATCATCTATATATATATAACCTTTGTCTATATTTTTATAGTCCTTGAAATATTTATAATAAATATTTGTACACATAGTGAAGTGCTATAAAACTATATACAAATTTATATGGGACATGCTTCCTCAACTTTTTAAAGTGTTTGAGTATTTCACCTGGTATTTTCTGGTCAGGATATCTTTCCCCTCATTTATTGCTCTCAATTTTTAAAAAATTATTTATTTATTTATTTATTTGACAGACAGAGATTTTAAGTAGGCAGAGAGGCAGACAGGCAGAGAGAGAGAAGGAATCAGGCTCCCTGCTGAGCAGAAAGCCCGATACAGGGCTTGATACCGGGCTGGTTCCCAAGACCCTGGGATCATGAACTAAGCCGAAGGCAGAGGCTTTAACCCACGGAGCCACCCAGTCACCCCTTAATTTTTAATTTGTAATTTTGCATAGGTAAGTAGAACCACAAAGCTTACATTTCTTTCTCTCTTTCCTTCCCTCCTGGTGGCCTTCCTTAAAATTTATTTCTTACACTTACTAAACATAGGGTTTCTGTGAAAATTTCTAAAGTTTTAGCAAACATACTTTGTAGAGAATAAGAGTTCAAAACTTCTTTCATTTTTTTATTTTTTATTTTATTTATTTTTTATTTTTAAAAAATATTTTTATTAACATATAATGTATTGTTTGCCCCAGGGATACAAGTCTGTGAATTGTCAGGCTTAGACACTTCACAGCACTCACTATATCACATGCCTTCCCCAATGTCCCTAACACAACTACCCTCTCTGTAACCCCCTCCCTCACCAACCCTCAATTTGTTTTGTGAGATTAAAATTCTCTTATGGTTTGTCTCCTTCCTGATCCCACCTTGTTTCATTTTTTTCCTTTCCTATTCCCCAAACTCCCCACTCTGCCTCTCAAATTCCTCATATGAGGAAAATCATATAATAATTGTCTTTGTCTGATTGACTTATTTCGCTCAGCATAATACCCTCTAGTTCTATCCACATCATTGTAAATGGCAAGATTTCATTTCCTTTGATGGCTGCATAGTATTCCATCTTATATATACACCACATCTTCTTTATCCATTCATCTGTTGATGGACATCTAAGTTCTTTCAATAGTTTGGCTATTTTGGACATTGCTGCTATAAATATTTGGGTGCACATGCCCCTTTGCATCACTGCATTTGTATCTTTAGGGTAAATACACAGTAGTGTGATTGCCAGGTTGTAGGGTAGCTCTATTTTCAACTTCTTGAGAAATCTATATGCTGTTTTTCAGAGTGACTACACAAGCTTACATTCCCACCAACAGTGTAGGAGGGTTCCCTTTCTGTGCAACCTTGCCAACATCTGTCATTGCCTGACTTGTTAATTTTAGCCATTCTGACTGGTGTAAGGTGGTACCTCATTGTTAGTTGCATTCGTGTTTCCCTGATGCCAAGTGATGTGGAGCACTTTTTCATGTGTCTGTTGGCCATCTGGATGTCTTCTTTGCAGAAATGTCTGTTCAAGTCCTCTGCCCATTTCTTGATTGGATTCTTTATTCTTTGGGTGTTGAGTTTGATAAGTTCTTTATAGATTTTTGATACTAGCCCTTTATCTGGTATGTCATTTGTGAATATCATCTCTCATTCTGTCAGTTGTCTTTTGGTTTTGTTGACTGTTTCCTTTGCTGTGCAAAAGCCTTTGATCTTGATGAAATCCCAGTAGTTCATTTTTGCCTTTGCTCCTCTTGCCTTTGGCAATGATTCTAGGAAGAACTTGCTGCTACTGAAGTCAAAGAGGTTGCTGCCTGTGTTCTCCTCAAGGATTTTGATGAATTCTTGTCTCACATGAGGTCTTTTACCTGCTTTGAGTCTTTTGTTTTGTGTGGTGTAAGGAAATGGTCGAGTTTCATTCTTCTCCATGTGACTCTCCAGTTTTCCCAACACCATTTGTTGAAGAGACTGTCTTTTTTCCATTGGACATTCTTTCCTACTTTTCCAAGATTAGTTGACCATAGAGTTGAGGGTCTATTTCTGGGATCTTTATTCTGTTCCATTGATCTATGTGTCTGTTTTGTGTCAGTACCATACTGTCTTGGTGGTTACAGCTTTGTAATAGAGCTTGAAATCTGGAATTGTGATGCTACCAACTTTGGCTTTCTTTTTCAATATTCCTCTGGCTATTCAGGGTCTTTTCTCGTTCCATATAAATTTTAGGATTATTTGTTCCATTTCTTTGAAAAAAAAGATGATATTTTGATAAGGATTGCATTAAATATGTAGATTGCTTTAGGTAGCCTAGAAATTTTCACAATATTTGTTCTTCTAGTCCATGAGCATGGAACATTTTCCATTTTTTCATGTCTTCCTCAATTTCTTTCATGAGTACTTTTTAGTTTTCTGAGTACAGAATTTTTGCCTCTTTAGTTAGGCTTATTCCTAGGTATCTTATGGTTTTGAGTGCAATTATAAATGGTATTGACTCCTTAATTTCTCTTTCTTCTATCTTGCTGTTGGTGTGTAGAAATGCAGCTGATTTTTGTGCTTTGATTTTATATCCTGACACATTACTGAATTCCTGTATGAGTTCTAGCAGTTTTGGGGTGGATTCTTTTGGGTTTTCCACATAAAGTATCATATCACTTGCAAACAGTGAGAGTTTGACTTCTTCTTTGCTGCTCTGGATTCCTTTTATGTCTCTATATTGCCTGATTCCTAAGGCTAGGACTCCTCGTACTATGTTGAATAGCAATGGTGATAGTGGACATCCCTGCCATGTTCCTGACCTGAGGGGAAAAGCTGTCAGTTTTTCCTTATGGAGAATGATATTTGCTGTGGGCTTTTCATAGATGGCTTTGATGATATTGAGGTATGTACTCTCTATCCCTACACTTTGCAGAGTTTTGATCAAGAAAGGATGCTGTGCTTTGTCAAATGCTTTTTGAGCATCTATTGATAGTATCATATGGTTCTTATTCTTTCTTTTGTTAATGTATTGTATCATATTGATTGATTTGTGGATGTTGAGCCAGGATGTTGCAGCCCTGGAATAAATCCCAGTTGGTCATGGTGAATAATCCTCTTAATGTACTGTTGGGTCCTATTGCTTTGTATTTTGGTGAGAATTTTCACATCTGTGTTCATCAAGGATATTTGTCTGTAATTCTCCTTTTCGATGGGGTCCTTGTCTGGTTTTGGGATCAAGGTGATGCTGCCCTCATAAAAGGAGTTTGGAAATTTTCCTTCCATTTCTACTTTTTGGAACAGTTTCAGGGGAATAGATATTAATTCTTCAAATGTTGGGTAGAATTCCCTTGGGAAGTCATCTGGCCCTGGGCTCTTGTTTGTTGGGGGATTGTTGATGACTGCTTCAATACCCTTAGTGGTTATGAGTCTGTTCTGGTTTTTTCCTTCTTCCTTGTTCAGTTTTGGTCTTCTATATGTCTATGGGAATGCATCCATTTCTCCTGGATTGTCAAATTTACTGGCATATAGTTGCTCATAATATGCTCTTATAATTGTTTGTATTTCTTTGTTGTTGGTTATTATCTCTTCTCTTCCATTCATGATTTTATTAATTTGGGTCTTTTATCTTTCTTTCTTTTTTTTTTATTTTAAAGATTTTATTTATTTATTTGACAGAGAGAAATCACAAGTAGTCAGAGAGGCAGGCAGAGAGAGAGAGAGGGAAGCAGGCTCCCTGCTGAGCAGAGATCCCGATGCGGGACTCGATCCCAGGACCCTGAGATCATGACCTGAGCCGAAGGCAGCAGCTTAACCCACTGAGCCACCCAGGTGCCCCTTTTATCTTTCTTTTTGATAAGTCTGGACAAGGGTTTATCAATCTTATTAATTCTTTCATGGAACCAGCTCCTAGTTTTGTTGATCTGCTTTACTATTCTTTTCATTTCTATTTCACTGATTTCTCCTCTAATCTTTATTATTCCTCTTCTCCTGCTGGGTTATGATTTCTTTGGTGTTTTTTCTCTAGCTCTTTGGGTATAGGGTTAGGTTGCATGCTTGAGACCTTTCTTGTTTCTTGGGAAAGGCTTGTATTGCTATATACGTTCCTCTCAGGACTTCCTTTGCTATGTCCCACAGATTTTGAACCACTTTCTTTTCATTATCATTTGTCTCCATGAATTTTTTCAATTATTCTTGAATTTCCTGGTTGACCCATTCATTCTTTAGTAGGATGCTCTTTAGGCTCCATTTATTTGAGTTCTTTCCAACTTTCCTCTTGTGATTGAGTCCTAGGTTTCAGAGCATTGTGGTCTGAATATATGCAGGGAATAATCCCAGTCTTTTGGTACTGGTTGAAACCTGATTTGTGACCCAGGATGTGACCTGTTCTGGACAATGTTCCATGTGCACTAGAGAAGAATGTATATTCTGTTGCTTTGGGATGGAATGTTCTGAAAATATCTGTGATGTCCATCTTTTCCAGTGTGTCATTTAAGGCCTTTATTTCCTTGTTGATCTTTTGCTTAGATGATCTGTCCATTTCCGTATAGGGGGTATTAAAGTTACCTACTATTATTGTATTATTGTCAATGTGTTTCTTTGATTTTTTTATTAATTGGTTTGTATAGTTCGCTGCTTCCATGTTAGGGGCATAGATATTTAAAATTGTTATATTTTGTTGGACAGACCCTTTAAGTATGATATAGTGTCTTTCCTTTTATTATAGTTTTATTATATATATATATGTCTCTTATTATCATTTTTGGCCTAAAATCTAATTTATCTGATGTAAGGATTGCCACCCAAGCATTCTTTTGATGTCCATTAGCATGGTAAATTGTTTTCCACCTCCTCAATTTAAATATGGAGGTGTCTTTGGGTCTAAAATGAGTTTCTTGTAGACAGCATATCAATGGGTCTTGTTTTTTTTTATCCATTCTGATACCCTGTGTCTTTTGATTGGGACATTTAGCCCATTTACACTCAAGGTAACTAAGCCCATTTACACTCAAGGTAACTATTGAAAGATATGAATTTAGTGTCAATATATTGCCTGTAAGGTGACTGTTATTGTATGTTGTCTCTGTTCATTTCTGTTCTGTTATTTTTAGGCTCTCTCTTTGCTTAGAGGACCCCTTTCAAGATTTCCTATAGGGCTGGTTTGGTGTTTGCAAATTCTTTTAATTTTTGTTTGTCCTGGAAGCTTTTTATGTCTCCTTCTATTTTCAATGACAGTCTAGCTGGATATAGTTGGCTGCATATTTTTCTCATTTAGTGCTCTGAATACATCATTCCAATTCTTTATGGCCTGCCAGATCTCTGTGGGTAGATTTGCTGCCAATCTAATATTTCTACCATTGTATGTGACAGACTTCTTTTGTTCCCTGAATGCTTTCTGTACTTCCTTCTTGCTTTAGGATTTTCTCTTTGTCCCTGAGACTGTGAGTTTTACTACTAGATGATGTGGTGTTGGCCTATTTTTATTGATTTTGAGGGGTGTTCTCTGTGTCTTCTGGATTTTGATGCTTGTTCCCTTTGCCAAATTAGGGAAATTCTCTGTTATAATTTGCTCTAGTACACCTTCTGCTTCTCTCTCTTCTTCCTGGATCCCAATTATTCTAATATTGTTTAATCTCATGGTGTCATTTATCTCTCAAATTTTCCTCCTCATGGTCCAGTAGTTGTTTATCACTCTTTTTCTCAGCTTCTTTTTTCTCCTTCATTTAGTCTTCTATATAACTAATTCTCTCTTCTGCCTCATTTATTCTAACAGTAAGAGCCTTCACTTTTTATTGCATCTCATTAGTAGCTTTTTTTTAAATTTCAACTTGGTTATATTTTAGTTTTTATTTCTCTAGAAAGGGATTCTCTAATATCTTCCATGTCTTTTTGAGCCCAGCTATCACCTTGAGAATCATCATTCTGAACTCTATTTCTGACATATTACCAATGTCTGTATTGATTAGGTCCCTAGCCATTGGTACTGCCTCTTGTTCTTTTTTTTTTTTTTTTGTAGTGAGTTTTTCTACCTTGCCATTTTTTCTAGATAAGAATAGATGAATGAGAGAATAAAATACTAAAAGTATGACAAGGATCCCAGGAATATATACACTAACCAAATCAGAAGAGACCCATAAATGGAGGGAGAAGAAAAGGGGAAAAAAGAAAAAAAAAATATATATATATTAGACTGGTGAATAGAAGAGAGCCATCCACTTGACTTTGGGTGTATTTTTGTCTCTTAGAAAAACTACCTCCCAAAATTTTAAAGAAAGAAAAACAGAGGGATGCCTGGGTGGCTCAATCAGTTAACCTAATGCCTTTGGCTCAGGTCATGATGCCATGGTCCTGGGATCAAGTCCCACATTGGACTCCTTGCTTGGCAGGGGCCTCCTTCTTTCTCTCCCTCTGCCTGCCACTCTGTCTGCTTGTGCATATAAATCAATTCTTAAAAAAAGAAAAGAAAAGAAAAGAAAAACATATATATATGTATGTATATATATATACACAAAAAATATGGCTAAACACAATAAAGAGATGCTATATGACTATAAGGATGTAAATTTTAAAAAGTTCTAAAAAAGATTTTGATGAGATAAGTTGGTTGGAAAAAAAAAAAAAAGAGAGAGAGAGAGAATGTGGTTAGGCTGGAGACTAGAATGAAGCCATGTGTTAGATTAGGGTATATTTTGACCTATTAGAAGAAATTGTATCCTAAATTTTTTAGGAAAAAAAAACCCTATATTTTTTATAAAAGATAATGTTAAATGCAATGAAGGAATAAAATATAGACTATAATAATGAAGTTTTTAAAAAGATTTTTTTTTCAGGAATGTATTGTTAAGGTAAACTAGTTAAAAAAAACATTAAAAGAGGAATGAGAAAAAGTTTAAAAAAATAAAGTCAGAAAAAAATAAAATAAAAAAAAATTAACTGTGCAACACGAAAGGAAAATGGGGGAAAAGCCATGAATTCTATGTGTTGCTTTCCCCTAGCTCTGGAGTTCCACTGTTCTCATTGTCAGTAAGCTTTGTCTTGGCTGGATGTTCTTGCTGATCTTATGGGGGATGGGCCTGTTGCAGTGATTCTCAAATGTCCTTGCCTGAAGTGGAATTACACTGCTATTGCCAAGGGCTGGGCTAAGTAATCTGCTCAGGTACATTCTAAGAGCTTTTGTTCCCTGAATGCTTTCTGTACTGTTTTGGAGAATAGGAATGAAAATGTTAGCCTCTCAGTCTCCTGCCTGGAGAAGTTGAGAGCTCAGGGCCCCACTCCTCAGTGTGCCCTTGAAGAGAAGTAGTCAATCACTCCTTTTTCCCTGGTCTTTGGCTGCACTCTGAGCTCACATGGCCCATGACTGAGCATTTCTATCTCTTATACACGGCCCCCTTTGGGTTCTCCAAACCCAGCAGATTCCTGCTGTGGTGCTTCTCCCAGAGGAGGAAGGTAAGTCTACCCAGATCTGCCACTTGTGGGGTCCCTGCTCAACGATCACTGGCCCGACTGTGTCCTGGATCATGGTGTAAGGTAATCTTACCTGAAATCTCACTCTTCAGCTCTGTCTCTGTGGTTGACTTTCCTGCTCCTATACCTGGGAGCTTTGCCATACTCAGATATGCCTGATCTTTCTGTGGCCCTGCAGGACCTGAGACCATACTGTCCCCGTGTGGGACCCCTCTGCCCCACTGCCACTTAGCCTCTGGAGCCATGTCTCTCAGTGAACAGACTTCTAAAAGTTCTGATTTTGTGCTCTACTGCTCTGCCACTTGCTGGGAGCCAACCGCTCCGCCCATGGTCTATCTTCCTGTGGCTTCAGAGTCCCTTCTTTGCACATCCTACTTTTCAGAAGTGGTCAATTTTCTGTTCCTAGAATTGCTGCTCTTCTTCTTTTCTATATCCTGTTGAGTTTGAAGGTGTTTGGAATTATTTGATAACTATCTAGCTTTACTCCTGGGATCTGTTGTCCTTTTAGTATGCTACTCCTCCACCATCCTGTCTCTCAAAACTTCTTTTATAAGTGAATTTTATATTAATATCCTTGACTGATAATGTTCTCTGATTTAATGGTAGTTATCATGTTTTTAATATAGGACTGGTATAAGCATAATCATGCTTCTCAGGAAGCAAGAATTGCTTAATAAGTGAAATAAGATAGAAATATTTGTATTAATTTTCAAAATGCTTTCTGTTTATTTTTGTTGAGAAGAGTATTAGATTTAAAGAAACACCTCATCTACCAATGAAAGAAATAATGAAATATTTATTTTAATGGTCTTAAGAGAATCACTGTATATAGGTATGGTCCACCTATTATTTAATGGTGCAAGGAATTTTGGTGGAAAATTGGTTTCTCTTTCTGGTTTTATTCTTGGCTCACTTGAGGAATTACTTAAACATCTTTAACACATACTCGCACCCTACCCACATACCAAGTGTTAGATGAGAATAGTAACAACTGACAATTGTTGAACATAATGTGCCAGGAAAGATGTTTAATTTGTTCAAATAATACTTCTTTTCTCCTCTTTTCTTTCTGCTTTATTGATATAATTGACATATAACATTCTGTAGGGTTAATTTGTACACTATAATGATTGTGCAGATGTATATATTGTGAAATGACTATCACAATATGTATAACACACCCATTGCCTCACTTAGTTAGAACTGTTTTCAATGAGAACTTTTAGCATCTACTGTCTTAACAACTTTCAAATACATCACAGAGTATTGTTAACTATGCTCACCATGTTGTACATTGCACCCCAGAACTAAATATCACTTCTTTCAATAAAGAAAAAAAAATTGCAGGCAGAGAAAGGCACAGTAATGAATTTTACAATTCACTGAGTTTTGATAAATGTTTATACATATAACATCTACTCAATCAAGATACAGAAAATATCCATCACCCTGTAAGTTCCCTTAAGCCCTTCTAGTCATTCCCCATGCCATATGCAAACTGTTCTGATTACTATCATTTTATATTACTTTCTCTTAGTTCATATAAATGAAATAACATTGCTCATAATATTTCATCTAGAATAATGTTTTCCAAGGCTCACTCTTATTATAGAATTTATAGCTTGCTTGTTCTTTTTTAGCTGCTATATATTTTATGATTTAATATACTACAGTTTATATAACAATTCTGTTATCGAAATACATTTCTTTATAGGTTTTGGCCACTATAAATAAAGCTATCATAGCATTATTCCACATTTCTTTTCATGAACATATAGTTTCACTTCTCTTAGGTAAGTCTTTAGGAGTGCTAATAAAAGGGCTTAAGGTAGAAATATAATTTTACCTTATAAGAAACTATCCAACTTTAAAAAGTCTAATTGTCCCACATCCTCAATAATATTTGGAATTGTCCTTCTTGAAATTTTAGTCATTGTGTAGGTATGAAATTGTATTACATTGTGGTAATGAGTAGCATTCCCTGGATGAATACCGATCTTGGATTTGTTATTTAAGTCTGCACCTCATTTTCTTCACCTGCACCGTGTATTTAAAATGTCACACCTTACAGTGTTGTGAGGACTCAATGAGATATGTATGTACAACCAGTGTCCGATACCTAGTAAGAGCTTAATAAGTCAAAGCCTGAAGAATAACTCTCCAGATTGGGCTATAGCTCTGCAGTCCCCTCCTCTTATTCCCCATGGTTTAAGGCTTCTTTCATGCTCAGTCTACACAGAAGAGTGTTGATTATTTCTGTGCCATTTGTAACGTGGAAGTATAAGAAATATCTTTTGAAACGAGCATGATGTTATACTGTGTATATATATACCAGGGCTGCTCCTCCGTTTTATTGTTTATTTGATACTTACTTTTGAAAATTCAGTAGAGTTGAGACAGCTTACTTGGGCAGCATTCTCAATGTTTTTGTTATGAAAAATTTTTTTCATAAAGCAACTTTTATTCAAGTATCTCCAAAGATAAGTACTACGGTGTTTCTATGTTTTCACTGCACTTTAATCTATTCTGTTATTTGCAGTCTAAAGTATTCCATGGGCTGCTTATTTTACTACCTTTGTATTTCATTATCTGTGATAACTGCTTTGGCCATTGTAACCTCATAGTTTTTCAAAACTTTGTTTCAGATTTGGGGACATTTTGTGTTAGGAATTTAGAAATCAAGCCCTTTCTTCTTGAATCTAAGTGGAGATGCCAGTGAATCTTTCATTAGAACAATAATGAAATTATTGCCTTGCAATAGCTAGAAACTGACAGCTGTTGGGGAGGGAAGTAATTAGGAGAGAGGAAAAATCAAATGAGGAAACAAAGCCAGAGGGGTGACTCTTGTTAAAGAGTCCAAGAAGATGACAATGGAAGAACTAGAGAATAGTAGAGAAAGATCTTTCTGGTCATTTACAGCGGTTACAAGCAAAAGGGCAGAGAATAGTTGTTTAGTGACAGTATGTAGAAGAGAGTGGGCACCTTTGTAATCATATAGCAGAATCTCCTTATCATGGCACAGTACTATTTGAAACAGAATTCAGGTCAGAGCAGGTTCACCTTGCATAAGAGAGAAATGAAAAAGAGAGACAGTAGTAATAGTATATGGACCACAACACAGTATTGTGTTTACAACTCTGCCCCCAGTGTCACTAGTTCTGCTGTTTTCTTGCTGTGTGACTTCAAAGCAAGTTACCTCTGAGAATCTTTGTTTCCTACTGAATATTGGGGATAATATTAATTTCCACCAACAGGTTTTTTCCTGCTCAACAGTGATAATGCATGTAAGTCACTTTGCATATGGCTTGGGATGTAATAACCATATGATGCATCTTAGCTGCTGAAATTACTATATTTGAGAATCTATTCTGCCCTAGATGCTTCACTACACTTTTCATACATTACACTATTTAATTCACTGTTTTATTCTCTGGATAGAAACTAAGCATCTTGTTTGACTCCAAAGTTGTATGTCTTATCATCATATTCCAGTTTGTATCAAATATAAAATAAAGCTTTATTACACATTTTCTAATAGTAGTCCTGCCTTTTTTATGGATGGCAGCAACTCATCAATTTAGTTGAGACATTTAAAAAAGAGAAAAAGAACAAAGATGGGCGGGTACTGTGAAGTGTGTGTGTGTGTATATGTGTGTGTGTAATCTTTGAGATGACCTCATTCTTTTATTTCTGATCCATTCTTTACTTTCTGGCATTACATTGTTTTTAACATTTTATTTTGAGATATTTTCAGATGTTTGGAAAAGAAATTGCAAAGATAGTATGGAGTGGTCTCACAGCTTCATCCAGCTTTCTGTTTTGTTAACATTTTACATAGCCATGGTACATTGATCAAAACTAAGACACTGACACTGGTATCAGACCAGTAACTAAGCTACAAATTCTATTCAGATTTCCCCCAGCTTTTCCACTGATGCTTTTCTTCTTTTCCAGAATGCAGGCCAGTATATCCCATTGTATTTAGTGTGCATGTCTCCTTATCCGCTCCACTTGGTGACAATTTATCAGTCTTTTCTCATCTTTTATAGTTTCAATATTGTTGAAGATTAGTGGTCAGGTATATTGTAGAGTGTCCTTTCAGTTTGCTCTGTCTGATACTTATTTACTCATGGTTAGACTTAGGTCATGGATATAGGGGAAGAATACCACAGAAGTGAAGTGTCCTTGTCATTACATCATATCAGGGAATACATAATGTCAGCATGACTTAATGCTGGTGATGTCAGTATTAGCTTTTGTCAGTTGGTTAAGGTTCTTATAATATGCTCTATTTGGGGCACCTAGATGGCTCAGTGGGTTAAGCCTCTGCCTTTGACTCAGGCCATGACCTCAGAGTCCTGAGATCAAGCCCCACATGAGGCTCTCTGCTCAGCGGGGAGCCTGCTTCCCCCTCTCTCAGCCTGCCTCTCTGCCTACTTCTGATCTCTGTCTCTGTCAAATAAATAAATAAATAAATAAATACTCTATTTGTTAGAAGTTCTAGGTTCTGTAGATACTCAACGAGAGGCGAACTAAGCTCATATCCTAAGGCAGAGATACCAAATAACAACCACCACAGAAATTAAGTTTGAATAAAGATTGCTGCTCTTCCTTTCTCCTGCTTTCTTAAAACTGAGACCAACTGAAGGCTTTTACCCAAAGCATCTGGTGAATAATCTAGAATATCTTCAGAAATTTGGCATGTGAGAAAATATAGTGGCAAAGTTTGTTCTGAACAACGAGTTGAAAATACATGCAGTTGGGTGGTGTTTCTGGTATTTGTTAGGTCAATGAAATATTTTCCCTGCTACACAGTGTTCTGTCTCCTGTTTAAACAGGTCTATTCTTTTGAAACTTATGAGTGATTTTTATTTTTCTATATTTTTTCTATTTTGTTATATACATATTTCTTTAAAAGATTTTTAATATAGTTGACACATGTTAAGCTAATTTCGGCTATACAATGTAGTGTTTCAAATTCTTTATGCATTATGCTATGTTCACCACTCGTGTAGCTATCATCTGTCACCACACAGTGCTATTGCAAGATCATTGACGATATTGCCTCTGCCATGTTCTGACTTACTCATTCTCTAACTGGAAGCCTATATCTCCCACTCCCAACAAAGTCTGTTCCAATCCCCATCCTAGAGAAGTTTGTTCATGAGAGAAATAATAACACAGAAATAATTCACAGTGCTTTGAAATCTTTCTCTGTTTAATTGAATCTATTTTACTCTAAAGTTGTACTATAATTAAGTTGTCATTACAATATCCCTTTCCCTCTATTATCCCTTCCCTTTTGCAGTCTGTTTTAGAACTCTCTCTGCATTGACATTTGCTGACTCTGCTCTCCATATAGCCTATGAGTGGGTATGAATAAACAGCTTTACCTTCTATGGCAGTAACCTTAAGTAGGTGTCTTGTCACAACAGACTTTCTGGTAGTTCATTTAAGTGTGGATCTTCTAACTCACCACTGTAGTTTCTTCCCATTAATATAAATAGGCTAGAAAAATATAATAGTTATAAAAAAACTATGATGGTGAACAGTCTTTGAGGAAAAAACAAAACCATTTTGGGTTGATACTAAACTTGAGCATTAGCATAATGTGCTCTTCTCCATAAAGGTGACACTTGATTTCAGGTAAAGCCCCACATTTGGGGATATAATGTTTGAAGCAGAGGTCCCATATTATAACAAAATTTCACTAATAATAAATGAGAGTTAATAGGCTATTGATGTTTATGTTTATTGGTGAGTTGCAAAATGATTTTTTTCATGAGCTCTGTTACCACGTATTTGCTTAGTTTGGAAGCCAAATGAAAGTCTTTTGTTTGAGTCAGCTGCTTTTTAAAATTTATTTTAAATTTTTAAAATTTTTTTTGTGACCTATAGGCCATGGATGAATAGAACTCTACATTTCTGTTGGCTCTAGAAGTGTTGATAACTGTGAAAATTCTTTTTATAAGCTTCTTTTTCTTTATCACTTCTGAGACTGGAAATCCTTTCCTCTGTGGGTTTGCAAGCAAGACTTAGGCATAGTATCCCATTGTATCATCACCTGTTAAGTGCTTATTATGCTAAGGTTCCAATTATGTGTAGTTTCCAATATTGTGATGGGGGATCTAAAATGACTTAGTGTTAGTGACCTCACCTACTTCAAGAAAGGATTTCTGATCTTTAAATATGTAACAAAAGGTATCTTTGTGATAACATTTAGGCATGCAAAACCCTGAATTTTGAAGGAGATAGTAGGCTTTTGAAAGGCTCCATCTCCAAACCTCAATTACATGCTCTGAATCATTACAAACTTTCATGTGTGAAAGTGAGTACTTTTTAATCTTTGAAGCTTTACTGAAATTGAGGCCGTGAATTGGATTCTGATTCATAAAATGAAAGTTCAAAAACTCTTTCAATAAATGCAATAAAGTGGTATAATGAAATAGCTTAGCAGCTTAGTGTTTTTCCTTTTTTCCTTTGCATGGCTTCTCTTAGCTCAAGACTGTCTACTCTATTTCACAGGCAATACACTTTTGAGAAGCAGTATGTAGGAGAGGTTAATAGTGGAAACTCTTGAGTTAGGTGGCATCAGTTCAGATTTTGTTTCTTCAGCTACTTAGCTGTGTAACTTGGGATCAGCCCTTAAGCTCCCTGTCTTTATCTGCAAAGCAGGGATGATGAGGGCTGTTTCAAGTTAATGTCAGTAAGTCTTAGGACCTGGCACAAAGTGCTGTTTACATATGAATATTACTATAGAGATGTTTACCAGGAGTAGTTTCCTGCCACAACAATATGTAGTGAAACTGATGTTTTGTTTACCTGGCATCCCTCCCTTCATCTATCGGGTGCTCCTTCAGTTTGGAGACCAATCTACTAAGTCTCTTATCTGACATAACGTGTTTGTAAAATTACATCTAAGAAACAGCTCTCCTCTAATCTATGTCTTGCTTAGACTGTTGGTTGAGGTACACTGCCTTCCTCCAGCCATGAGAGCTGTCACACTTGAAATGAAGTCACACTTTTAGTCACACTTGAAATAAAGTAAGGTCCTGCATTTTAGGAATATAACCCTTGACTACTATCATTTACCTGATTCACTCATTAGACTTAAAATTCTGTGCCGTGCTATCTATTTTAAAATTCAGATCATTTTAAAATGTGACAAACTTCAAGTTGTCAGTAATGCTGGTACCCAAAATGGTGGTGATTTCTTCTGTTTATGTAACCTGTTTAGCATTGAATCCCTCTTCCATGCATATCTTGTTAAGAACAGTGTGATTATCATTTACCCTTTACATCTATAACCTGTGACAGATTTTTAAAGAACTTCATGTACACTATGATATATTTTTTCTAAGCATTGAAAGGATAACAAGAGTATATGTTCATGTGCTAATTCTGTTCAGAAAAAAAAAAAAAGTTCAGAAAAACTGATGGTAGTCTTTAGGTATAACTGAACAAAAAAGTTCCTTAAATAGTTGACCCTTGAACAACGTTGGCAGTAGGGATACTGATGCCCATAGAGTCAAACATCCATGAATATCTTTTGACTCCCTGAAAACTTAACTACTAATAGCCTACTGTTGAAAAGAAGCCTTCCCATAACATAAACAATTGATTAACACATATTTATATGTTATATATATTAAATACTGTTATTCTTATAACAAGCTAAAGAAGGAAAATTGTAAGAGAAAATATATTTATAGTATGTGGCATATATGTTGAAAAAAATCCAGGTACATATGGACTTACACAGTTCAAATCTGTGTTTATCAAGGTTCAACCGCAATATCAATTATAGTAAGAAAATAAACCAGTAATGTGTTTTAACTTTGAATGGTTCTATATTTCTGAATCGCCAAAAAAAACCAAACCCACAACACTTTGTACATTTGAAAAACAAAACAAAATTTAAAAAATCGAGGTTTCCTGACACTATAGTAGGAAATTGAATCTTGGATAGGTTGATACCGAAATAATCACAATTGATGCCTTTCAAGGGTAATGTCCCAAAGTGTCTATTTAGTTGTTGCTTTTACCTCTATCTTCACAGTTGTCTTCTCTCCTATTGTTCCTTCAGGCCACCTACTACTCCCTCTACACATATACATCTCCTAAACAGCAGTTTAGGAACATTTGCTGCTACTTGAGCATGCTTCCTAGAAGTCTCAAAGTCTACCTTCTGAAGAAGATCCCTGTAGAAGAAGAATTCAAGACCATTCAAGACCAATTCTACATAAATGTAAGAAACCACTATAATTTTTAGTACAGAACAGTTGCTAACTTGCATGAAATTTGTTAATCAGGTTTTAAGATGGTTGAATTTCAGCATAGATATTGTGGCATGGAATTTTTACATTAACGATTACATCAAGTAAGTGATAATTATCTGAGTGGGCCTTCTAACCACATATTGTAACTCCCTGAGGTGAATATTTTATTTTTCAAAAGACGTGCCTGAAGGATATGCGAGAGCTCTTTATACGTAGGCACAATGGGAATCTGCTTAGATTGTTTGTAGGATATGTACCTAAACCCTAACATATTATCCATTATTCCAGTTTCATTTTCCCTCTCCTTTGAATTAGCTCATTTAACCCCTTAATTTTAACCACTTAATTTTGTTGTTGTTGTTTGTTTGAGTTCAATAAGTCTAGTATACAGATACTGTTTCCCTAATAACTAAAGCAGAAGAGAATGAAGATGGTAAGGAGTGACATTTTTCACTATGTTATCTATGACAGTCTCACTGAAGACCAGGATCAGTCTTTGATGTTATGAAATACATATATGAATATGTATACATGTATGGTTTATTTAACATTTAGCATATTATGCACTCAAGTACTCTTTACCAAATGTTTCACGTGTGGTAATCGCTGTGTTTGGTTCAGTGATACCAAGGTAAATGACACAATCCCTGCCATCAAGGAAATTTTAATCTCTCAGGAGAGATATGAATCTGATATGCTGCCAAATACAATAGACTTCCTATCAAAAAACTTTTGATATGAGATTCACAGTGGTTGTCAGCCTTCACTAGTTTTGATGCTATATATCAACTTTCCCTTCCTTTCCTTAGAAATGTCCGTATTTTTTTTAAAGATTTTATTTATTTATTTGACAGACAGAGATCACAAGTAGGCAGAGAGGCAGGCAGAGAGAGAGGAGGAAGCAGGCTCCCTGCTGAGCAGAGGGGCTTAATCCCAGGACCCTGGAATCACGACCTGAGCTGAAGGCAGAGGTTTTAACCCACTCAGCCACACAGGCGCCCCAAAAATGTCCTTATTTTTTATAAAATTATTGACGTATTCATTTTGATCCATCACATAAGTCATTCAAGTATTTCTAATAACCCTCCCCTTTGAACTGTAATATTGATTTATATGAGATTTGCTTTATCTAAATGATTTATACTCAAAATGTTAAAGTACAACTATTTAAAATAGGAATTCCTGCCCATGGAATGTGCTAAGATACTGAAATATAGTGCAGAAAGACTCAGCTATTTCTGATACTTCTGCTCAGATCTTTGTTCTCATCTCTCTATACCTTGCTTCTCCTTGTGTCTGCCACAGTGCTGTAGTTAATAGGGATCTATCACCATGTATAGGTGGCAATATTCACTAGAGTTGTGGAAAATAGTAGGATGAAATTAGAAGGCACCCGTTGAACCTAGGGGTTGTTCTCAAGGGATAGAAGGAGCAATTATCAAATGATATTAAAAAGAGCAATAATCACAAGAGATGTACTGATCATGACTAGAGAAATACTGAAAGATATTGTATTAGGCCTTGATGTTTTACTGCACTATTTTCTGAGATTTGGTTTTGCTATGATATAATTACTAATGAAGAAAGCTGGAAAATTTGGCAAGATTTATAATAGTGAATCTCAGCACTAACTGGTAGCACATCTTGAAGACCTGGTTTAAAACATGACAGTTATCTGGACTCAGAGAATCTGAGGGCCAGCCACCAGCGCAGCGAAATTCAGCGAGAAAACAGGATTTCTGCGGAGCCAAACTAGCTCATGCTGATGTCGGGAGGGAGGGAGGGAGAGAGGGAAGGCAAAAGCCATGAGGGTTGTTGGTCCCGTGGGAGAGTCCAGAGTCTCAGAGAATCTGACCCAGTTGGTTAAGCATCTGACTCTTGATCTCATGGTTGTGAGCTGAAGCCCTGTGTTGGGCTCCATGCTAGGTGTGGAGCCAACTTAAACAAAGAAATGAAAAACATCTCAAGTATCCAAACAGTCTCCTCTAATAGAGGAGTGATTTTTTTTCCACATTTTTCATACCCCAAAATCAGAGAAGAGGTACAGGTGCCTGTAATTCCCAGTCATCTTCACCACCATTTAAATAGCCCAAGTAGTATACTTTCCAGTTTCTTTCATCTTAATTTTCTTTCATTGTCTTGAAATAATGTTTGTCTCAGGAATCGTTGTACAACATCAACTGTCTGCCTATAAATTGTGAGCTACTTCAGTTCTTTGCTCAGTGTACCAAAAGTATTCTTTTATTTCCATCGTTAAAGGAAGGTGAGCATGTTGGTAGTCATTCCTGCCATTAGGAAATAGATACCCAAGCTAAAAATAATGAGGAAGGTGAACTTTGAATTTCAAATAAGATTGGACAGAGCCCTGAGGAAAGTGCGGAAGGGAACAATATTAATGTCACTAGGGCGGTGACCTTGTTTAATGGCACCTTTTACCCCTGAACTCACTTCTGGAATCTATTATGATGGAAATGGACTTGGCAAATGAGCTCCAAATACATCCACACTTTGAAAGTCAATTCAGCAGGCCTGTGTGGCTCAGTTGGTTGTAAGCAAACTCTTGGTTTTGGCTCAGGTTATGATCTTGAGGTCCTGGGATCCAGGCCTGCATAGGGCTCTACACTCTGGGGAATCTTCTTGAGGATTCTCTCTCTGAGCCTGCCTCTGTTGCACGCTCTCTCTCTCTCTAAAATAAAATTTTAAAAAAGTCATTTCATAACTGCTTCTAACCTGGCCATCAAAAAGTATAACCTCCAGATATGTTTTACTATCTATTTCCATTAAGAGCTTACAATTATTAGAAGGGGAGTATTTTCTGCATATTTCCCCTTGCTGCATACAGTGGAATTATGCGCATCATGGGAGCCCAAGTTGTCATCTGTGCTTATATTTTCCTTTGTCACTTGCTTTCAAAATTCTTCCTTTGTCTTTACAGTTTCTAGATGTTGATCTGAAGTTTATCATATTTGTAGTCTGCTAAAATTTAAAGATGTGGACTAATGTTTTCAACAAATTTGGGAAGTTTGTTTGTTTAATCCAAATATTCTTTCTCATTGTGTGTCTCCTTTCCTAGGACTCCTATTGAGTATGTTGGTACACTCGATATTTTTGCACAGGTATTTTTTGCACAGATATGACCTGAGCTGAAGGCAGAGACTTTAACCCACTGAGCCACCCAGGTGCCCCATCCTAGATCTTTAAGTATTTTGAAAAAAACTTATTGTTTGCCCCAAATGTTACCACATAAAACAGTTATGATGTTAATCTTCCATTATTTTTATTGCAATTCTAATATCGGCCTTTTTTTTTTCCACTGCAAGAGCCCCAGTAATGTCAAATAATGAAAAATCCTAGGAATGGGGCTTTTTAAGGTAGTGTCAGACAAGCCAAATTGTAATACATTGAGTAACAATACTTTGGGAAGAGATGTGTGTGTGTGTAAATATATATATATATATATACATATATATATGTATATATATATACATATATATAGTTTTCTTTCTTCGTGGTGTCTTTATCTGGTTTTGATATCAAGGGAATGGCCTTATAGCATGAATTTGGAAGATTTCCTTCTTTATATTTTTTTGGAAGAGTTTGACAAGAATGGATATTAACGCTTCTTTAAATGTTTGGTGTATGTTTCCTGTAAATCCTTCTGGTCCTGGACTTCTGTTTCTTGGCAGTTTTTTCATTACTAATTCAATTTCTTTGCTGATTATTGGTTTGTTCAAACTTTGTATTTCTTCCTGTTTCAGTTTTGGTAGGTTATATGTTTCCAGGAATTTATCCATTTCTTCTAGATTGTCTACTTTGTTGGTATATATTTTTTCATAATATTCTCTTAAGTGTATTTCTGTGGTGTCTGTTTTTATTTCTCCTCTGTTATTTTTTATTTTATTTATTTGAGTCCTTTCTGTTTATTTCATGATAGATCTGGCTGGAGGTTTATCTATTTTATTAATTTTTTCAAAGAATAAGCTCCTAGTTTCATTGATCTATTTTTAAAAATTCTATATAATTTATTCCTGCCCTAATCTTTATTATTTACTCTCCTCTCCTGGTTGTAGTGTTTATTTATTGCTCTTCCAGTTCCCTTACCTGTAAGGTTAGGTTGTTGGAGATTTTTTTTGCTTCTTGAGGTAGGCCTGTATTGCTATGAAAAGCCCTCTTAGAACCACTTTTGCTGCATCCCAATGATTTTGGACCATTCTCTTTTCATTTTCATTTGTTTCTGTGTATTTTTAATTTATTCTTTTATTTCCTGGTTGACATATTCATTGTTTAGTACCATGATAGTTAAGCTGTATGATTTTGTGTTCTTTCCAGAACTTTTCTTCTGGTTGACTTCTAGTTCCATAGTGTTGTGGTCAGAAAAGATGCATGGTATGGTTTTGATCTTCTTGAATTTGTTGAGGTTTGTTTTGTGAGCTAATATATGATCTATTTTGGAAATTGTTTTATGTGCACTTGAATATGTATTCTTCTGTTTTAGGATGATATATTCTGAAAATAACTTAAATCTATCTGTTCCAATGTGTTACTCAAAACAATTGTTTCCTTGTTGATTTTCTGTTTAGATGATCTCTTCACTGATGTAAGTCTTTGTTTTAAAGTTTATTTTGTCTAGGGGCACCTGGGTGGCTCAGTGGGTTAAAGCCTCAGCCTTCTGCTCAAGTCATGATCCCAGGGTCCTGGGATCGAGCCCGCATCGGGCTCTCTGCTCAGCAGGGAACCTGCTTCCCTCTTTCTCTCTCTCTCTCTGCTTGCCTCTCTGCCTACTTGTGATCTCTGTCTATCAAATAAATAAATGAAATCTTTAAAAAAAATGAAATAAAGTTTATTTTGTCTAACATAAGTATTGCTACTCTGGCTTTCTTTTTCATATCTATTAGCATAATAGATGTTTCTCCATCCCCTCACTTTTAATCTTCATGTGTCTTTTGTTTAAAAGTGAGTCTTAGGGGACCTGGGTGGCTCAGTCAGTTAAGTGTCTGCCTTCAGCTCACATCATGATTCCAGGGTTCTGGGATTGAGCCCCAGCATCAGGCTCCCTGCACAATGTCGAGTCTACTTCTCCCTCTTCAACTCCCCCTGCTTGTGCTCTCTCTCTGTGTCAAAATAAATAAAATCTTTTAAAATAAATAAATAAATAAAAATATTAATGTAGCATATAGATGGGTCCTTTGATTGGAACATTTAAGTCTATACATTCAAAGTAATTATTGATAGGTATTTACTGTCATTTTATTATGTTTGGTGGCTTTTTTTTTTTAACCTGCCAATAATTTATTTTTTTATTCTTTTTTTTTTCCCCAGTGTTCCAGGATCCATTGTTTATGCACCACACCCAGTGCTCCATGCAATACATTCCCTCCTTAACACCTACCACCAGGCTGACCCATTTCCCCACTCTCCTCCCTTCCCAAACCCTCAGTTTGTTTCTCAGAGTCCATAGTCTCATGCTTTGTCTCCCCCTCTGAATTACCCCAATTCACTTTTCCTTTCCTTCTCCTAATGTCCTCCATGTTATTCCTTATGCTTCACTAGTAAGTGAAACCATATAATAATTGACTTTTTCTCTTCTTGACTTATTTCACTCAACATAATTTCCTCCAGTCCTGTCCATGTTGTTACAAAAGTTGGGTATTCATCTTTTCTGATGGAGGCGTAATATTCCATTATATATATGGACTCTGTTTTGTGGTTCTTACTGAAGATTTTCTCTGATTCTTTCTCTCTTTCATGGTTTGCTGACTTTCTTTAGTGAAATATTTGAATTTCCTTCTCTTTATTCTTTGCATATTTATTAGTATTTTTTGATATATGGCTACCATCATGTTTACATATAATCTCTTCTGCATTTGGAAGTCTATATTAAGTTGATGGTCTGTTAACTTTGAGTCCATTCTTTACTCCTCCGCTCCTCATGTGTTGAGTATATGGTTTTATATTTTACATCCTTTTATTTTTTTAATTGCTTGGCTGATTTTTTTTTAAGACATATGCATTTTTAAAGTTTTTGTGTTTCTACCTTTATCTCTTTAGGTCTCTCCATTATACTCAGAGTCCCATTTAAATTTCTTGCAGCGCTCGTTTCGTGTTCATGAACTTCTGTTTTTGTATTTTTTTTTTGTCTGGGAAGCTCTTTATCTCTCTTTCTATTCTGAATGATAGCCTTGCAAAATAGAGCATTCTTGGCTGAAGATTTTTTTCTATCCAGCAATTTGAATATATCAGGCTACTCCCTTCTGGCTTGGAAACTTTCTGCTGAAGAAGCCCCTGCTAGCCTTGTGGATTTTCCTCTAATTAGTTATTGTCTTCTTTTGTCTTTCTGTTTTAAATTTGTTTTTGTATCATTATATTTTCTCATCTTAATTACTATATATATACACATATATATATATAGCATATATATATGTATATATATATATATATATATATAAAAGATTTTATTTATTTACTTGACAGAGAGAGATCACAAGTAGACAGAGAGGCAAGCAGAGAGAGAGGAGGAAACAGGCTCCCTGCTGTGTAGAGAGCCCGATGTGGAACTCAATCCAGGGACACTGAGATCATGACCTGAGCTGAAGGCAGAGGCTTTAACCCACTGAGCCACCCGGGCGCCCTAATTATAATATTTCTTAAAGTGGATCTGCTTTTCTTGATTCTGTTGGAAGTTTGCTGTGTCTCCTGGATCTGGATATAATTCCTTCCCCAGATTATGGAAGCTTTTCAGCTACTATTTCTAGCAAAAATTTTTTGCTCCCTTTTGTCTTTCTCCTTCTCCTGGGACTTTTATAATATGAAAGTTATTAAATTTGATGGAGTCACTGAGATCCCTAAGTCTATTCTCATTTTGCATTATTTTTTTTTCTCTTTTTTGTTCAGCTGGATTACTTTCCATTGATCTGTTTTCTAGGTCATTAATTTTTTGTCTGCTTCTTCCATCTTGCTGATTATTCCATCAAGTGTGTTTTTCATTTCATTCATTATACCCTTTATCTTTGCTATGTTGGTTCCTGAAGGTGGCTCTGTGCTTATGCTGAGGGGGTGGGAGGGAAGTGGATGGGCCTGTTCTTTTGTTTCAAGACTTATCACTCAGTGAATACTGTTTCTCTGGAATGGGCTCTGAGATGAACAAATAACCTCCCTACTGTCTCCCAGACACTCTTCAGATCACTTTTTCCCTGCTGTGTGTCTGCAGGTTGTTTGCCTGGCTTCTCTCCAAGAACAGCACAATGTTCTCTGGGCTGTATCACAGCCAAGTGGGCTGACCTTTAAAACTCTCTAGACTTTAAGCCCTAGGAGTTGCCCGAAGTCATAAAATTCAACCCCTTTTGGTTTCCAAGCCAATTGCTATTCCTTTTTTCCTTTTGTTCCCCTTTGTGCTAGTCTGTATCTAGTCCTTCTCTGCAACTGTAACTCTCTCCCTACTTCAGTGACTACCATCTGTCTCTCTCCCAAATCAGTGCTTCATACCTTTTTCAATGTGGCCTTTTCTTTACTTTTAGTTATGAAGTTTATTCTGCCAGTCTTCAGGACAATTTCTGAGGTATTTTGGATGACTTAATAGTTACCTAGTTATATTCATGGGATGTAATGAGCCTAGACTCCTCCTATCCCACTATCTTCTTAACCTTTCCCAGCTTCCATATTTTTAAGGCTGTTGGGTTTTGTTTAGTTTTTATTTATTTTTTAAAAAGATTTTATTTATTTATTTAACAGAGAGAGAGATCACAAGTAGTCAGAGAGGCAGGCAGAGACAGGGGGGAAGCAGGCTCACCACTGAGCAGAGAGCCCGATGCAGGTCTTGATCCCAGGACCCTGGGATCATGACCTGAGTCAATGGCAGAGGCTTAACCCTCTGAGCCACCCAGGTGCCCCTTGTTTAATTTTTAAAGATAAAAATTAAAATTTAAAGTAGAAATTGCCATTTCTACTCTGGATGGCTCATTCGATTAAGCCTCTGCCTTCAGCTCAGGTCATGATCCCAGGGTCCTGGGATCAAGCCCTGCATCGGGCTCTCTGCTCAGCAGGGAGCCTGCCTCCACTTCTCTCTCTGCCTGCCTCTCTGCCTACTTGTGATCTCTGTCAAATAAATAAATAAACTCTTAATAAAAAGGATACTGCAGAAGTTAAGAGAAATGATTGAGAATGTGACAAATTCAAATACAACAAACTGTTGTTTGCTATTTTTAGTTTAATTTAGCCTTCTTTACAAAAAAATTCTGCTCAGATTCTTACAAGCTTGTATTAATTCTCAAACATTTGCTTTCAGGGATTTTGACCTGTGTTCTTAATTGCTTTTATGGAGAAGCAGGTTTTTCTAAAGGTTCTTATTCCATTATTTTGGAAGTATGTCCTGGATTATAGAACTCATAATTTTTAATTCTAATATCACTTTGGTTATTTAGGGAACCAAGTCAAAACCAAGAGGCCCAGAGTTCTATTAGTCTACCTGATGAATTTTCTGAGATCCTCAGGGTTTTAGACACACCTCTAGTTATTTTTTTTAGCTGAACACAGAAACATAATTAATAGCCTTAACTATTACTACAGTTATTCTGAAATCCCCATTTCGGGTGGAGGGCAGCAAAGTGGTAACATTTGAAAGCCCCATGAGAGGAAGGCAAATTATTAGTGGGGAAAAATATTGATTAAGAATACTGTAACAACTTAGGGAAAAATTACAAATACTGCTATTTCTACTCTGGGAATTATACTTTAACTAGCCCTACCACATTTTTTCCATGGATAAATTTTGTTACACTAGAGAATGTGATTGCTAATGTGTTTTTGAGATAAATCTAAATTATAAATGCATCCTAGCCTTCATTAAAAAACCATCAATGTTCAGGTTCCTGCTTTGGTAATTATACCCTAATATATACTATTCATTATAGTAACAGTCCCTTCATTACCTTTCCTTATGAGTTCATGAATATCTGTTGATGCCATGGGGTTGTCTCCCATTTAATTGTTGCATGCTTACATTACATAACACATTACATTCCAAAGTGTCACTAGTATGTTGAAACTTTTTTTTTCACGAACTTCTTATGTGTAAGGGAGATTTCACCTAGGGTGAAGAATGGTAGAACTTTATTTTAACAAGAGTTTGATTTTAATCACATGCTGCACAAATAAATAGGAGGAGCATTATTGAGAAAAGACACGTGTGTCTCTGGTATAAGTTATTCTTTCATAAACTTCCTTGAAGATCTTTACAACTTTGAGTAGAATAAAAAGGCATAAAATATATTTTCAAAGGTGGCATTAAAAAATTAAGTGGCTTCCTGATGTGTTTAATTTTTAGTGACTTATTTAGAACTTTCCAACCATTGCTTTGTAAATGTTCTTGTGTTATCTAACATATGTCTAATTTCTGAGATCCTACTGTAAATAAGAGGACATGTCTAAGTTCTTTGTTGTTTGAATTTCTTCAAGGGTAATTAGAATATCCTATAGGCTCTGAAGTTGTTTCTTCACGAACTAGAGCTTCAACAAAACAATCAGGTAAAAACAATTAGATAATTAGCAATGTATATCCTTTGTAACCTAGGTTCTGAATTAACTTTAAATTATGTTGCAATGCACCAACTGGCAATTTTTTATGGCTTAATCAGTATTACTGCTCACATTATTAGTATACTCTAGGATCACAAAATTTAAATTGAATTTAAACAAAATTCTTTCTATACTCCTAGGAGAGTTAACAAACATAAAACAAATATGCCTCACCTTAACCATAAGAACTATTTTCTTGCCTAATTTCCCCATGGTAATAGTACTCATTGTTGTAAAATAACCCAATTGAGCATGGCATTCTCACCTAATGGGTAATAAATTTAAATTTAAAATTTGTCATTTACATTTGCTTTAGAAAATTTGACCCATTGTCTTGTCCTCATGGTTAATATAGCATGATATAAACAAAAACAGGGCCTTTACAAATTGGACTCCCATTATATAAGACTGACTTAGAGAAAGAGTGATTATGCCCACTATTTTGACAATTGTAAATTCAATCTTATTTTTAGACCTGGAAGGAATGAATAGTATCTCATAACATTGCTGTTGTGGTCTCACCTATCAGGGCCCCATACTCAATATTACTGAAATAATTTTTTTTTTTCAATCAGAAGCTAGTAGATACTTAGCAGTCATGCTTTGTTCATATCTATTTCAATAGCTTCTAAGCTGCAGTTTGACTTTGTCAAAGGGACACCAAAGCCTTTAACCAGCTACCCTGAAGCAGACAATTTAATTAGTACAGGGAAATTTAAAAACATGAAATATACATAAAGTTAATAGAATACTCAGACTCAGTTCTAGGTCACTTATTTTTGGCAGGAAACATTTAGTGATTTTTTTCCTTTTCTCTTTGCCTGGATCTTTTGAGGGCTTCACTTCTGAGGGCCATCAAGAGTCCTTATCTGGTTTTAATAATTAATTTCACAGATAACTGGGGGGAAATGGTGAGGTGAGAGTGTAGAGAAGGCTGTTACAATTAGGCATTAACTAGGAAAATTTTCTATCTCTATCCAACAACACCTTTTAAATGTCTATAAAGGCTAAAATCTCCTTTTAATCACAGTATTTAGTTTCTAGTGGCAGAATAGTTGACAATAATGACTGTCTTTAAGTCCTGCTCTTTGATCAGTTCTTACTCTGTGATCTGGCCAATTTCCACAAAATAAGAATAAACAAATTAGGAAAATATTCTATTTGACAGTTGCCACCAGAGTGCTCTATATCCAATGCAGTAAAACACAGAAAAGAAGAAAAATAGCATTTCCATAATCATGGTATTTGTGAGTCTTCCTAGAGAAGATAGTTGGGCAATATATTGAAGAATAAGTAGGAGTTTACCTGATTTGGAAGAGAGGAATTTGGAACATGAGAAGGCTAATTGGTAAACAACAACTGAATGGTGTATGGGCATCTGTCTGTGATACAGGAGGCCAGCGAGCAGTAAGTAGTTAGAAATGATATAAGGCCAGCAGAGGGGCACAGCTAAACAGTGAGGTTGGTGAGGACCATGGAAAAGGTAAAAAAAAAAAAAAATCCACTATCCATGTTTCTCCTGGTGCTGTCTGTTAACACTGGGCAGCTCAGTCATACCAGGTTAGTCCTCAACCTAGGGGAGAAATCTCCAGTGAACTAGGAGAGGGTTCAAACCCTTTGGTGAGTGATCTCTCTGTCCACCTGGAAGACTCAACTCTGGTTATCTGCATGGAGAACCCTATTTACCACCTGAATGTAAATACCATTTTCTCAGCACCTTCATTTGGCCAGGCTACAAGTAGAGTCCTAGATCCATTGAACGATGCCCCTTTCACCATAGTCTCATGCAGAAAAATACATACACACACATATACACACACAGTTAAATTATTTCATGGAGCTTAAAATATAATGGTTTAGGTAAATTCTTAAATGGATAAGAAGAAATTGAGGCAAGGAATAAGGAGGGCTGGGCGGGAGAGAATAGTTGAGACTAGAACTACTCAGCCTCCAGGTTAAAAATTGGTTTATAATTAAAATGAATTTTTTTAAAACTATATGGATTCCCAAGTCCTGTTTTTGTCATTTATATATTGTGTGATAGTAAGAAAATTAATATCTGTGAAAGATTTATTTCCCCCTTCACTGTAATAGTGAGTAATAATACAGGATAATTGTGAGTTTTTTTTAATTTTATTTTTTATTTGTTTATGTACTTGAGAGAGAGGGAGAGAGAGCAAGCAGGAGGAGAAGCAGAGGGAGAGGGAGAAGCAGGCTCCCCACTGAGCAGGGAGCCCAATGAGGGGCTCAATCCCAGGACCCCAGGATCATGACCTGAGGCAAAGGTAGACACTTAACCCTTTTGAGGTACCCAGGGCCCCCTATGGTGAGTCTTCATTATAAAATATACAAAATAGCTATTTTAGTATTTAGCTCAAAAGAGACAAATAGAACTTGCTACTTAAATAACTTGGTCTGCCAGGAGATTCCCTCTTTCATTTCCTTCCTTCCTTCCTCCCTTCCCCCCTCCCTTGCCCCTTCCTGCCTTCGAGTGTCCATGTGTGCCAATATGGGGGGAAAGGGCTGAGGGAGGAGAATCTTAAGGAGTCTCCATGCCCAGCGAGAGTCCTACATGATGCTCCATCTCACTACTCTGAGCTCCTGATGGAAGCCAAAATCAAGTCAGAAGTTTAACAGGGTTAGCCACACAGGCACCCCTGATTTTTCCCAATAGTAATGGGGTCCTTGAAAAATATTTCTTCCAAGAGAGAAGAAACCACACAAAGCTTCAGAATGCTTGTGTTTGATTCTTAGTTACAGTCTCATCTCATGGCCAATGAGGGAAGAGACATGAACAGCATCTGCCTCTGCTGGAGAGGCTCTTGCCATTTCAGTTGGTATGTGGTTGCTTTCTCTCCTTCCATTATGAAAGTTAGAATGAAAGGTAATCTCATTAGTACAGGCTACTTAATTTTAAATCTAGTTTGTTCATCTTTATTTTCATCATCTGTTTACACTTTCAATAAATGAAATGAATATTAGCAAAAAAAAAATTGTGGGAGCCTTCCTCGTGGGAGTATGTGAAATTCCCCTTATTTTATGATACCGTCATCTATGTGGTCAAGGGAAACAGTAGGGGCAGATATTCAAGGGCAGTCATATTTTCCATAGAGTAGTATAAAGCTTAGGATAACACAACCTTGTGCTTTTCCATCAATAATTTTTTTCCTGCTTAAAAAAGATTTCAAAAATCAAGGTGAATTCCATTAAGAAAACTTTATTTACTAAAAGAAACTTCACTTTGTTTTAAAAGTATGAACATTGTCACCCTTTATGAAGTGACTGCTAATTATATTTTTGTCTAACAACAAAACATTTTTGCAACATATCAGTGAATTTGCAAATTGCTAAGTCAAGAATTAATTTACTAAAACTATATTTTTCATTGGCTTTTCCAGTATTATAGTGTTAGGTGCTTAAGTTTATAAAATGCTTGAAATAAAGCCCATATGCTTTAGTTGCTTAGTAAGCACAAGCTTTTTTTTTTATCTTTTTTTTTTTTTGCATTTGCACCAGCTTGCATTCCCACCAACCGTGTAGGAGGGTTCCCCTTTTCTCCGCATATTTGGATTACAAATTAGAGGAGCTTTTGCTTTACACTTAAACCTACTGGCAAATAAACCTAATCTTTTGTAGAAATGAATGTCCCATTTTTTTTTTTAAAGATTTTATTTATTTATTTGACAGAGAGAGATCACAAGTAGGCAGAGAGGCAGGCAGAGAGAGAGAGGAGGAAGCAGGCTCCCTGTTGAGCAGAGAGCCCGATGCGGGACTCGATCCCAGGACCCTGAGATCATGACCTGAGCCAAAGGCAGCGGCTTAACCCACTGAGCCACCCAGGTGCCCCTGAATGTCCCATTTGAGGAGAAAATTTTGACTGAGAAAGTGGAAAATGTGGGGGAAATTATTAGGTTTTCAACTGGTATATAAAGTTGGTCATGATTTTATAGACTGTGGCTAATAAGGGGCAAATAATGTCAGCATCATTCCTCATGGTGAAGGTATTTTCTTTGTCATTTCCTATGGCTTATCCCTTAGACAAATCTCAATTGTCACTGTTGATGAAAAGTGATCTGTAAAATCTAAATTAGTGAATTAATTTGGACGATATTAATCAGACTATGAAAATGTCCATGTTCTCATTTGGACTAACTGTTTAGGATTTCTTATAAAAATTATACACATAATCTAAAACTCCGGAGAGTTCTCAAGGCAGGAGGATCTTGTCTACCCAACTGAGCATTTGATTCTGTGCTCAGTCATTGCTTGTACATACATGGGTGAACATGTATCTTCTAAATTGAGCAACAAAATTACTAGAAGATGTCACTAGACGACTGAACTTAATTTCTATTAAAAGATTGGCACCCTTGCAAGTTTTAGAGGAAATAAACTCTTTTCTGCTCTCCCTTTGACTAATGAAGTACTCTGTAAAATGATGACTGAGTCAAGGATATGATGTGGATATAAAATAATTGCTTTATGCTGTGACCCATGAAAATTAACTCAGTTAAGTACCTTTAGATTTAATATGTAGTATAAAATAATAGCAAAAGATTACCTATTTTATTACATAGTGGTGTAGTAGAGTGTGCTTAAGGGGAGAGATATAGCTTATCTCCCATGTCCCTTTTCCCTCCTCTCTTCTGCCTTGTTTTCCTTAAAAAGGAAGGAAGGAAGGAAGGAAGGAAGAAAGGAAGGCCTTCAATAAAGATCCTTGCCTTCAATAAAGATTCTTTCTTTCTTTCTTTCTTTCTTTCTTTCTTTCTTTCTTTCTTTCTTTCTTTCTTTCCTTTGTTTCTCCCTCCCTTCCTTCCTTCCTTCCCTCCCTCCCTCTTTCCTTTTTTTAAATTTTTAAATTTAAAAATTTTTTTTTATTTTCCCCCCTCTTTCTTTTCTTTTCTTTTCTTTTCTTTTCTTTTCTTTTTCTTTCTTTCTTTCTTTCTTTTTTTTTTTTTTAAAGATTTTACTTATTTATTTGACACAGAGAGAGGGAGAAGCAAACACAAGTTGGGGAAGTGGTAGGCTGAGGAGAAGCAGGGCAGGCTCCCCGCTGTGCAAGGAGCCTGAGGCAATGCAGGGGCTTGATCCTAGGAGCCTGGGTTAGATCCCGGGACCCTGGGATCATAGCCTAGCCAAAGGTGGCGCTTAACTGACTGAGCCACCCAGGAGCCCCCTCCACTTCTTTCTTTCTACTAGATCTCTCTTTGAGCCACTTTGACCTATAGTCCCTATATCCCCTCCACCCCCAGCCACTGTTGAACTTATTCACACCAACTGAAACACCGCAGGCTGCCATTTTAATTATGTGCTTACTTACACTCTAAAATCATTTATCCTCCCTAAATATGCCTTTTCCTTTCTGGTCTGATTCTTAGTAAACAACGGTATTCTCTGCTCAGAAAGTAACTCTAGGTTCCTCCCCCCAACTTCTGGGCAAGAATCCTAAGATTCCTACTTATGCTATTTCCTTCTAAAATCTATCCCGTCCCTTTCTTTGTTCATACTGTAAATACCTAGTTTGGCTCTTTATTAAGCCTTATATGAACTATTGAAATTCTCTCTAAATGATTTCCCTATCAGTCTCACATTTTTAGTCAACATTGCTCTCCAAATTGCTGCAGAACGGTCTTTCCAAAAGGCTAATAAAATCATGTAGCTCACTTGCTTAAAATCCTACCAAAAAACCTCATCTCCTTCAGAAAGTGTTCCTTGTACATCAACAGGCCCTGCCTGCCCTTTCTATCTCATTTCTTAAAACATACCCACTGACACGCTAGGCTTCAGCTATGCCAACCTAAATGAAAATCCCTTAATTTTGACACTCACACCTAGATATTTAAACCCATAAAGTTCCATTTGGATGAAAGTGCTATCTCAATCATTGGGAATACCAGTATTTTATCATTTAGTCTGCATACTATAATTGCAAATTTACTCTTCTATCACATTTCTCTCAAATATTCTTCTAAATTCCTAAATTTTTCATTTTTCTTAGTTCTTTTTGGTCAGGTTTTTCCCCCTTTAATTTTAGTAAGTACATTTTTTTTTTACATTTTTGCTTTCTATGGCCTTTAAAAGAAATCTTTGCCTACCTAAAAGTTATGAAGAAGGTCTGCTGTGTTTGCTTATTCTTAAAAGCTTTATAGTTTTAGCCATTAAAATTAGGCCTATAAATCTCAAATTAATTTTTGCATATAGTGTGAAATAGTAGTGAGTGTTTATCTTTTTCCCATATGAATATCCAGTTATTTCAGCACCATTTGTGAGAAGGATGTCTTTTCCCAATTGGTTACTTTATTTATTATTTTATTTATTATTTTTTATTATTTGGTTTCTTTACCTTGAGGGAATTTTGATGTCAGTGCTCCAAATTTGGTCTTATTTTTCTCTAATTTTCTTTTTAAAAAATGCTCAGGGAGTTGTATATTTCTAAATATTTTAGAATGAACTTGTGAATTTTCACAAAAACCCTTGTTGAGACTATCATTGGACTTATATTGTATGATGTGATAAATGCTTTTGGAAATTTTTATTGCCTTCCTGAACACAAACACTTCTTTAGTTTGTATTTTGCTTGACTTCTTTCACTGGTCTCTTAAGATCTGCTTAATGATATTATCTTGTCCCCCTACTTTAGTCATTCTGATTAATTCCCCAACATATTTTGTCCTTTTTTTTAAATGTCAACTTAGTGAGCATTTCCTAAAATTATTTATTTAAATGTTACATAGTAATTATACCTATTCCAATATTCCCACCAGCAATTTTAAATTTGGGGGGAATCTCTACATTCCATTAATCATGAATTTCCATAGGTTTACCTCCATGATTTTCTCACATTTATACCTGTTCTCCCATTGCCACTGAACGTGACCTAGATACATGATCTCCTCATCTCTCAACTTTTTCCTCCTTATTTTATCTTTGTACCTACTGCCAGACCAATTTTCCTAAAGCAAAGTTCTCTTTGTATTACCATCTTGAATAACATCCTTTGATCGCTCATTACTTGCCTATAGAAGACACAAATTCCTGAGTTTTAAGTTGCAAAAACCCAAGCATGTATAATCTCATTTAATCATCATAGTGAATCTGTTGTTATTCTAAATTTATAGATGTGGAAATTGAGATTTTGAAATGCTAAATAGTTTCCCAAAGTTATGGAGCTATTAAGTAATAGATATTCCCACCCACTGTTATGATAACATCACTATACACTCTTTTAAAGCAAATCATAAAGAAGACTGATGTTCACAATAGGAAATGTACATATACATACATATACATATATACACATATACACATATATACATATACATATATAGACACATACAAATACATACATATACATATACACATATATATGTATACATACATATACATATTATACATATACATACATATACATATATATACATATACATATATATACATATACATATATACGTATATATATACCATGAATAGAAATCTTACTACTATATATGTAGTGTATATATGTATATATGTATATGTATATATATGTATATATACATACTATATATGTATATATGTGTATATATATATATACGTATATATACGTATATATGTATAACTTACAAATAACCGATAAACTCATTGATATCCTGGCTGCCTTTTCTTTCTTTCTTTTTAAGATTTTATTTATTTTTTGACAGAGAGAGAGATCACAAGTAGGCGGAGAGGCAGACAGAGAAAGAGGGGGAAGCAGGCTCCCCGCTGAGCAGAGAGCCCGAAGTGGGGCTTGATCCCAGGACCCTGAGATCATGAACTGAGCCAAAGGCAGAGGCTTTAACCCACTGAGCCACCCAGGATCCCCCATGGTATATTTTGATTAACAAAAATTCTTAAGTAAAATTCTTTACTTTATTACCTCCTGGTTAGCACATTTTGCATCTTGTTTATAAACTCTGTGCTTATCAAGGTCATGAAAATACTTGCTTTTATAAAACTTTTATCATTTCATTTATATTTGTACCTATGGCCTATCTAGAATTTTTTTTTTTGGATTTTATTTATTTATTTGATAGACAGAGATTACAAGTAGGCAAAGAGGCAGTCAGAGAGAGGAGGAAGCTGGCTCCCTTGCCGAGCAGAGAGCCTGATGTGGGGCTCAATCCCAGGACCCCGGGATCATGACCTGAGTCAAAGGCAGAGGCTTTAACCCACTGAGCCACCCAGGCACCCCCTTATTAGCCTTTTCAATTCATTGTATTTATGAAGATTTATAGATTATCATGCAGTATCTTTCCTCAATGATAATTTTTTAATCAAAATGGAAAGATTGACATTTTCCTCCTATGATCCTTAGTTCATTCTGAAATTAGTCAGACCTGAAATAAGAAGAAAGAAGTATTTAAAAGATTATACACTGATATATTTAGATAAATCTATGTTGTGTAAATATGACATTAATAGAGTTGAACTTCAAAGAAGCAAAATGAATCACTCTGAGTATGCCACCTCCGGTAAGAGTCAGAGGTTTCTTTTGTTATAACTAACAAGAGAAATAAAAATGAATAAAGTCAGCAGAGAAGAGAAAGATATGAAACAGAGCAACATTATAGTTTTGGGAAATGGATCTGTCTTTTGTAAGCAGAGGTAATAAAACAGTCAAGTAGGAAAAGGACACAAGAATAGAATGAAACCCTGCTTATTAGATGAAGGAGACCTGCGCTTTCTCAAACTACGGTATTTTCTTCCCCTCTAACAAATAGAAAGGTCAAGTCTTGAGACTTGAAGTGTAGATATAACTGTGCAATATGTCAGAATTTGTAAGTGAAGATAAATGGAAAATAACCAGGTAGTAATGAAAGAGAATAAGCTACAGTGTCTTATTCTCTTATTCTGGATACTGGTCATTGCATGGGTGGGTTTGGAGTGGCTTACAAATTGGAGCTGCAGAAAAATAAAATGAGTTTTCATTCACAAGTGGCTTTTAGTAACCAATAGAGAAGATATTTGCAAGTGTGTATATATTGTAGTACTAGACTCCCCACTGCCAGTGTGGAACTTGAAAGAAAGGAAAAGGGGAAAACATGATACCAAGAGTAGTATATACATACTAACATACATATGCCAAACAATATTGCCTTTCCTCTGGGAGGTAGGTCATGAGATTCCTCAGACCAATAATTGACAGATTCCTAAGAGAATTGTTTCTTCCCTTCCATAGTCATGCATCTGTACAAGTTGCTGCCATTATTATGAATAACTGTTATAACTTTTGTAGGAAAAGAACAAGGCTGACTGGGAACTGAGAGTTGAAGATGAAAATGGCAGTAGAATTTTCTGTGTTTTTTGTCTCATAAAAGTTATGTTCAATATTATTACATTACGCAATGTAGACAGCTTCTGAAATGGTCATAGTAGTAAAGTAGTAAAGTTGTAAAGTTGTAGTAATAGTAGTAGTAGTAGTAGTAGTAGTAGTAGTAGCAGCTGCATTCAGTCCAATCTAAATCCTTCTAAAACATCCCTGATAATTCATTGCTGACCTACACTTGAATGCTTCCAATATAGAAAAATTGTTGCTGACTAGAGTAGTTAGTCATCTTTGACCTAGACAATTTTTGATTACTGAACACAAGGGTTCTACCAAACCAAAGACCAATGCCTGTGACTCCTTATTATTAGCTTAGGTCTAGCTAGACAAAGAGTTGCTATGTCCTCTCTCTAATTTTTCACAAATCTTTCAGCCTATAGTCTAAAAATACCTAGTTTCTTTTAATTACATTTTAACTCACTGTGCCATCCAGGCACTCCTTTAATTACATTTTTAATAATATGTTATTAAATTTCTTCACCATGCTAATGTTAATGATATGCATCCTTGTTAGTATGTCTATTCTTCTTCCAATACAGGAGCATAACTAATACTTTATGCTATTTTAAGTTTCATGCTTTTTATGAAGTTTCTTACAACTATTTTAATCTCTACTAAAATTCTCTTTATTGAATCTTCTATGTATAGTGTAAAACCTATGTAAAATAAGTTCTATAATTTCTAGAAATTAAGGTAATTAATGCTAGTGTCCATAAAATGCAACAAAAAACAAATTTCAGTAGCTTTATAGAATAGGAGTCTATTTTTAACTCATTCTGAATCCAGTGAAGAAATTGCTGGTTGGGTGTTTTTTTTTTTTTTTTTTAAGGAATCATGTCTCCATTTATTAACTAAGGAATCCAGGCTCCTCCTCTCTGGGCCATTACCCAGAGGTTCCATGGCTATGACCAAAGGGGCATTGACAGAGTTCCTGGGTGGCTCAGTTGATTGTCTGCCTTTAGCTCAGGTCATGATCCCAGCATCCTGGGATCCAGTCCAACATTGGGCTCCCTGCTCATTGGGGAGTCTGCTCTTCCCTCTAACTTTTCCACTGCTTATGATCTCTCTTTCTCTCTCTGTCAGGTAAATAAATAAAATCTTAAAAAAAAAAAAGGAGGGGCGCCTGGGTGGCTCAGTGGGTTAAGCCGCTGCCTTCGGCTCAGGTCATGATCTCAGGGTCCTGGGATCAAGCCCTGCATTGGGCTCTCTGCTCAGTGGGGAGCCTGCTTCCTCCTCTCTGTCTCTGCCTGCCTCTCTGCCTACTTGTGATCTCTCTCTGTCAAATAAATAAATAAATAAATAGAGTAGAATTGACAGAATACTAAGACATGGTTTGAAACTTGAAGCTAAGCTTGAAAATAGTATATATTATTTCCATCCACCTTTTGCTGACCAGTATTAGTCCTTCTCTCAAACACATGATTCAGTTTGGGGAAGCAAGATGACCAGAGGAAAGTAAATGAATAATGAAGAGTACAACACTTGAGAACACTTTCTGGATGAAGAAGAATTTGAACTAGCCATTGAAAGATTAAAAAGTATTTCATTAGGTGGTAGGAAGTATTCCTGGTGAAGTTTCTTATATAGGCAAATGTTCAGAGCAATGAAAGTATAAGACTTTCTTATTGGATAGTTGACTATCTGTGAATCCTCATACTTAATACAGATTGATCTGGTACCAAGCACAGCACATGCTCATCCTCATTAAATAGCAGTTAACACATTAATTACTCCTTTCCAGGGGTCCTTCAGAATTAGAATTAAGATACATTGATGCCCGGGAGTTGGCATTACACTTATTGTAACTACTTGTCATTTTAATGTGTACCTTTCATGAATATGCAGTATCTTCACATGAACAAACTTTGACTTTACTTAACCTGACTTAAGATAATTTTGATAGAAAAACCCTTCCAAATACTTTTAAATATCCCAGCATTCAATGTCATTGCACCTTCTTCTGAATCCTAAATGTTCAACAGTAAGTTTATCTTCCCCTGCATACTTCAAACTCTTTGAAAATTGAGTTTTTGATATTTTTAAATTTTTAAAAATTTTTTATAAACATATAATGTATTTTTTTTATCCCCAGGGATACAGCTCTGTGAATCGCCAGGTTTACACACTTCACAGCACTCACCATAGCACTACCCTCCCCAGTGTCCATAACCCCACCCTCCTCTCCCAAACCCTCTCCCCCCAGCAACCCTCAGTTTGTTTTGTGAGATTAAGAGTCACTTATGGTTTGTCTCCCGCCCAATCCCATATTGTCTCATTTATTCTTCTCCTACGCCCTAACCCCCCCCATGTTGCATCTCCACTTTCTCATATCAGGGAGATAATATGATAGTTGCCTTTCCCTGATTGACTTACTTCACTAAGCATGATACCCTCTAGTTCCATCCACGTCATTGCAAATGGCAAGATTTCATTTCTTTTGATGGCTGCATAGTATTCCATTGTGTATATATACCACATCTTCTTTATCCACTCATCTGTTGATAGACATCTAGGTTCTTTCCATAGTTTGGCTATTGTAGACATTGCTGCTATAAACATTCGGGTGCATGTGCCCCTTTGGATCACTACATTTGTATCTTAAGAGTAAATACCCAGGAGTGCAATTGCTGGGTCATAGGGTAGTTCTATTTTCAACTTTTTGAGGAACCTCCATGCTGTTTTCCAGAGCAGTTGCACCAACTTGCATTACCACCAACAGTGTAGGAGTGTTCCCCTTTCTCTGCATTCTCGTCAGCATCTGTCATTTCCTGACTTGCTAATTTTACCATTCTGACTGGTGTGAGGTGATATCTCATTGTGGTTTTGATTTGTATTTCTCTGATGCTGAGTGGTGTGGAGCACTTTTTCATGTGTCTATTGGCCATCTGGATGTCGTCTTTGCAGAAATGTCTGTTCATGTCCTCTGCCCATTTTTTGACTGGATTATTTGTTCTTTGGGTGTTGAGTTTGCTAAGTTCTTTATAGATTTTGGACACTAGCCCTTTATCTGATATGTCATTTGCAAATATCTTCTCCCATTCTGTCAGTTGTCTTTTGTTTTTTTTTTAACTGTTTCCTTTGCTGTGCAAAAGCTTTTGATCTTGATGAAATCCCAATAGTTCATTTTTGCCCTTGCTTCCCTTGCTTTTGGTGATGTTCCTAGGAAGACGTTGCTGCAGCTGAGGTCGAAGAGGTTGCTGCCTGTGTTCTCCTCAAGGATTTTGATGGATTCCTTTCTCACATTGAGGTCCTTCATCCATTTTGAGTCTATTTTCATGTGTGGTGTAAGGAAATCGTCCAATTTCATTTTTCTGCATGTGGCTGTCCAATTTTCCCAGCACCATTTATTGAAGAAGTATATTTTAATAAGTAATTTAAATCTTTTAAATTGAAGCTTAAGTTGAATGATGACAGAGAGGAATAGATTAGTTTAAATCATAAAATGGTGCAAACAAGCTGATTCTTAATTCCATAACCTGTAGTGTATCCTCTCTGATAATCCAAAGTAGTTCAACTTGCATCTTCTTCATTGTCACAATGATGTATTATTGAATATCCTGAGAAAATAGAAGGTCTAAGGAGCTCCCTATCCTAGGTTGAGTTACTGAGGCATACCACTTGGATATGGCTTCAATTCTGGAGTCAGATTCTGACTAGCTGTTGTATGAAGCTGAGGGTTTATTTTCCCCTGTCTTAATGAAAAACAAAAGCGGATTCCCAAGAATGAGATAAAATGGTCAAAATGTCAGCCTTGCCAATCCAAAGAATAACTATTGTTCTAGGCAGATGAAAGTTATAAAAAGTCTATGAAAAGAGGGGTCTTTGTGGTAATAGTCTTTTAAAAAGCTATACTTAAAACAAGTTTCAAGACTGCTAGAACAGTTTAGAGAAGAGCTTTGCTTGAAACACTCCCAAAAGTTTACCAGTTGTTCTTATCCCATCTCACAGAGAACAGAAAAAATTCACCCAGCCACGACATATGAAATCACATACAAAATCACATCTTGAAGTCTCGATGACTTCTTAAAGCTATTTCCTCTTTTGCCTAAGCTCAGCAGTTCTATTCTTCACTCAATTAAATCTCTTCAGAGTGGTCTGAACATCACAGCAATGTTGCAGCTCCAAGTCTTTGTTGCTACTACTTTCTTGGCTGTCATTCCTGGGAGAGGAATGGACAATATACTTACCAATTTTAGAATGTAGATAATGAGTAGAATCAATTCTTTTAAGAGTTACACTCCACTCTGGGCATATCGGGCTAAAAAAGTTTCTTCAGTCAAGGTAAGGAAAGGCACAATTATGATAAATAAAGGAGAAATCACTAAATAGAGAATAAGAAGGAGGAGTGAAATTCCATTTCCTAAGGTAATGAACTGGTGAGGAAATAGAGCATTTTAAGGCCTGAAGAAACTATAATAGGCTGAAGTTTGAAGTTTCAAGAATTAAAAGTATATCAGGATGTCCAATTCATATAAATGGCCAATATTAATAGAATAGTTAATCCAGGGAAGGCATGGTTTTACATGTTTGCATGCTAGGTAACGTTAATTCTATCCTCACAATAAATGTGCAAGTAGGACGCTATTAAAATGTCTATTGTACATATGAGGAAACCGAGTCTCAAAAGGGATAAGTAATTTACTCAAGGTTATCACTTGAGGGATAACAGAGTTTAGTAAGGGATAGCAGAGCTCAGATTTGAACTCACAGTAGGTTAATTAATTATCTTATATGTGGTGGCCAAAGAACACAGGGCAGTTCTGTGAGGAAAAGTGGGGAATTGGAGAAGAACAAAACAAAACTAGTATAGCTTATTAAGAAAAAGAAATAAATATGGTGGGCTCAACCTCTCTCCTGGTCTGTTGTCATTCCCTGTTCCAGCTACATTTTCTGTCTTCATCTAAGAAGTGAAAGTTAAAATATAATTCAGGGGAGATAAGCCATAGGTTTTAAACCTCAGTCTTTCATTTCAGTTAACAGCTCAGATCTTGTTATCTATAGATTTTGCTTTCACACAGATATTTCTCTTACCACTTTCTTACTCTAACTTTTCTTATTTCCTCCATATATGAAAACTCATGTGGTCCACAGATTGTTCTATCTCTAAATCAGTTTGTCATTCACTGACTCTCATCTTCTTAGTGCTCATACTTGGAGAGTTCATTTTAGCTGTACAATTCTGCTTTTTTGGTATATTTTTTTCATTTTTTTTTCTTTGATTAACACTTTGATGTCAGATTCTATTACTTTCAGTTAAAGTGTAATACACTTACAGCAGAAAAGGTTGTTTCAAAGAGCTCTCGAATATTTTTGAATATGGAATTATTCAAATATTCAACAAAACTTTCAAAGAGAAAAACAAAACACAAAACCTTGCATGTTGACTTGAATTTAGTACCTAAAAAGAATTTAGCACATTTAAGTTATCATTTCAAAGAAAGGAGACAAATTTATATTCACTTCTCTGTGTAAGATAACACATAACTCACTTTTTCAAGAACTGATATGTCATGGAGAACGTTTTAAAATACTACACAAAATATTGGGCATACATTCAGGTACACAGGATAAGTAAATTATATGGTAAAGAGTTTAGTTCAGAAGTTTCACAATTCATATTAATTTGGTTCTAAGTGAGAGGAAATGTTTAGATAACAAAAGAGACAGGATGGTGGAGAAGTAGGAGTTCATCGTTAGTCACAGGCAGCAGAGTCTGTCATAATTATCTAAAGAGCTTTCTGTAGAACACCTATTTGACAATTACCTTTGTGCTTTTAAAAATCAGAACCCATAGCCTCTTCTCAGGTGAACTCTTGCATATTGTTTGGGATGAGTGTGTGAACAGCTGGATATGGGGACTCAAAAGTTATTTTCTGGGTCTGGCTTTTTTTTTTTTTTTTTCTTCTCTTTCTCCACTTTTCAGTGTTAATTCAGTTAACATTTTCTCTGGGTTAACTAGATCTGGAACACTTTATCCTCTTTGTCACAAATTGGCTGCCAGGCATGCCCAAAGCTATTTTCTCTTGGATTCATATCTAGCAGAACAAAATGAGCCTGCTCCTTCCATAGCTCAAATAAAAGGCCCAGCCTTAAAAAGAAGCACTTCAGTGGACAATGGGGAACCCTGTACCATCAACTAAATCATGCTTTGTGATATAGAAAAATGATTTATGAGAATTTGGAGAATGGATTAGGAAGAAGGAGAAAAGACTAGAAATTTGGGACTGTCAAAAGAAGTAGGTGAAAGTAAAAGGAGCCTGAATTGATAAGTAGAAATGAGAAGAAATAACAGACAAAAATATAGAGCCAAAAGATATTAGAGGTATAGTTGAAATGTTTTGGCTGGATGTATGTGTGGCCGTCGAAGGCATATTTCTAGATTGGGCAATGAATGGATTTAACTTCAGGCATATGAAGTTTAGATTATGTCATCAGATATTTCTCTTGCATATCTTGGTTCTGCTTTCCATTTTCCTTCTGGGGAAGGCTCCTATCCAAGAGCAACTGCAACACTCTTGGAGATTAGATTCCTTAAACGATTTTGGATTGATTATTTGTGTCATTCAGTGAAATTACATTTGTCTATGTGTCACTTCCCCCCAAATGATTTTAATGTCCTCTTTGAACAGAATACGGTGTTGAAGGAGGGTGTGGTTATGGGGCATTCTTCACTGGCCTGCTTATATCTTATGCTCACACTATAGTAAGGTAAGTGAGGACATATGATATATATATATATATATATATATATATATATATATATATATATTCAAATTGCAAAGAATAGAGGGAGCTAAATTTATTAAAGAGATTGTAAATTCTGGAGCAAATCCATTACAAACCCCTCCCAGACTTTTATTCTGGTTATTACCTTTGTGCTAGAGCTGGAGAACTAGAGCATAAGGATCAATGAACCAAGAAAATGGGTGGGAAGGATCGAGATATAACCAAATCTTCTCCAATAAACTATGGATACTAAAAGAGGATGCTGCAGTTAGATGTCATGATAATCTTAGAAATAAATGTTTAGGTAGGATAGCAGTCAGGTTTTTTGAAGAAAAGATACATATAGAAGTTCTTCATTAATGTGGGAAGAGCTATTTTAAAGTATGCAAAATAGAAGAAAGTATTTTTAACTGGAAATCTGGATTTCAGGACTCTGAGGAATGAATTATGTCAAGACCATGAAAAGAGCTTCTAAACATAACCAAGTATCATTGAAAATATAACTCAAACTCAAGTAATCACCCTTCAGATTGGTTTCTTCAATGAGTTTATTTTCTGAAGAGGGTTTTTGACTATTTGATCCCAGTTAAAATTGAGTACTAATATTCATTAAATTTTTACACCAAGTCACCTTGAGTGCATTTAGGTACACTTATATCCAATCCAGGTGCAATGTCCTTCAGTTCATGCTCAGTACATGGTTCAACCATTTGGACAAAGTGGCAAGACTGACTTCATCTTCGGAAACATGCTGCATATGCTGAATGAACTCACTCAGTAAAGGCCACGTTAGGGCTACTTTCCTGAAGCATCAGAGTATTCTGTAGAAAAATCAATAGTAGGAAGATGAGAAACCAATGTGGATGATCAATGATGATCATAATGGTGAACATTAGTGAACATTTTACTTTCTATCCATTCAGTCTCTGTATTAAGAGATTTGCATGTAGAAGCACCTGTGTAGCTCGGTCTGTTGAGCATCAGATATTTAGTTTGGGGTCAGATCATGGGCCCAGGGTCATGAGATGGAGCCCCATATTGAATCTGCTCTCAGTGGGGAATCTGCTTGAGATTCCCTCTCTGTATGTCCATCCCCCTACTCTCACTTTCTCTCTCAAATAAATATTAAAGAGCTTTACAATGTATTTTCATTCGCAATAGCACTATGATGTGTGACTAATGTCTCCACTTTTCTTTTAGTTTTTAAAACTTTATTTTTAAAGTTTTAATTCTATATTATCTACAGAGTAAAACTTTTTCCCTTAACTTAAAAGTTGAACCACTATAGACAGTGATCACTCCATCAAACTTGATTTATAAATAATAACCTGTCATTTTGACGGTAAGAATTTACTGAACCTTTGTCAAGTTTAATAAAAGGACATTCCAAGTCTTGATTTCTTTTCTTTTTTTTTTCTTTTTTAGCAATAATAGCAGCAAGAATCACTCTTGTTACTTCTTTTGCTAGCTGATATGTTTATGATTTTTGAGTGTCACTAAAAAATAAATAGCTTCCAGTTTGCACCATTCAGTACAAGCCCACCACCAACAGTAGTTGTAAGGCTGTCCTAGAGGAACTGAGAGGCCAAATTTCCTTCTCCCTTCTGCTTCTACCAACTGGCTGCACAGAAATCTAGAATTCTATTTATTTTGTTTTTAAAAAATATGAGTTGATTTCTTGCAACATCCAATAGGAATGCTAACAGTTCACTTCTAGTGGAAGATATTTGGACAGAGTAGAGGCATTTAGGAACTTTGTGGGCTGTTCCATAATACCATATGCTGTTTAAGAGTCCCATACGTACCCCACCTCTGCTTGCTGAAACTAGAAGTTATTTATTTTTTTATTATCTCCACTTAATAAATAATGTGCTTAAGACACTGAGAAATTTTTTTTTCACCTATTTAAGCCATCCCCTACCTCCCTTCTGGTAACCATTTTGTTCTCTATAGTTAAAAATCTGTTTCTTGATGTGCCTTTCTCTCTCTTTTTTTCCCTTTTGCTCATTTGTTTGGTTTCTTAAATTCCACATATGAATGAAATCATAATGGTATTTTTCTTTCTTTGACTCACTTATTCGCTTAGCATAATACTCGTTAGTTCCATTCATGTCATTGCAAATGGGAAGATTTCATTCTTCTTTATGACCAAGTAATATTCAGTTGTATATATACACCACCTCTTCTTCTGTTTCCATAATTTGGCTGTTGTAGGTAATGCTGCTATAAACATCAGAGTTCATGTATACCTTTGAATTAGTATTCTTGTATTCTTTCTGTGAACAGCCTAAGAGTGTAATTGCTGGATTGTAGGGTAGTTTTATTTTTACCTTTTTGAGGAATATCTATAGTGTTTTCCAGAGTGGCTGCACCAGTTTGCATCTCCACCAATAGTACAAGAGGGTTCCCCTTTCTCCAAATCCTCACCAAGACCTTCGTTTCTTGTGTTATTGATCTTAGCCATTCTGACAGGTGATATACCTCATTATAGTTTTGATTTGGATTTCCCTGATGATAAGTAATGTTGAGCATCTTTTCATGTGTCTGTTGGCCATCTATATGTCTTTGGAGAGATGTCTATTTATGTCGTCTGCCCATTTTTAAATTGGATTGTTTGTTTTTTAGGTATTGAGTTTTATAAGTCCTTTATAGATTTTGGATACAAACCCTATATTGGATATGTCATAGCCAACTGTCTTCCAACTATCAACCATTCCATAGGTTGCATTTTAGGTTTTGTTGATTGTTTCCTTTGTTGTGCAGAAGCTTTTCATTTTGATGTAGTCCCAATAGTTTATTTTTGCTTTTGTTTCCCTTGCCTTGGGAGACATATCTAGAAAGAAGATGCTATAGCTGCTGTCAAGAAGTTACTGCTTGTGTTCTCTTCTAAGATTTTTATGGTTTCAGTTCTCACGTTTAGGTCCTTAATCCACTTTGAATTTATTTTTGTTTATGGTTTTAGAAAATGGTCCAGTTTCATTCCTTTGCATGTTGCTGTCTAGCAACATTTATTTATTTATTGAATTTATTGAAGAGAATTTTTCCATTGAATATTCTTTACTCCTTTGTTGAAGATTAATTGACCATAGAGTTTGGGGTTCATTTCTGGGTTTTCTATTCTGTTACATAGATCTGTGGAGACATTGAGAAAATTTAAAAGTAGTCCAAGGGAGCACAGCTAAGACAGTATTAGGGTAACAGAGTGCTGAGGTAAAAAGTCTCTGTTTAAAGTTGCAACAGTTAAAGTTTTCTTAGAGCTGAATAGCTGCAGCATGACTTGTAATTTACATATGTAGCTTATATCTTTTTAAGTGATCATTTTAAAATGGCCAATTGTTACAAATCCAAAAGGGATCACATCCTGTATGGTAGTGGAACTCTGATGAATTCCAACCCCTATGACTATGTATGGTACCACCACTCTTCCTACTGTAGTTCAGAGACATTCATGAGTAGATGAAACATTTCCAATGTAAAACATAATGCTTATTCAATGCATTAAAAATGGTAGTGTTGATTGGAATTTGTATTACCTGATTAAAGTGCTACTGGGGCACCTCGTGCTCAGTTCGTTAGGCTTCTGCCTTCAGCTCAGGACATGATCCAGGGGTCCTAGCTAGGATAGGGCTCCGTTTTGAGCCCCTTGCTCAGTTGGGAGTCTCGTTCTCTCTCTCCCTCTGCCTGCTGTTCCCTCTGCTGGTGCTCTGTGTGTGTGTGTGTGTCAAATAAATAAATAAAATCTTTTAAAAAATAAAGTGCCCCCTACTTTGGAATTTTGCTAAGAATCTCTTAGAGCCTCTCCCTGTCTTACATGATCTAATTTTTTTTTTAAAGATTTTATTTATTTATTTGACAGACAGAGATCACAAGTAGGTAGAGAGGCATCCAGAGAGAGAGAGAGGAGGAAGCAGGCTTTCTGCGGAGCAGACAGCTGGATGTGGGGCTCGATCCCAGGACACTGGGATTCTGACCTGAGCCGAAGGCAGAGGCTTTAACCCACTGAGCCACCCAAGCGCCCCTTACATGATCTATTTTTAATTCACACATCCCATAGTAGTGCAGAAAAGAGTTCATAGAAGCACATAGGAAAGTTAAAATTTTCTAGGTTCTGTATGAGCTTCCATTCCTCTTTGTATCTAAGGTTAAAAACTTCTAAGACACATCATCCTTCAGAAGACATGTAGTTTAACATTGTATTTACTTCTGTGGGAATGGTTTTTAATGAAATATATGTGTAACTCCCTATATTTTTAAATAAAGGATTTTGACGTCTCCATAGACAATTTTAGTTGATATTTCTGTAGTTTTGCCTTTTTTATATTTCATCCCATGATTCCTTTTTTCATTTAAATTTAGATGTGTTACTTTATTTAACCACTTTATTTTGAGGTAGTTGAATATTCACATTCACTAATAAGAAATAATATAGAGAGATTTTGTTTATTTATTTGAGAGAGCGAGAGAGACAGTGAGAGAGAACATAAGAGGGGAGAAGGTCAGAGGGAGAAGCAGACTCCCCATGGAGCCAGGAGCCCGATACAGGACATGGTTCCAGGACTTTGGGATTATGACCTGAGCCGAAGACAGTTATCCAACCAACTGAGCCATGCAGGTGCCCTACACAGAGTTCTTAAGCACACTTTACCTATTTTTTTTCCAATGCACCCTGCAAATCCATATCAGCATACTGATTTTGAGACAGTTGAGGTATAGAACATTTCCATCACCACAAGAATTCTTCATACTGCCCTTTTATGCCTGCACCCACTTTCCTGCCCCTTTTACATTTTCCTTAAAACCTATTAACCACTAATTTGTTACCTGTTTTTATCATTTTGTCATTTCAATAATATTATAAAAATGGAATCATATAATATATAACATTTTGGTTACATTGACTTTTTTTACTCATCACTATTCTCTGGAGATAGACCCATGTTGTTACATTTATCAATGGTGCACTTGTTTTTACTGCCAAGTAGTAGTCCATGGTATAAATGTACCACAGTTGTTTAACCATTTATCCACTGAAAATACCTGAGTTGGTGTTTTGTTGTTGTTGTTGTTGTGTTGTTGTTGTTTTAGCTTTTGGCCATTACAAATACAATTTGTTTTAAAAACTTACCCCGACTGTTGAGTGGATAATGGACTACAATGAACAAACATGGAAGCAGAGAGACACAGAGGGATGCCATGACAGTCAGCTTTATAACAAATTCCAGCCACCACAGAGGAAGATTCTTTATGCTGGATCTGGTGGAAACAGGTGACAAATGGTGACAAATCAGGCTATGTGAGATGTCTAGCCACTCTCTAGTCTATGGTAATTACTATTCCCTTTCATAATATACTTTGGTCAGTTATTTCCCTTGAGGAGAAAAACATAGGCAGTGAAGCTTCTGTGTTTCCTGCTTTAAGGCAAACAGAACTTAAAACATCTTATATTTAATTGTCAAAATTAGTGTGAAAGACAACAGCAAATTTTTTTGAAAAAAATCCCCCAAAATCAAAGACATGAAAATGTCAGCTGGCTCTTATAAATATAGTTTGAATAATGCATATTATATTAAAAAATGAAATTAGACTTGGGATTTTTCCCCACGAAGACTAGTGTAATTACCAGCCACAGAAAGTTATTTTTCTCTTGAGCTTTAGGCAACCAGCACTGTAGTCTGTATTCTAGTCTCTCCTATATTATATGTGAGAAATATTAGGTCAATATCTTATTGAAATAAATTTTAGGAAAGGTCATGTTTCCTGTCTGATACGTGTCTTTTGTTAATATTATGCTGGAATAGCTTAATAGCTGTTATTATGGAGATAATTCCTTTTCTGGTTGTGAGAAAATTGATGCCTACCATCTTTGGAAAATTATTTTCTTTTTTTTTTTTTTTTTCATTTGTTCTCCATGCTTCTTTCTCTTTTTTCGATTATTTTCTCATTATTTTTCTTTCTGTCTCAACTTGGAAATTTTATGTTAACCTCACTTCAACTTTACATATCCAGTATTATCTTTTCCATTGAGCCTAGCCATTGAGTTTTATTTTCTATTTTTTTTTTAAGTTCTAAAATGTTCATTTAATTCTTATGGATACTGGTTCTCTATTGAAAACTGCCATCTTTTATCCACTTGGTCTAATCATTCAGTTTTCTTCACATATTAATCACAGCTATATTAAATTCCTTATAAGCTAATTCTAATACCTGGGTCATCTGGGAGTCTACTTCTACTGTATTTTTTTTCTTTCACTTTTATGTCAGATGCTTTCTGTCTCTTTCTATGTCTAGTAAGTTGAAAAAAAAATATGGCAGACTTTATGAATAATAGAAGTGGAGAGGCTCCAATGATGTTTCTTTCCAGAGATAATCCCCCCCCCTTTTTTTTTTAAGATAAAATGAGGGTCAGCTCTCCCTGATCAATATGGGATATATTGCAACTGTACTAAAATGTTATACTAAAATGTTTTGTTTTGCTTTGTTTTTTAAAAGATTTTATCTATTTATTTGACAGAGAGAAACAGAGTGAGAGAGGGAGCACTGTCAGGGAGAGTGGGAGAAGAAGAAGCAGGTTTTCTGCCCAGCATGGAGCCCAATGGGGGGTTCAGTCCCAGGAGCTAAAATCAACTGAGCCACCCAGGCATGCCTGGACAATGTTTTTTATACACATTGTTCTATCCTTTTGGCTGATAATCTAATGATGCTCAGTCTTCCTATTCTTGAGGAATTAAAGGAGTTTCATTTATACCCTTTTGACATTTTAACATTAGCTTTTATTTTCACACAATCTTGTTGCTGCAACACTGGTAAATATACCAATGGTAATATTAGATGCATGTCTAAGGCAGACATCTTCTTCATAGTGAGAATTTTCCTATGAAGTTTGGTAAGATTACAGGAGATTTTAATCTACTTTTAATGTGCTGCTACAGTGTTCCATGCACAGACCGCAGTACAAGAATGAAGAAACTGGTTGACTCAGGTTTCTCAAGATTCTACATCACCTCAGGCATACATGACAACCAATGATTTGCTGGTTTCTTACTCACCCAGTATTATATATTTGCTTGGGCCAGACCTGATATTACTCTATACATAGGATCAACAAATGCTTCAGGAAAGAAATCAGCAAGAAATTTTCAGTTGTCTTTGAAAGGATCTCTCTGGAATTGCAATTCATTTAGTCTGTTTCTTTCATCATAACCTTTTTTTTTTTCATTAAGATTTTTATGTTACCCATTTTATACATTGAATTCTCAATGATTTCAGTGACCTTCCCTAGAAGAAAAGCCCTCTACTTGGACTTTAAAGTCTGGTATTTGTCAGAGCTTAAACCAAAGCCCATTTTGTATTCATCAGTTTTTATATGTTTTCTCATCTTTTTTTTAATATTTTATTTATTAATTTGGCAGACATGAGATTATAAGTAGTCCTAGAGGAGGAAGCAGGTTCCCCACTGAGCAGAGAGCCTGATGCTAGGCTTGATCCCAGAACCCTGAGACCATGACCTGAGCTGAAGGCAGAGGCTTTAACCCACTGAGCCACCCAGGCGCCCCTGTTTTCTTCTTGAGACTCTTAAAATCATATTTCCAGTCTAAATCCCTTTTCTAAGTTATAGATTGTTACACAAAGCTATTTACCTAGCCTCTTGGATGTTACAAAAGGACCTCAAATTTAAGTCCAGAACCGAACTTAAAACCCCTTAAACATGCCCTCTTCAACAGTCTGGTAAATGATACCAAACATCATAAGGTCTCTCTTTCTAGTTTCAGTGGGCAAATAGGATCCTTAAGTGTTTAATTTCCAGCTAGCAGAATTACACATGCACTGACCAACTCTTACTATTTTCTCACTTAACTGACTCTCCTTGAGTCTCTGCTTGTCCTCCGTGTCTTTCTTTTATTCCCCCTTTAAAATACCATAACTGCACAAATCTAATGAAGCTTAGCTCTTTCCCCTCCTGCATGAAGTCTGTTTTTATCACTTCAACTAATGTCTGGCTATGTTTATCTCTGACATAGGCTAAAATCATTTAACAATATATGTTGATGAAGTTCTGATGTGATTCCAAGTTGATATAATTAACCCCATCATTTCACATACCCAGAGACCTATGAGCTAATTAGGTATCTTAAAGCATATAAACCTCTGCAATTTTATGTTTCTGAAGCTGATTGTAGGATACGCTCAGTATGCTTCTTAGCTATAGCATTTATACCCATTCAAACTATACCAAAGATCTTTTTTTATTCTTTTACTCTGCTTAGTGCTTACCTGACTAAATATAAGCAGTGTGGACCCTTAGGAAAAAAGTTGTTGCTAGGAGAGTTAGATCTTGATTTAGAGTCAAGTAAGCTCAGTTAAATCTAATGGAATTTTTTTCACTTTATTCAACAGACACAGATTATTTCCATAGATGCAGATTTAAGTAGAGTTTTTGTGTCTTTATTGCTTTTTCTTTATTTTCTGTTACTTGAGTCATACACTGTCAATCTACAAGAAAGTAATTCTCTCCTAACTTCCATTCTGAAATAACTTATACTTTTGCCTTCATTTCCTCAGCCTGCAATAAAAGGTTCAATTACAAAACCAGTCTAGTGCTGCACAATTGTGGGGCAATTCCACATGAAGTTGATAAATCCTTCAGGCAAAACTCATTTATCAAAAATACATTTATTTAAATCATAGTCGCTTTGTGTGTGGAGGTACTAGCTAGGTTGTCCAGCACTTACTAAATAATTCATGAAACCCAGATTTGTTTGAATATACCAAAAAACATCCCATAGTAAAATGAAATAAAAGTCCCTATTGCTGGGAATAATACATTGGAGGAAATTTGGTTATAGCTCATATCCTATTTTAAATGCTGCGTTAATAGTCTTATAGTTCCTAACGTATTTCATGGCATAAAAATAAACATAATTTAATACATATTTTGTTATATCTCTTGATTTAAAAGTGGTTGGTATTTTATATTAGTGCCTTCCTGGGTCTTTCTTCTGCTGGTGAACAGAAAATAGTAACAATCTCATATGATGGAGACAAAAACCTTTGGTTTTGAACTGAATTACTAACTGAACACCAATACCCAAGAGTACTTTTTCTCTTCATTCAAATGCTCTAGAACCCAAAGGAAGAACAGTCACTGCAATTCATGAAATGCACACAAAGTCTCTATTAATGCTTAAGAGCCACGATATATACTCATTTGAAATAATGAATAGCAATAGGAATGATTCTGCATTTGGACCTGTGAGCTGGTTCTTTGTTATATCCCCAAAAGATGGGGACCAAACAAGTAGAGGTGGACTTTTTTTTTAAGTATAGTTGTTAGGCCAGTAGGCTCCATCTAATACACCAACCTGCTCACTTCCTAGCTCAGTGAACTTGAATGTGGAAATTTTCTATGTCTGTTTCATTTTGAAAGAGATTATATATAATCTCTCTATATTACCCAGTAGCCATTCAAACTTGCTATATAAGTGTTAGGCAAACTTAGGTGATGATGTTCTATGAACTTAAAGCATACAATTAAAAGAAAATTTATTTCAGTCTAGAGCAGCCATAAGAATGCTCCCTGCAGACTCCCCACTACAGGAGACATAACCTGAAATAAGGGATCTTGCTGCTGCTCTCTGAAACCATCCCTGTTTATGCTAAGGCCACACTTTTTAGGGATTTCACCCAAGCAATAACAGAATGCAGCAGTTATAATAAAGCAAGCCACTTCTGTAAGACAGAGGACTCCTCTGACTAGTTCAAGGATTCACAAATGGCCTTGCTGGAACTTCCTAGGTCATTTCCATCCAATCTTCTCTCTTTTGCTCAGGGGTATTGTGACAAGTGTGATAAGCTGGGGTTTCCTTGGCTCCCTGCCTACTACTACTACTACTTTTTTCTTTCTTCTCCTTCTTTCTTCTCCTGCCTCCCCCTCCCCCTCTCCTTCCCCGTCCTGTTTCCCCTCCTCCTCCTCCTTCCCCTTCTCCTTTTTCTTTCTGAAACACTTTCAGTATTATCTCAGTCTTGGTATCTGCTATATAGAAAGTAACTTGTATCCCCTACCCTACTGTCCCCTCTCAGCTGGAACTACTAAGTCTTTTTACCTTTAGGCTATGTCCTGCCAATTTCCTGAGACATTCTTGCCCAGGACAAGACATACCAGCCGTTTCCCAGCATACCAAATCATAAGATCTGGGATGAGTCTTAGTGCTATAAATCTGGCATTGGTTTTGCTTATTGTGTACTAGACTTTAGACTGTCAGTCAACTTAACTCCAGCTTCCTGCCATATTGGTTTGATCTATATGACCAGTTCTGTCTATATTGGTTTATATTACTCCCAGACCAAACAAAGTCTGGCTTTGAAGCCTGGTGTACTTGGCTTAATTTGACATGCTACCTAGCCCTTACCACCCCCTTCTTCTGCAGAGGTGAATTCTCTTCTTGAATTATCAACTACAAACTGATGCCTTGTTACAACTGGACTGATTATGTAGATTCAGGATGCCTCTTTACCTTTATGAATACATTCCTCCTGTTATTTCCAGATTAAATTTCTTTGACTATCCTAACCAGACTAAAGCTTGTTTTGATTTGGCCATATAAGGGGGTCAAAATACTAGCTAGGACAACAGATCAGTCTTATGGTTTCACTTACTTGTGGAGCATAAGGACTAACATGGAGGGCATTGGTTATGTTCTCTAACTAACATGGAGGCTGGTTATGTTCTCTAGACCAGTCAAGACTTCCTCTTTGTTTTACAGGACTATTTGGTTGAGCTTCTAACATGCGCTGGAGCTGAGTCTACATATAGTGATTGAATTGATAGGGAATTTTGAATTATTTTCTTATTGTTACTAAGGATTTGGGGGTGGGACTAGACAGAGAAAGCTAATATCTGTGAAACTTAGCTTTTAAGGCTAAAACCGATAATATTGTGCTTACATCTTTTACTTTTTCTCCTTTTATTATCCAGAAGCTCTCTAGCAATGAAATTAAATTATTATGATTTAATTTTACTTTTTATAAAACCTGTCAACACTCAACCCAAATATAGCAGGTTTGTGGTTTCCTTTTTCTGATTTTCCTCTTATTTGCATATAAATATGTATAATTTGATAACAAATTGGTATTATAATAAGCTTAATTACATTTTATCATATTACCATGACTTTAAAAACAATCCTTTCTATTGTGTAAGTAATCTTAGATGAGGATTAATTTGTTGTAATACTGGCCTGTCTCTTTCCCTCCATCTCTCAATTTCTGTCATCTCTTTTCTACATTAACACTCTTTGTTCCTATTAAAGACTGCAAGCAATTTCAAGGTTATTACTTTGGTGGTATGATCTCAGATCAGGAATCCATGGGGACTGTTAAAAGGGATTACATGGGTTCTACAGGAACCCTGTGGCAAAGGTTTTGATTGCAGACCTCAGAGATAGTGAGACTTATAAGTAGAGCTGAGAAGCCACTGGGATCTTCTTCAAAATAAGTATCATAAAATCAAGAACCACAAAGCTCCTGGAAATTATATAGGGAGGATAAATACTTTGAAAAATAATGTTTGACCTAAGAGATGTGCTGACAAACCTTCCTATGAATACAGTCACTGTATGATATTGATGACATGTTATTATTATGAAAACCATGTGAGGATTTTCTCTCAACTTCCATTTTGAGAAGTACTATTTATCAGTTGTTTGTTTTATTATGTAGCAAACTCTGTAACTTTTCTAGCTAATCTTTTTTTTTTTTTTTTTTTTTTTTTTTTTTTTTTTTTTTTT